>NW_009649467.1:31641-111286 GCF_000708025.1 Charadrius vociferus | reverse complement strand
ATAAAACTTGCCAAGACTGCAAATATGGGATGTGTGGGCTTTGGTGTTGACTAAGCACAGAGCAAATAGAGGTGGGTACAAAAGCTGGAAACAAGAGGTTAGTGTTAAAAAACCAAAAGAAAACCCAATACGATGAAAGAGAGAAAAACGTCCTGCCACAAATACTCTTTTAATTGTTCACTGACAGAAAAGACAACTTCCAAAGAAATTGTCTTCCCTGATGCAACTGTGAGAAGAAACCTAATTACTGAACCGAATTCCTATGTATATTGTAGGCTGATGATAGTGCATTAAGTGTAAAATACACAAAAAGTCAGAAGAAGCCATGCTGTATTGCTTCTCTTCCAAAGATACTGGATGTTTACCTGCCCAGTACTAATAGTACTTAAGTATATTTGGTAAATGCAATATTTGAATTGGAGGTAAAGGCTCAGGATTATGAAGCTTTTCCCTGAAAGGAGCTGAAGGAGCCGACTGCTTGCTGGTCCCAGGGTGCAGGTAAAGCTACTTTCTGATGATCAGAGGTGATTCAGGCTCTCAGACGTTGCCTGACTCTTCATCGTCTCAGCATCATGCTGAATATCTGTAGCAGGCAGGGAAGGGGGTTTTTGTGTCCCTGTCTGAGATGCAGAAGTGTGACTTCTGCTCTCTGTCCCAGGTATGTGCCTGTGCCGGTGGCTAGACAGCACCTTTTCCTCTGCAGAGAGTGGCTCCCTGGGGTTTGCAGAGAATAATGTTTCCACAGCCTTGTTTCCAGCTTTAGGCAGGTCTGGCTTCATTTTTCGGGGGAGGCAAGAAGGCTTTCCTGCCAGGAGGGTGTTTCACTGCTGTCCTGTTTTGCTGGTATTTTGAGGTCTGTAAGTGTGGCCAGTTGTGAGTAAAGGACCGTCGGTGGGACTGTGGGCTGGAGATGTGTGGCGTTTTTGCCCTTCTGCCCCTCCTCTGATCTGATAGAAGAAATGCCTTTGAGAAAGGGTTTTCGACCTGCTTCAGTGCAGTAATGGATTACTGAGAAGCAGCAGTACCGGGGAGTATGAATGCAATTTTCCCTTGCATGATTTGGCTGAAGATCAGAAATGTGCTTCAGTGAATAGGAACATTGTTGATTAAAATGGCATGACTGTTGATGCCATATTACAGTGGTATCTTGCAGTGTTGGTAGCTCAAATCTATCTTTTCTTGTTAACTTAAAGATTAAACTCTGAGCAGACTGTAAGACTTTAAAAATCGCCCCCTGCAACCTATGCAGACCTTGAGGTATGAGCCAGACAGAGATAAGCTAAGAAAATGCATATTTGCTTTTCATTCATGCTTTTTTCTTTTTATCCAGCTGAAAGAGCTCTATACAGCTTTAAATGCTATTGCATCTCATTTTTACTTGAATACAAGCTGATGGTAATAGATTAGGTGTCAGGTATCATGTGAGGGCAACTACTTGGCAATGACACATTATTAACAGTAGTTTAAATGATTGCACTTGCTTCAGAACAAAAAGCGGAGTTCTACCTATTTTTAACCTGAGTTTCTGAACTATCTGACTGGAACTTAGTACTGGGGAGGCCTTAAAATAATTAACTTTTTTCTTCATGATGATCATTAGGGTATGATGGTTGTGCCTTATTTCTAGATGGTGTCAAATCAGAGGAGTTGAAAGCTCATCCCTCAGCTAATTGGGGTGGAGTTCATTTGTTTTCAGTGTTCGTTTTACTTATTTTGGAAAAGCTGAAGGTGAAAATCTCTGTGTATATACCTATGCACCCTCTTCTCTGTGGTTGATGGTATATACATAAATGTTTAGGCCATTTTCTAGGTTGTTTCCTTCATGCAGGACTTGGTGGAATCACCTTAAAACACCCTTTGCTGACCCTCATTGTTGACCAAGCAACTTCATTTGTTGTTCTCCTTTCGATACAGGATTGGTTGCGAAGCAGTTAATTTGGTTTGAGCAGAAATATTGAAAGTTTAGTAACTCCTGTAAAATTTGCTAATTGAGTTTGGTAGATTATGTGTAATGCCTTCTCCCCTGCCAATGGATGCCAACGTCTCGAAGGAGGTGCTGCTCAAGGGGGTTTGGGAGCAGGAGAAGGCACCCGCAGCCTTTGCTTTCATTGTGACTTACTGGGAAGGACACTGCTGCTGTTTTGGCTTATTTGCCTGGTGTCAGGTTTTACTGAAACTGCTGTTACATTAAAGCTGAGTGAAATCCCAGAAAAATAAGGGATTTTGAGATCACAAGTGCTATTGTTTAGTATCTGTGACCTTAATTCTGAGAACGAGGTCACACATGGAACTGCAGGGAAGCTACGTCACTGCAGCAGGTCCTGCATGTAGGGAATTGTATTGGGTTTGCATGGCCAGGTTTTAGTAGTGGGGGGGGCTGCGGGGGTGGCTTCTGGGAGAAGCTGCTAGAAGCTTTCCCTGTGTCTGATAGAGCCGGATCCAAGACAGACCTGCCGCTGGTCAAGGCTGAGCCCATCAACAATGGTGGTAGCGCCTCTGATAACGTATTTATGAAGCGGGGAAAAAACTTGTGCAACTGCAGGGGGAGAGAGGGGTAAGAATATGTGGGAGAAAGAATACTACAGGCACGAAGGTCAGTGAAGAAGGAGGGGGAGCAGGTGCTCCAGGCGGCAGACCAGAGATTCCCCTGCAGCCCGTGATGAAGACCATAGTGAGGCAGGCTGTCCCCCCGAAGCCCATTGACAGACCACAGCAGAGCAGATATCCACCTGTGGCCTGTGGGCATCCATGCTGGAGCAGGTGGATGCCCAAAGGAGGCTGTGACCCTGTGGGAAGCCCACACTGGAGCAGGCTCCTGGCAGGACCTGTGGCTATATGGAGAGTAGTCCACGTTGGAACAGGTTTGCTGGCAGGACTTGTGACCCCATGCGGGACCCACGCTGGAGCAGTCTGTTCCTGAAGGATTGCACCCTGCGAAGGGGCCCATGCTGGAACAGTTTGTGAAGGACTCTCATTGGAGAAGTTGGAGGACTGTCTACTGTGGGAGGGACCCCACTCTGGAGTAGGGGAAGAGTGTGAGGAGTCCTCCCCTTGAGGAGAAAGAAGTGGCAGAGACAATGTGTGGTGAACTGACCACAACCCCCATTCCCCATCCCCCTGTGCTGCTGGTGGGGAGGAGGGAGAGAAATGAGGAGTGAAGTTAAGCCCGGGAAGAAGGTGTTTTAAGATTTGGGTTTATTTCCTATTACCCTACTCTGATTTGATTGGTGATAAGTTACACTAATTTCCCCAAGTTGAGTCTGTTTTGCCCATTATGGTAATTGGTGAGTGATCTCTCTCAGCCCTTATCTCCACCCATGAGCCTTTCGGTGTATTTTCTCTCCCCTGTCCAGCTCAGGAGGGCAGTGACAAGAACAGCTTTGGTGGGCACCTGATGTCCAGCCAGGGGCAACCCACCACAGGAATAAAAACTTGCTGGAGAACAACCTAACCTGCAGCTAAGGGAGTAGGCAAGCAAAGTCAGAGCTACGAGACTGCCTTGGAGAAGAGTCCCTCTCGGTCTTTTACACAGTGCCTGAGAGGGAGCCCCATGGCACTTGGGGACCTCGGCAGCCCCAGTGCCCGAGAATGGCATGTGCACACACACACACAGGTATTTATTTGGGGTGTTCCCACAAGTCTGGGACAGGGCCACAGCCAGCATGTCCTGGGGAGGGTTTGTGAGCCTTGTTGCCCAATGGCTTTCTGGGCCCACAGCACCGACGAAAGCAGGAGCAGGGGGATAGGGAGGAGAAGCATTGAGCAATATTTAGCAGTGGCTCTCACCAAACCTGAATGATCCACTCCCGGCTTCTCTGGTAAACTGGGGGATCTGCTACCACAAATGGCTTTGCTGCATCAGGAGGACTGTCAGTGGGTCGCACTGGGAGCAGGTTATGTGAAATAAAAGCCCGTAATGGTCAGACTACGATGATATGACATTTGTGTAGTAGTGCTCGTGCTGCAAGAATCCAAAGGTCAGAGAGGAAGATTGGAATACCAACCTCAATTAGTAACTGAGAGAGGGAATTACTGTCACTCGTGTCAGACTGTCTATCCAAGCCCTACAAGAGGCTGATGGCCTTCTCTGGTGGCAGGCAGTGGCGCAGCAGTGGCTACTGCTGGGCCAGGAGCAGCAGGAGGATTGCTGTGCAATAAAACAAGAGCAGAGAGCTGGCGGCCTTTGTCTGCAAAGGGTCTGCCTTCCCATAACTCATTCCCTGCCCTTAGTCACCAGAGGCTAAATGTGAGGATCTTTGTTTGCTGTGGCTTTGTTGTTGGGTTATTTTTTCTTTTGTTATGCCTTTGGTTTTGGGTTTTTTTGTTTGTTTGGTTTTTTGGCATATTTGTTTTTTAAGGTAGTGTAAGAGAACTGACTAAGGGAGACAGAGATCTGGTCATTCAAAGGATCTCTTTAGTTCTTCATACTGGAAAGTTCTTGGGGTTTTTTTGTTTTTGTTTGTTTGCTTCCTCCTGCTCCTACTCCATGCCTCTGGGACCCATTACGCTTTATGGGGATCATTGCTTCAGAGGAGCAGTTCAAGTACACAGGAGGGATCGGGGTACAGTCTAAAGGATCCACAGAGGGATTTGCTTGACTGATGACTGTTCCCTCCCACCCCAGTGCTGTGAAGGGTGTTTGTGCCCAGGGCTTGTACAAAGGGACTGTCATCCCCTTGTGTATGGAGACCCCTTGTACACTCATTCTTGCACGGTTAGCCTTGCACAGTCTTTACCCCCTTCGCTGTCTTCAGGGGGACACCAAATAGTAAAACGTTTTTGGGTTGTTTTTCTTCCTTGCATGGTGGGACAGACCATGGCAGCATGATGTCCTGACAGTGTTGCTTGGCACAGAGATTGGACTTGTTCTGTACAGGCTGGACGTTAACGTGCTGCCAAATGACTTCTTAGAGCTGGCCGCAGCAAAGAACTGTGATGTCATGCTAAGGAGGAAATGACAGAACTACAGCTGCATGTCTCCCTCCCAGAAGCTATAGCAAAAGAAAAGAATGAGAAAAATGAGGGATAATTACAGACTGGTTTGCAGTTATGACAGGGAGTTTAAATTGCCTGGTATAAAAGGAGTGATTAGACAATGGTAATTGCTCCCAACAATGGTGTCTTTTAAAATCGAAGTAGAGACTTTTTTCTTCAGAATTTTTCAGGAAGTTTTTGGTGATGTTAGACTCTCCGGTGCAGAATGATCTGAGCACTGCTGCTGTGTCCTGATGACAGAACTTTTCCAAACACTCGGCTATAGGAAATAGTCTATGGAAAGATGTCCATGTCCTGATCTCCTGGGCACCAGATTTGAAAAACAAACAAACAAACACCACCACCCCCACCCCCCGCCAAAGAATACAACAAAGAATGACAGCATCTGGCTGTCTCTTTCCCTTAAGTTTGAAAGATGGAAGAAAGATTAGAAAATAAACATCGAAGAACACCTGTTTTTCAGGAAACTTTCTATGGGGAAAAACATTATCAAAAGCAGCTTGGTGATGGAATTTTGTATGATTTTGTTAGAAATGCTTTCATGTGTCTTGTAAATCAGGACTCAAACAGGACAATTTTAAGAATGGAAATGTTTTATTTACAGGCATACTGGAGACTGGGCTTGTTGTGATCGGACAAGGGGTAATGGCCTTAAACTGAAAGGGCAGATTTAGACTAGATATAAGGAAGAAATTTGTTACACTGAGGCTGGTGGAACGCTGGCTCAGGTTGCCCAGAGAGGTGGTAGATGCCCCATCCCTGGAAACATTCAAGGTCAGGTTGGACGGGGCTCTGAGCATCCTGATCTAGTGGAAGGGGTCCCTGCCTATTGCGGGGGGGGGGGAGGGGGGGGGACTAGATGGGGTTTAAAGGTCCCTTCTAATCCAAACCATTCTGTGCTAACAGGTTTGGAACAGTGTCATCCAGTTCTGGGCTTGGCAGAGAGGAGTGAAACATCACGGAGTCAGGGTGCTACTTGTTTCCATGAAACATTTTGTTAGAACAATGTTCATTTGAATCTTTCTTTTCTTACTGTAGTTTTGTGCAGGCATTTATCTACCTCTTCCAGCATTTAACATTCACATGCTGGAAAAGTAATTTAAATAGGTAAGAGATACAGAGTGTAACCATTAAATCTTGTTCATAACAATGCAAACTATTGGATGGCAACAATATGCCTGGCTTTGCAGGATGCCAACTTGTTGGCTTGGGACATAGAGCTCACCTTAAGTGACAGTAAACATTTTATATTTAGATGTTCATTGCTGAGCCAGATGAACGTAAAGAGCTGCAGCATTTCTTTATTTTTCCTTTTTTTTTTCCCCCTTTGCTTTATGTAGAAGCCTTATGTGGACCTACGGCAGTCCTGGAGAGAGATCCAGCCTCGCTCAAGTGGGATACACATGCAGCTTTTAATCAGAAACGACAGTTATAAAGCAGCACTATGTGCAATACCTCTGAGACCTGTACCCTTGCTGGCGCTCACACTTGCATGAAGAAGAAGGTGAGCAGGATGCCTAGCAATAAGACAATGATAACATTTGAAATTTCTGGAAGAAATGCAGGCATTTGTTTTTAAAAAGTTATTTCTGCCTATGTTTTTCTTCATTCCTGTCTTCTCTGCTCCTTCTGATAAGCAGTGTGGCTATGTTGTCAGAAGGATAAGCTGTGAAGTGGGTTAAATGAGATGGTTTTCCTCTGAGGGGAAAAAACTGAAAGTGGCTTGGACCCATATTTTGTAGTTAAATGGATTATAGCTGTCAATGTGCTGTAGCTAGACGATGAGTAAGGCTGGGTCACAAACTGGAGAAGCTGTGGGTGACTGAGGAAATCTAGAGGGCTTTTTCTTTGTTTGTGGTGCGTCTGTTTTTTAAGAGCCTCTCAAGAGCTGGATAGCTTCAAGAGTAACGTCAGGTTGTTTTGGGGTCAAAAACCAAATGCTGAATTGCTACGAGAGGAGTGTATGGGGTTTGCTGTGTCTGAAGTAGCTTGTGGGCACCCTGGAGGCTCAGCGTTGTGGGGACACCCGCAGAGGTGCAGTGCTGTGGGCAGTGGGGTGAAGCTGTACTGGTGTGGCTGTCACCCCAGGTTGTTTGTCTGTGCAATTCTGTGCTTGTGTGGCAGTTGCTTGTCTCCAGGTGACCAGGACCTCAGCACACCTTCATTCTCATACTGTTTTAACGCTATCATATTTTAGTTTGTCTCCCGTTCTTAATTTAATGGATTGACCCCTCTTTGAAGCAGGTCACTGCTTTCTCCAAGTACTGAACTGAGAATTGTGACCAAGTCCTGTATACAATGATACTTTGTGCTGCAAAGTCATTGTAATGAGCACCTGCTTTGGGGCTCATCCATTAGGGGAGGACTTCATGCCTGTTGTGCTTCGGGGAAATGAGCGTGCATTTATTTCTGTTTAACTGGATTTTTGTGTGAGTGAGCTTCGTTAATACCATAGTATCACAAACTTCACTGGCTTGCCATAGAGATCTTCCCCAAAAGAGTTAACAGCTATTTCTAACCCAGATCTTCCAGACCAGATACATCCTGAATTGTTGAGATGACCTGGGAAGTGGTTGTAGCCGCAGATGGAATTGCTGTTACAATCATGGTAACTCAGCTATCTTACTATCAAATTCTCCAGCTCCCTGAATCGCTGATCCCACTTCTAAGCTTTCTGTAAGTGGAACTTCTGAGGCCCTGATGTAAGAAAAGCCTCAGCAGCTTTTAGTTATCTTTTTGGCAACTTCCATCAAAATTTCTGACTAAACTTCACAGCTTCCAGCTGCCTGCTTGGCACTAGCTTTAGGGAGCTGAGCCAGCACGAATGCCAGCTCCGCCGGGGTCTGTGCCTGCCCTTGGGCTGTGCTGGCTGGTGTGATGCTGGTGGTCCTTCTGGTGCGGCAAAGGAGCCTTCCCACAAACACAAAAGTAAGGCACGAGTCAGCTGGTACGCTAACCTCGCCCTGCTGTAAAAAAAAGCTCGATTTTTTTCTGAAGGCTGGTCCCAAAGTAACAGCCTTTCTGTTGCCACTGGAACATGAAAGTCAATAGTAAAGATTTGTAAAGTAACAAAAGTCCATAGTAAAGATTTCGTCATTGTGAAGCCCTCAAACAGTGACTTGCGTGAGGAGTACCTGCTGTAGCCTGAAGTTATTGAAGAGAAGAGAGAAATGTGTTAGCATTTAAAGGGTAACATTTTTCTGATTTTATATTGATTGCATAAGCTAAAACCAAGAAGTACTGAATGCTTATCTGGGAAGTGCAGCAGAAAATTGAACTTAAAGGGGATTTGGGAGAATGTCTGTTGGAAAAAAGAAGTTCTATCTATGCAATTTTCTGAAAATAAGCGCACACACACTCCCCTATTCCTTAATGTTTTACTCCTTTTTTCGTTTCTACTAGTTGTGAAAACTGGAAAACAGAAAATCATTTGTTATCCTTGTTTAGCCAAAAGGACCTTCTAGAGGAAAGGAATGTTAAGAAATGTCTAATGTACAAACCCAGCAGGATTTCTTGCAAACTAGGACAGGGTTTATCAGGCATAGCATAGGCTTGGCCACTTCCCCCTCTCAGGGTTTACCATAGGGCTGGGATTTACCTGAACTCAAAGCTGAATCGGGAGAACTGGATTTGCCCCAAACCAGGACACAAGATTTGTAGTTGTCTCAATAGACACGGTGTGATTTAGCACAGGGGAGACAAAAACCACTGCAATGGTTTGTGCCAATGTTATGTGGAAGGAAGAAGAAAAGCTGAGAGAAAACCTATCAGATAATGGAAATATCCAGTCATGATCTTACTGTTTGCAGAAGGGTAAACTGCAGCTACGCAGAGCAAACATAAATGTCAGAAACCGATGTGAGAGATGAGATTACCCAAAGGTTAGGTACAAAAAACAAAGCAGCTTCAGTGTATTGAAATAAGCAGTCCTCATATTGAACGTCAAAACATTTCTTTTCTATCAGTTCAGTGCTAAACAGCAACTGTAAAACCAAATGATAAGGTGAATCAGATAGAGCAATGTATGTTTGGCTGCTTATTGCTGACAACTGGCCCTGGCGAAGGCTGAAATGGTTTTGTGGGTATCAGCAGGCTGATGCTTTCCTACAGTATTTGCGGTTAATGAGATTATTGGATTGTTGTGTGATGTCTTAAAAAAAAAAACCAAACCAAACTAATATTGTATCTACAATACCAAGATGTCTGGGCAAGTCAGAGATGTGGAACGATAGGATCAGAGTGAAGGTACGGGGTTCGTATATGGGGATGTATACTTCAGAGGTTTTGTCCATTTACTCTACTGCTTGCTGAGAATAGAGATGATTTATTATGGAGTCCAAAAATGCCATTAGTATGCTACATTTGAAATGCATACCCTAATCTTATTTACCATTGTCCTGTGTGTGGAATTTTAATTATTCTCTAAGGTTTAAAGGAAAAACACCTCCTGGAAAAAAAAAAATAATGCTGCAGTAAACTGGCTTTCTCAGGCGTAAGCTTTCAGCAGTAACAAAAGAGAAAACATGGAAATGTGTGAGCAACGTTCCTTTTTTACTACATTACCTTGTGTAAGCAGTATACAAGAGCTATTAATATTTTATTATAGAGATCTGTAATTGTGTTTGCAGTTGACTGATCTGACTGTATGATAAGAATTAAGTTGACAAACAGGCATTTCTCAAGTACAGTCCTGGCTTTTTTGTTTGTCGTTTGTTTTCAGGGCCAGTTGTTAAGCTGTATCAGCCAATATATGTTGTTATGCAGGGCTTTCCTTTCCACTCCATGCATTCTTATGCCCACATTGCCTGTGGGGAGGTGCTCAGAACAGAGAGAAACCTGCAGCCAGACACAGATGATGACCCCCTCTGACAGCACCCCTCTCAGAAGCGATGGCGTATGGATGCAATACTCTTGCTGAATACATAGTGGCTTAGTTAGTGTGGGGTTTGGGTTGTTCTTTTTCCCCTGGTCGCTTGGCTTTTTTTTGCAGTAATGCTTTGTAGGCCTGATCCAGCTGAAAGTTTCCCCCAACAAAAAGCCTGCTTTTTATCATTCTGTAGAAGATGAACTGAAACCAAAAGAATGCTGAGTACTCGGATCCTGTTCAGTACTTGCTCAAGGCTGGCGTGCTGCCACAGAGCCCGGTGGTGCCAGGCAGCGGGGCTGGCTCTGGGGTGGCCAGGGGGAGCACGGCGGGGGGGAAAGAGATGCTCCACTGTTGGGGGGCACCCTTTGACTCTGATCTGGCTCTGTGATCCTGCAGATGGAGGGTGTGTTTCTCTGTTTGGATTTTCTGTTTGTTTGTTTTTCCAAAATTATACAATTTTAGGATAAATAGATAAATTCACATCAGTAGCTGTGTTCAAGTCAGTGGGAGCAAGAGGAGCTCTTCTGGTGAGACTAGAGCTGATAGTTGCGAAGAGTAACTATGGTGGTGTAATTACGAAATTTTACTGTTAACTGAGTGCACCATATACACATTCTTATTATGTTGATAATTTTCACTGTTTTGAACTAGCTTCTATGCAATTGTCTGGTTCCAAAAATTTCCCCAAACAAGCCTTTAATTTTCACTGCTACCTTCTTGAATCTTTATATAGGAAGAACCATGGTAATTTTTTTTTTGTTGTTTTAGCATTCAATCCCAAGCCCTTGGGATACAGTTAACTTCTCTGGCTCTGTATCACTGCTTTTCCAAGGATAAGAGTACTACACGGTTCGTTTGGAAAACAGCAGCTGACAACTGCAGTTAGTTTCAGATGCTGTTAAACTTCTGGTCCTTGTTTACTTGAGTCTGTTGAAGAGGCATTTGATATAGAACACCTAATTCTGGTACGATCCTGTTCTTGTAAGGTTTAGACTGTGCTGACGCAGAGGCTTTGTCACATACATAACAAGTTATTCTGATAATAGAAGAAAATTACTTTGAAAGAAATGCCACATGTACGTGCTTAGAAATACTTATATTAAATTGAGTCCTATTGTTATAAGTTTCAAATGTCAAAGAAAATATCACAAACTCAGCAAAATGAGATCTATGCATATTTCCCATAGGGCCAAATAATACCATCGTGGAGACTTTGGAAAAGAGATTTGTGTTTGGACACCTTTCTGTTGTACTGCCTTTTCTCTGTCAGTGTTGGGCCACTCTTCTCTCATAGCTGAAGTTCACTGAGATGAGAAGGTTGAGAGCACTCTGTTCTTGTATAGCCCCTCTTTTTCTGAGTACATGTAATGGTCACCAGAATGAATTCTAGTAGTGTGATAATATTGCTCTAAGCTCAGAGTTGAATTTTGGTCTTAAGTCAGATTCATCCAGCTGTCTTTGAATGCTCAGAGATGTGGAGACAAATGCCTACTGCAAGTTAAATAACATATTAAGGAACCTTGATCCTGCACATAGTAGCCAGATAAATTGCTTCTACTCGGTCAAGCTGAGGGGAGGAAGGGGGCCCTTGCATGAACAAGGGTGTTGGAAGGTCTCTGATCTGCCCTAAAACCTGCTTCCTTGCCTATAGGCTCATAGAAAAAAAAAAAAAAAAAAAAACAAAACCAAAAACCAAAAAAAGAGTTAGGGTCTGAGAAAAGACAGTCGCAACCCATCGTGCCCAGTGTGACCTCGTAAAGGGCCCAAATATGCAAAGAATTTAAATGGCGACTAGACATAAATAGATGCATTAGAGCTATAGTAGTCCTGTGCCTCGCTTTTCCATCTCTGAAACGGTGGAAGCAGTACTTCCTTACCTGTATTTCCACCCTTGCTGGGTGTAGAGCAGTTAAAAAGATTAGAAGTTGGAAAGTGTTTGAATGCTAGAAAATGTGGCTTTCCCGCATACCACTGATGTATTTCTAATGCCATAGTTAGTGTTGGGAATTTTATTCTTGCTTCTTGGGCTCGTCACAGAAGCCAGTACTTATCATTGGTTAAAGTTACTGTGAGTTGATGTAAAATAGCCAAGCACCACTACTGTACTGAGACAGAACAAAGGCAACTGCTGGTGACACACTCTTCAAGGACACCGAGTGCATCTTGTTGAAATGTAATCTAATGCTGTGACACTGCTTTCCTTCAGGCTGTATTAAATGATGGGGGACAACAGCCTTTGGCTATCCACTTTTTCACCGTTAGAGAAACGCTGTTTTCTTTTATTTCATCTTCACATTTTGCAATGTAAGTTCCCCTGTTGACTGCAGAAAACTATCAGTCCTGGGAACTGGACTTCTCCTCGGGCCAGCCCTGGGCCACTGCCGGCCACAGTTTGAGCACTGGAGAGATGAGGAGCGGGCACCTGAGCTAGGCTCTGGGTGTGCAGAGCCTCAGCCATGTCCCCCTTGGTTTTGTGCTGGCAATGAAGGGTGGCACTTCCCTGTGCTGCTGCAGTTGGGGTTGCCCGTGCTGTGCTGTCTGCCGTCCTGCGGGGGTGTCAGCCGGTTGCTGGTGGCAAGATGGGGCACCCCGGCTTGCTCGCTGCATCCTCCATCCCGATGGACAGCGTGGCCAAGATATGTGACGCGGTTTGCATGAGGTTAAAACCGTGGTGCGTGCTGTACTCTGGCATCATTTCTTTTTTGCATGTTGCAGCAGTGTGTTGTGCAAGTGAGTTACCAAAATATCCTGGAGCCCACTCACAACTTCAGCTGAGAATGGATTGTTTTCATCAATTTTTCTTTTTTTCTGATCCCACTGAGTCTACTCCCCCACAATTTAGTGAAGCAGGGATGTACCTTCCTTTCCTGGCATAATGCAGCATGGCTCGGGAATATAGAACCAATTTGTCTGCATGACAACATGAAAACTCGATAGAATTATAAAAATAGGGTTGTTTTTTTTTCCTTCCATGCGAGTGTGTATTATACTGTTCTCATCTGGATAAATACACACAACTCGCGTAAATGACCCTCAACATAAAATGAAAGTGAGAGCTGATTCCTTTAGGCATGGAATTATTCATTTTTAACTTGATACTGGTGCATCAAATTGCATGCAATTTGAGGGCTGATAAGGTATTTATGTTTTTCCTTTAGACTGTAAATGAAACAGAGTTTTCAGACACTATTAACTCCTTTAAAAAACAATTCTCTGTGAATTTTGCGCTTTTGAAGCATGCCATAAAATTTCTTCTCAAAACAGACACCGCATAATACTTGCTTACAGAAATCAAATAACATTGGGAAGCTATAACAACAATTGCAACACACAAAGGCAGGACTTAATATTTTTCTGGTCTGTACTCACCTACCAGTGATGATGACAACCCTTCTTTTTCCGCTTGGGAGTACAATTCATGGTGACCTTGTGGCACTGTTTTTTTTCCTGGGCTGCTACAGAGAAAGAAATTGTGTCACCTGATAGAGGTGCTTCAGAACTTCTCCAAATCCAAATGCTGTCCAGGCACAGGTTTTGTTCTGTTATCTCTCTTTCTCCTCAGCTGCCCTCAATCCATATTGTACTTGTGCATGAATTACATCCAGTTTGCAAAAATATTGACTGCTACAGAATAGTCCTAGTTAGTAAGCAGAACCACCGGGCCAGAGAGAACCGGGATTTTCCCCCACCTTCTCTGTAGTGTTGATAAGTTATCGATTCCAATTCCAGCTGTATAAGGTGATTTTCTGCGGGTGTTTTTCATGCATCAGTCTGAGCTCAGGTCCTGAGGCCAATAATTTCCTTCTTTGCCATCTATCAGTGTCAGTAGCCATAAAGATACAGTTTTCAGGGCAGCTATTCACAGGGGCCATGGTAGCAGATGTGGGGGGCTGTGCTGCATCCCCCAGGGTGGTTTCTTCCCTCTGCTTGAATGGTTACAGCTGCAGAGGCCATTCCTCCCTGCTGCCTGCAAATGCCATCTGACCTTGCCTGCAGGATGTCTGCAAATAGTTTGGGTTTGGGTTTTTTTAAATGGTCCTTTGGTTTGCCCAGTATGTCATGTCCTTCATTGGCAGGCTACCACATTCCCCTGTACCGCTCCTAGTATGGTCCTGCTTGGGATTTGATGCAGAGCATGTGTATTTATTCTTCTCTCAGCATCTCCTCCTGTTCAAATTTGATGAAGCAGAGCTCGCTGCTCATCGTCAGGGCAGCACAGGGAAAGACTTGCCATGGAAAGTGGTTGAGCGTCCTCTCCTGCCACCTCTCCACTTGCCGCTGCTTCTGGCATTGCAAAAGGGCAAAATCCCTATGACCCATGCCACGGAGAACCCCACAAAGAAATAACCTGGGCGCTGAGCCACTTCCCAAGAGTCGCCTCCTCTCAGAGAGAGGTTTCCACAGCCTTCCACTTGCCTCGCTGCTGTGAGCAGTACATTTGTTGCTGGCTAAAAGCCCTTTTGCCATTTCACAGTTGTGGAGTCCACCTGAAGGACCCAGATTCAGGAAGACCCTGCACGTGGCAGTATTGGCAGGCGAAGGCAGGACAGACCTTCCTATAGCCTCCTAAAGATGCAACAACAGAATAACGCCGAGCAGCAGGGATGCGCTTTTGTATCACCAGTTGGGAAAGCTGTTACCTGCAAAGGTTGTAACTATAATGCATATTGGGGCTGTGAGTTCTTCTGTGGTGTATGGATGGCACCTGGGAGGTATCACTGCAATGAATATGAAAGTGCAGCATAGTCCTTGGCCTGTCAGCTGAGCTGCTGGATTTTTAGTCCCACTGCTGGCAGCGATAGTAAAAATGGTGGGTTTGTGCCATTGACAGTGATTTCTCATAACTTGGATTCAATAAAAACCTTGACGCTTCCTTCACTGGTGTAGTTAATATTTTCTCAATCGCACATCAGCGTGCATGTGATTGGAATCTGGCTCCTCTGAATTAGAAACTGGACTGTTTCAGCAGTGGGTTTTGCTAGGCAGCCATTCAGTTGACCTAAACCATTTTTAACACGGTAATTTAGAGGCAAAAGGCACTTGTATATACTTTGCTCTATCCTGGATCATCTGTGCTTGTTCTCCTCGTAGCTGCGCTATGTCATTTTAGTGGAAGTGCTGTAGCTGAAGCATTTACGCTCAACTCCAAAAGCTCTTTGAATATTCTTACAAGAACAGGTTGCTTTATAGGAAAATAGAGCACAAATTATTACCAGTCTGGGACTGACATGGAGATTTGGCACTCCAGCTGGAGTGCTTCCCTTCAAGAGGTATTTCTATAAATTCTGCCCTGTTCCTGATGAACAGACAGTCTCTGTTGTCAGTCTCAAATCGTACGCTTGTCAGACGTGATAAAGGCAAAGGAATACATACAGTGTGCGTTGGCTGATTGCACATTGTCTGGAGCTGTAGAATTTTCCTACACTGTTATTGCTTTCAGGTGATTTATTTGTTCAATTTCTTGGGGAAACTCATCTGCAGGTTTCAAAATGCATAGTGTTATGATCTTAGGGATTTATTCTTGCTGTGTAAATGGGGACTATCAGTGTCATCTGTGAAACTACACTAAGATAGTATGGAAAAATAATCAAGACCACTTTTAGAACATGGACCTCAGCAGAATGACTGCAGGTTTATATTAACACGCCTGGCGTATAATAATGTGACTGGAGAGCAGTTGATAGTCTATCTAAGAAGAAGTACTACTTTTGGATAAAAATTATTGAACATTAGGGGCAATGAACAGAAGGCTTTAAAGGTGTAGTGAGTAGAATTTCCCATATCTCTTGAAAATAAATGTCTTATTTTCATGCTAAGTACTGTCTTTTTCATCCTCTACAGGAAATACTTCAACTCTCATGGAAATAAGTAGGGAACATAATTATAGTTTCTTACTTGCTTTTGCCCCCAGAGGAAGGAGACCAACTTTTCTTTTAAGACTGTTTTTACAGTAATTGAACCAGGGTAATTACTATGCAACCAATACCTACTTTTCTCATAGCTTCGGGAAATTTGTGATCTCATTGTTTGTTTGCCTATTTGTTTTCCACTGCCTGCAAATCACTGCCTAGATAAAGTAACGATCAGCCTGGTGAACCCTTCGATAGTTTGAACAATACATTCCGTACTCAGAATGGTGAGGTTCTGGCTGCAGGAAAGGCTGGACAGCTTAACATGCCAACTTGTTGCTCTCAGATAATTTTGTTAATCCTTGGCTGTTAGAAATAAGCACTTTTCTGGCTGATGTGGTGGAACAGGCCATGTGGCTCAAGCTCTCATTTGTTGGCTGGAAGAAACCATAAGGTATTTGCTCTGTTAGTCTGTTTTTTTGTTTTTTGTTTCTTTATGCTGAAATTGCATGCACTGGTATTGAAATCTTTCCTTAAACAAAGCCGATTGGACTTGTTGTCCAGCTTTTGTATAATGGTAAAACTCTCTAAAGTCGATAGACTTCTCTCCAGGTCGTGGGATGGAATTTCCATCTTTGCAGGACGTGTGTCGATGTAAAGAGAGTGAAATCAGTGGGGTAACATGGACACATTAGAAAAAGTTAATTCTTTCCTCTTTCAGTCCATAGCCTAGAAATACGGTGCTGTGATAGGAGGAAGCAACTTCTTGTCGTTTTCCAAAATAGTGGTTTGAATTTTGCTTCTCTCTCACAAGTCCGGCTGCAAGCTCTGCCCTTCAGCTGCCCACAAGGCTGGTGTGGGGAGCAGCTCCTGGGGTTTGCCAGAGCCCAGCTCTCTCGGTACCGGCTCCTTCTGAGGAACTGCAGGAACTTCTGAGGAACTCCTGCTGCGGCTGCAGCAGATGACCTTCCCTCACCACTACCTTTCTTTTAAGATGGACAGCATTGCTTTTTTTTTTTTTTCCCTCTTTTTCCTCTAGCTGACACAGCATGTTTTATTTACTGCAGGAAGCAGAAATATCTGTGTCACTTCTGGTCTGACTACCTCAAATCACATTCCCCCACTCTTTTGTTTTATTGGCTTGTTGGCCATGGAAGTGCAACCTCCTACTGTTTTGTCTTTGTTGCTCTATAAATTACTGAATATTGCCACGTTTCATCAGTTCAGAGCCAGGCAGTTGTTGCAGTTGTAGCAAGCAGGTGTTTCTGCACTTTTATATCCTTTACTTTCAACGTAGAGATTGTATTTTCTGCTGATCGTAAAAAATGACAGGGCACATGGGATTCTTTGGATGCTGAATACGTGACTGTTTTGACCCAGGCAGTGAATTTAAATGGAAATATTCTGTTTATAAAGGAATTAACTGCTGAAGTACCAGCAATGGAGTGCAGTTTGGGGTCATGGTAAAACTGCAGAAAGAGCCCCCAGGAGAGCTCTGTCACTGTCAAGTACCTGAAACTAAATGAAATACAAATAACTAGCATTTAGGGTTACTTAGTAGTTCTCTTCGTCAGATGTGGCAGTATCTTTTTCAATTCTACGGGATTCTGAAGTGCTATAAAGAAATTAAGCAGAAGAAATAGCTTTACTTTATGAAAAATGAACATGTGAATATCCTTTAGTTTTGCAGTACTGTATGCACAAGATCTTTCTGCTCCTTAGTGTCTCCACAGGTACTTTCTCAGCTGAGGCTCTCATTAACCCCCTAGGGAATGGTGAGGCCTTCAGCTCCTACTTCACTGAGCAGGGCAACCAGAAGTCTTTCAAGTAACGTGGAAGATGCGTTGTGTCCTCCATAAGTATCTGCTAGTGTTGAGCATGTGCTTGTGAGTTCAGCTTGGATATGAAGTGTCCTTCAGCTCTATACCTCTGTGTTCTCTGTCACTGTATGTTTTCTGCACCTAATATCCCCCTCTGTTTCCTCAAGGCAAGAAATTGTTTTTCCTTAAACATTCTCAAGTGTGCTGATGCCCAACTCAGCTTGTCTGTAGTGAATCAATATTTGTGAGAGACAAAGCAAATGCCATCCTTTATTATGTGTGCGCTAAAGACAGAGAGAAAGAAGCAATATCTCCATATCTCTATTACTCTATTAACTCAAACCACAGCCTTCTCGACCTGTTCAAGTCCCATCTCAAATAAGGAATGGACAGCTGATAAATTGTCTGCATCAAACTTACTTGCTGGTGATTTGGTCCTTCCACAGGGACATATTTTGGTCCTTCCTGACAACAGAGTTGCAGAGAACTCAGCGTTTCCCTTGACTGAGTTGCCAAATTTCAGTCTACCTGTACCATCAGAAATGTCCACCCTCTTTACTTTAACAACTCTAAGCTTACTTTTTGGGTGACAAAAAACCCCACCTTAGCACATTTTATATGCTCCTCAGTCCCTCAGGCATCTCAGCAATTCCTTCTGTACCCTTTTCCTTAACCAGTATAATTTTGCAGCTCCTCCACGGAAAATATGATCTCACTGTAATCTCCTATACCTTAAAATAAACCAGCCGTCCTTCAGTCCTTTTCCCTCTCTCCATCCCATCTTCTTTCACCCTAAAGCTTAATGAACTGCTTTCTGGTGTCTTATTGTACATACTTTCCAATTTATCCTTATTTCTGAACTGGAAAACCTTCAGCAGTGACAGACCTTTGCTGGAGATCTAACTACATTTTCCTTTTTTCCTGTGACGTGCTATCCTTGGAAATCTTCTACGTGGACTCAGATTCAGGCATCTGTGCACACTTAGAAAATGCAAACTAAGGTTGTAACATTTTGGACAACTCTTTGTGGAAATTCAGTTGACAAAATTCAGTGTTTTGCCCTTTCCTTGCTAAAGGTCACTTTCTCTCTCTCTTTTTCTTTTTTTTTCCCTTCTCCAGGCATGGAAGACAAGACCACCTGCTGTCTTTGTCATGGCCCAGCCTGCAATGTGGTGGTGTTTCAGTATGTGCTTCCAGGACATCTATACTTTGCTGTTCCTTTCTGTGCAGCAGCATCTCTGGGTCTGCACAACTAAAATTCTGACTCAGTTTTTATCACTTCATGTTTGGATTTAGCTAGAAGCACACTCAACTCCATTTATATTTGATTAAAATGCTGCTACTGAGATTCATTTCTTGCCTTGTTAATTTAAGCACTGCAGTACTCTTCTTGCATCTACACTGGCTTGCTTTCCTCCTGTCTATACGCTGTCATTCTTCACTTTTTAAGACCCTTCCAGGCCTGCCCCACAAGGCTGTGAAGCTGTTAACTCTTGTTTCTGCCCTGAAGATGGTGCCGGTCTTTCTCACTCTCCTGCTTCACCTTTTCTTACGTTTCTTGCCAGGGGTGGGCAAAGTTCCTTGTAACCCCAGCGGGGCAGCTCTGCTGGGTGCCTCCTAGGCTAGCCTTGAAATTCCCCTTAGCAGTAATACCTGTGGGACAGCAGACACCCCAGCGCGCTGCCTTGTTCTGGCTAGTGTCTGTGCCCCCATGCTGATGTCTTCTAGGAAGTAATATTTGAGGGGACGGAGCCCACCTTGCTTTTATCACTGAAAAATGAAGCCGTCGTAGCGATGTACTGCTATGACGTGAACGATGCAGCTTACTCCTCTTGAGGATTCTGGGTTATCTATATGCATAAGCTCCTCCTATACAAATTGTTTAGGCTGAAAGTATCTACATTTTGTAAATGTAATTCTATAAATCAAAATTGTTTTCACAGATCACACTTTCCTTTTATTGCTCTTTGTTATTTGAGGGCATATGGTAGCTTTCTGTAAAATGTCGCCTTAATTGCCTTCTGGATATACCCTATAAATCCTGACAAATGCTTTTAAAAGCAAAAACAAAGGCATATTTTTCTTCTATCAGCGCCTGCTCAACAAACTGCCTATACCTTTTCTGTGGGGCCTTGCAAAATGGTGTTATGTCAAGAAGAGTAATGCTATTTAATTTATGAACCATTAATATTTATTGCACATGCAATCACTGGCATTTTCTGTGTGAGAGCTGGGCAGCAGCTAATAAAGTTGGGAAGAGGTTATATATTTACCAGGGCTACCCAGATAATTCATATGGGATAATTTTTGATTAATTTATTTCTTTGTGTTGACAAATTTCTTGGTAGTGGCCAATGAGGCATTTTTTAAACTTGTTTGCTAGCTTATAATGAATTGCTCAATAATTACTAGAAATAATTCAACTCCTTTATTATTAAGGATTTCTAGGTGTGTTGAGGGAGACTTGCTTATACAAGTATACAATAAAGCAGTCACATCTCAGTCTTAATTCTGAGTTGAGCTGTGCTTATTTCTCACAAAGATCAGGGTTGGAGACTCGTTACACTGTATTTTGTATAAGCACATCCAAAGACCCCAGTGTATAACGCTGCTGCCCCAAACCACACACTTGATTCCCTAGTGTGAGGAATTGGTGTTGCAAAAACTTGTGCCAGTGCTTAGCTTTACAATGAGTCCCCCTGCAAACTGTGTGTGACATAGTGGCCCAAGAGACGGCTCTGGTGCCACAATAGAATCTTTTGAAAACAACAGGATTAATTTCAGGGCATAAATGAGATATATCTACAAGTCTTTGTAGAACAGGTTGCCTGAAAATAACTTGTAACAAGGTTTTACAGTTCAGGTTGCCTTCGTTTCTACTGATACATCTGCTCTTTTCAGTTTCTGGTGGGAAATACTACTATTTTCTTGAATCAGGTTCCGGTTGCAATGTAAGTTTTATTTCCCTAAGTATTTTATGTGGTTTACTTTAGAATTAGCTGTTTCTAAGAAGGTTCCAGCCAATAAATTACTCTGGGAGATGCTCACAGAAGCATGTGAGTATGGGTGAAGCCTTCTACATAGAACAGGTGGGAATTCTGACTTGTTTTGATTAATGTTTGGGTTTTGGTTGTGGGGTTTTTGTGTGTGTGTTTGTTTTGTGGTTTTTTTTTTTCCTAATATTGTGCTACTCACTTCTGTAACAGAGCAGAGTCTGTGACTGTATCACTAAGGTGATTGCTAGAGGAATATTATGCCTAACGCGCCGATACAAATACAAATTTGATTCCTATACAAATTGGAAACCTGGAAAGCAGCAATATTGCAGCCAATTAAGAGTCACAGCAGTGAGCTAGTCAGAACTGAAGTGCTGCAGCGATACAATTCTGGCTGATATTGATGTAAGAACACAGAGATAATGGAAGCTTTCGTTACGTGCCTGTGTTATACAAAGGGATTAATTGTGATTGGATCTGGGGTATTATTTTGGTGAATTATTCCCAGTAAGATATTCACAGAACAAGAGGGACTTCGAGACTGGTGAAGCACAACAGAGTGTTTTTCCTATTAGCTGGTTTGAGAAGATCTGATTTAGCTTTGTCCCCTAAATTAAGTCACTGGAGTCTGGGAGGGTGGAAATGGCTGCTCAGGCCGTGGCCCAGATGACAAGGTAGCAAGCAGTCCTCGTAGGAGGAGGGTAGACTATGGAAAGGACTACTCTGGTACGATCCCCTGGCTCCTCAGTGCAGCTATCACATTAGACTCAGTTCTTGCACCTTGGAAACCAGGTGCAAATGTCTGAACGTGTGTAAGGGAAACTAGTAAATACAGGGAAGGGAGCAGATTTTATCCACTTTTTGAACTCCAAATACATGATCTTGCAGAAAACTTTTCTTAAATGCATTGGGAACTTTGCCTGAATAAGGGCAGCCACAAAGAGTCTCATGCAGTTTTTCTTTCGGCACACCAGGGCTGGAAAAGATTTAGGGAAAAACCTTCATTGCTAGCAATAAGAAGCTTCCAGCACGCGGGGTGGACCAAGGTCCCTCACTCGCATTTTGAAGTTGCACTGAAATGGCGGTAGTTACAGACTCTTCTGTTATGGATAGGGAGACAACACAAGTCAGAGCTTTTAAATAGAAAATGAAGAAAAATTAGAAATATGTTGTCTTTTAACTCCTGGAAGACATGTCAGTTCTTTTGTGGAGCTGGGAGAGGTTTGTTAGTTAAGTTTAAATAGGGAAAGGAAACAAATGTAGTTATTGGCGCCTTCCACGCTAACATTTTAATGAGCTGATTTTTCTGATGTGGCCAAGCAGATGCAGCAGCATCATTTTAGTTGTTTCCATAAGGGTGCGTCAGAAGCACAAAGCTGCGCTTTTGAGTTATGAGGAAAGATGAACATTAATAAATGGGCAGGTCGAGAAACACCACAATATAAAGGATTTTGTTATTCCCTCCAAATTTGTCACCAGATGCTAGCCCTCCAACAAATCTTGCTTTGAGAAATAGTTTTTAAGTCTTGCTTAGATCTGACGGCAGTAAAAGTCCCTTATGAACTCTTATAAGGCAATCTCAATCCAGCTGCTGGTGTTTAGGGCTACCCAAGATGAAAAGTGCTGTAAATGACAGAATCTATCTTCTAATACATTTGACAAATGCGGGGGCTGAACCTGTGAACGATGGGAGCTTTTTTTATTGACTTGCCAAAAGCAATGGCTTTTGTAACTTACACAATTGAAATAAACAGTAAAAACATGCAGCGATGCAAGTTGCTGAGTAATCATGTATCCTTCCAGTGAGCAGTAAATACCTTTTTGCTAACTAAATGCAGTGTTCAAGAAGAACAAAACGTAGAGAAGGCACAATAAACTTCAGAGTAAATCTGCCTCCTGGGTGTTCAGCACCAGGCTGCAGTTACTGCCTAGCTCAGGCGCCTCAGTTTCTGCATCTAAACCAGGTGGTGCATAAGATCCTTCAGGTCTCTGGATGAGGGATTAGTACTCATGTTGGAGTATTTTGAGGAACTTGGTAGTTACTGCGGTCTTGGTAGGGTGATCGCGCCACTTGCTCACTGAAAAAGTTTGTCCACTTTTTCCACAAAGCATAAATGGAAGACAGGTGCTTGTCATTCAGCACTAGTAGTTGTGCTGTAGTATATATATGTGTGTGTGTATATATATTTTATTTTACTTTCCCAAAATAAACAGCCCTTTTAATTACTGTTTTAAGAGCAGTGTTATCCAGTTAATATAATTTACCACTATGCTCACCAGCAGGTCAGCTTCTTGGAGAAACGATCCTCACTTGGTTTATTGATGTGAGGTCTGTTGAAAACAGGGAAATTCTAACTCTAGCTGAATTTCATCAGAGATTCCTGATACCAGAGAGGAATATTGCAGGGCTGTAGTCCACACCATGTCTCCCAGACAGGTTACATTGCTCAGCATGAGCATGATCTGGATGGAGACTGGGATCCTGGGCAACTGCAGGGAGTGTGGGGCCACTGGCAGTACTACGTGCTGTGTATCGCAAGCCCTCAAGCTGACTGCGACGAGTGAACTTCAGAAGCAGTGGTGTGACAGCAAAGCCTCCAGCTGAGGAACGTAAAAATTCCTTGGGCAAACATTAATCTTTCAAGGGCGCACAGTCTATTGGTAGCCAAGCAGAGAAATCCCCCTTCCTCTAGTAAAATAAATCCACTCCAAATAACTAAAATCTGCACTTAAACCTTAATAACACAATCTATGGTATTTTTTGAAAAAGCCAGTTGCTCCCACACATGCCTTTCTAGCTAGAATTGGGACACTGAAAAGATTAAATCTCATCATTCTGCAGATCTCTAAATGTATTAACTGTCTGCAATACGTTGACGTTAGTTCAATGTACTGAAAACAACACAACAAACACAAACTGCAGTGTCTCTCTCCGGCAGAAACCCATGGCTGCTTATCGGACAAAATGATCTGAATCACTGATGGACGTTCAACTCCAGCCAAAGCCCAAACTGCCTATCGCATTCCCCCTGCGAAGGTCCCAGCAGTATGCAATCTTAGTAATGAGTCTTTGCCCTTGACGCAGTGTAATTTTTTTTTTGTGCTGAAAGCTTAGGTGTAGAACGCTAGCTACACAGGTTTAACTCTTGTTCTTGTTTCCCCCCCACTTTTTCCTTTTAATTCTCCCTGCCTTTCAAAAAATTCCCCTTTATTCTTTCTTCCTGCTAGTTTAACATTTTGTAGCAGCAGAAAAGAGAAGATTTTTTTGGTGGCGATTGTGAAGAGTATTTTCCATGCAGGTATTACTGAACACAATGGCACTATACAAGTGGCACTTCTTTTACATGACCTAGACATTTTCTGGTCTTCCCACTCAATAGTTGCTTTGGGAATCTGCAGCAGTGAGCTAGAGAAAATGGGTGGTATGGTAAATTCCACATAGGAGGAAACTTTGGGGTGAGATGCTTTAGCTTGCTGTCCTCTGGCGAGATAAAAGTCATTATCCAGTTGCCATAGGGCACATAGGGATGCTGTAACCATCCCGTAGGCAAAAATAGCAACCCTTTAGCACGTGGCCGTCCCCACGTGTTCAGATGTAGCAGTGAATTTTGGTGTCAGGACCACTTCTGCTTGACTGGTGGGGCTGTCCCGGCCAGCTGTGGGTTCGTGGCACCAGGCTGAGTCTTGAAACCAGGGCTGAAACTGGTGTGCAAATGGCACGTGCTTGCCTGGGCTGCAGTCTGTCATGTACATCTTGTGTCTGTTCCGAGGGAGAAGGAAAGAATTGCTGCTGCTGGGCATGGAAAGAGAAGCATGGGGAGCGTGTGTGGAAAAGTGTCTGAATTTTGGTCCCACCCACAGAGGCCATGCTGCTCCATAGCAGTCTTGTGCTTCGTCTTCTCTTTGTCAAGTTGCAACCCACGTAGCCTCAGGGAGTGCACATGCAAAGAAAAAGGTGAGAGAGAGGGCATGGGTTATGTGGTGTTCTTCCCATGGTTCTTATAAGGCACTAAGTAAAAAAGTGAAAAGCATGATTATTTATTAATTCTGCTGTATTATAGGCATATGTGACCACAGACTTGGAAAAGACATTACACTTGCAAAGTCAAGCTCTCAGAATACTTGTGCAACCTCAATGCAGCTCTCCGTGTGCCCGCGGTTAGGAAATGGCCTTTAAGTACACAACCACAAACTGGAGGAAAACATCAGCGTGGGAAGAATGACTAATGGATGTGAGTTGCAAGCTGTTTCTTGGGACAGATAATGAAAAAAAAAAAATAATTGAGGAATGAGGGTGCAGTCAAAAGAATGAAGCAAGAACATGCTGAGTGGACCAGCGGTCTGGGTTGTTTATAGCTGGAGACTGCAGGGCACGAGGCGATGCCTTCCCAATGAAGGCTCACCCGAATGGTGCGCTGGAGAGCTGGATTTGCTCAGTGCCTTCGTCAGTGTATTCTTATGGAACAAGTTGTGTGAACTAAGCACTTTTCTCATGATTGCTTGTGTGATCTTTTCTGTGATGCGTCATTATGGACCCTGGGGTCTGGTTTGCAGAAGTGCTGACTTGCAGCTGCAGATCAAGTCAGTGGTAGATGTGCTGTGAACCGATAACAGTGATGGTGTGTTAGCTGTTCAAAAAGTCAGGTGTGAGGCATCTCGTTTGGGCACACACAATTCCTGTGCAATTATTGGTATATCAGTCCTTTGCCTAGAAGTGTCTATAGGGAGAGAAGTCCCCCCTTCTCAAACAAACAGCATATATTTTACAACACCTCTAACATTTATGAGGTGCTAATATAATCCTGACAGTTGCTATAAAAAGCCCTCAGGAAATTGATCATTCTGTCCTCAGAGCTAAGTTTGAACAGCGTGCAGTAAGTATGTCTTGGTGGGCAAGGAGTATAGGGTTAAAGTGGGAATACGAATAAAAGTTGCACCAAGGTGGACTTTGCAAAGATATTAAAACGAGAAGGCTGTAAAGTTGTTTAGGTTTAACCATACAAAAAGCAGTGGGCTTCTATGGAGAAAGAGGGGGGTGAGCAGTAGTTGATGTGTGGTTCCAGGCTAAATGGGTCCTTCACCTTGGTTTTTCAGTTAAAAGGATGATTTTGAAGGAGGAGAAAAGGGCCAAGTGAGCTGTAGAAGCGAATGCATGGAAATGTCAATAATAGACCAAATGCAGAAGCTATAAGCAAGGAGAAATTTGGCAAGTTTTAACCACAGCGCTCTGCGGGCTTGTCATGTAAGTTAAATTTCTGGCCCTGGAGCAAGTACTTAGTGCAGTGTGATCGGGACTGATCAGGTGCTACATGGCTGTGAAATGGTAAAGAAACTGTTGGAAAGCAGGGGAGAGGGGAAGAAGAACGTAGCCCGCAATCACTGGCAGAAGCACAAGTGCAGGAACATGCTGGGAGAGCGAGCCAGTGGTGGGCATGATCAGCACTTGTGCACCACGAGGAGTGCCGGGACCCTGGAGTTAATCGCTGTAGCCATTCCCTGTGGCCGTGCTCTTGGTTTAGATTCAAGAAGGCAAACCGGTGCTTTGCTGATCCTTTCTGGAGGGGGTGGCATTTGCTTCTGGCTCTTATCTACAGAAATGTCTAATCCTCTCTGCTAGGCATTTTCCCTTACTATTGACTGTTGGCAACACTTTACAAGAGTCCATACACTGTCCTTTTAAAATGAGAAGAATGTGGGGTTTATATGATTTGAAAGTGTGCCTTTCAGTTTTGTTGCTTGCTTGCTTGTTTTGCATCACAGGAGGATTAACTGGAGTATTTGGCTTAACTTCTTTATGTTGTGCACTCATTTGTATCCTTCCAGCATGTCCCCTCTGATTCATATTCTTCCTAAAATAAGCAGTCCCACTTGTTCCTGTTTTCTGGCAATTTCACTGGATGAGCTATGGTCCTTTGTGAAACTCCTGGGATCATTCAGATAAACAGTACTTTTCTTTATATGCAGATCACTTTCTGGGACATTAGTTATGTTTATCTTTTTTGTAAAATAGGTTTTATTTATAGGTCAATTTTCACAAAGTTATCTCTTAAAGATTTCAGGTGGGGAAAAAAGAAAAGGGAAAAAAGGACTGATGTGGAGAATTTCAGGAGCAGTTATCCCAGCTTCAGCCCCAAGAAAGGTTCTGGGACAAATTATTAAACAGTCAATTTATCAGCTGCTGAAGATGAAGTGATTAAAAAAACCCCAACAAACCAAAACACGGACCCTATGGGTTTGTGAAGAATAAATCATGTCAAACTAAACTGATTTCTTTCTTGGGTAGGATAATAGACACAGTACATAGGGGGGATATATAATTTGACTTTTATTAAGCTTTTGACTTTTTTGTTATGATATCGTTATATATTACACAGGGAAATATGTCCAGCATGAAAACACTGCACACAATGGAGTGGAAACTACTCAAAACTAGTTGTAGTTCACAACCAGAGGGAGAGGGCATTTAAAGCGGGGCTGAACCAGCTTGTTTCTATTCAGTATTTTCATCAAGGACCTGGGTAATGAAATGGAGCTTATATTGGTTAAATGCACGGAGGACATCAAGCTGTTATGCTGTGAGGGCAATGGAAGACAAAACTGGAATTCAAAGGGCCTTGTTAATTTGAAAGAAAACTAAATCAACAAGACCAGGTTCAGCTTTTCAAAGTCCTATACCTAGGGAAGATAAGGGGCAAGCTGGAGTGAAAAATGGTGAGTAATAACTGCCCAGGCAGCGTGAATGGCAGGCAAAGATCTTGGAATGGACAACAGCTGAATATAGGTCACTGCTGTGATATTCTTGCAAAAACAACTATTTCACTGTTTAATAAGGATGGGGACAAATTGGAGGTAACTCAAGGGAGAGTTTAGAAAGCACAGAGCGTAAGTTGAAAGAAGGGGTTATGTTTCATATAAAGAAGAGAAAATAGACAGGATAACAGTATCCCAGTTTGCAACAGGTTTTGTGCAGAGGGTGGCAGCTAATTGTTCTCCTTTTATACTTGGGACAGAACAGTAAGACATCAGTTTAATATGGAAGAAAGAAATTCAGGTTGGAGGTTAGGAATGCGTAATGCAAAAAGGGAACAGATCCTTCAGAAGGGCTCTGGACTCCCTCTTGAGGTGTTTAAGAGAAAGCTGGCCAGATATTTGTTAGGAAAGGGAGTTAAGATATACCCAACCCATCCATTAGTACACAGGACCGAAAAGCAGGGTGTCTTGAGTACCCGTTTGACCCTACTTTTCTATGACTGCCCCCCCCGGTAAAATAGTCATTTTTTTAACCTTTTGAATAAAATTACTTAACAGACCCAACTTCCTGTCTGGATTTTTTAACTCTGTTAGTGTCTTCCTTTCCAGAACTGTTACTCTTGTGGTGCTCTGATAGCTTTTTCTGTATTCTGTCTGAAATCTTTCTCACTTGAGGTGTTTTATCTGTGGGACAGCTGTTCCGGCTAGAACGGTGAAAACATGTTCCAGGAGATGATTTTGAACTGTTTGATCCCATATAATACTCGTTATGATTTTAAACATATGAGCTAAACCAAACCTCAGTAAAGC
This sequence comes from Charadrius vociferus, assembly GCF_000708025.1. NCBI lineage: Eukaryota > Metazoa > Chordata > Aves > Charadriiformes > Charadriidae > Charadrius > Charadrius vociferus. The sequence goes on along the minus strand of NW_009649467.1, from coordinate 83,199 downwards.
TGGAGTGAGCAACTGGTGTAAAACATAGGCATGGGAGCCGCTTTGTAGAGCGAGTGACAGAAAACCCCATCAGACTTTACCCAAAATGAGAGGATGTGCAAGGCTTTAGTTATGCAGCTCAAAGGGGCTTTTGTTTTCATGTGAGCAAGTGTAAGAGGAAGGGAGGGGTTGTACTGAAATAATGTGTGAGAAAAGCAAGGTACATCACAGAACTGGAGCGTGAGAGGGAGCACAAACTAGAGGGACCTGTCATTGGGTTTGTGCCACTGAAGAAAGTCTACTTTGTCTGTTTGCAGGCTGGGCAAGGCTTCAAGCTGTGAGTAATGACAGGCTCTAGTGTTTGATCCTGTGATCATGGAAACAGAACTTCATACATCCTATGTAAGTAAACATGATTTCATCCGAAAATTACTTGGCTCCATCATGATATCCTCCTCCTAATCAAAACAACTGTCGAGATACTGAATTTTGATGAATCGTTTGAGTCAAAAATGAGCGAGTGTTACAAAACCTCAGTTTAAAAGAAATACTGCTCACAGAAAGTTAGCTGATATCATTATTCCTCCCTCATGGTGATGACAGGTACTGCCTCTTTCTTAAACAGCATGCTCTAAACAAATAAGCAGCCCTCTGTCCTTTTCTCACTCGAATTTCCAAGACCTTATACAAATAAGGCAGAGAAGAGATGCAGACTTTTACGTGAGGATCTAAACCTTCTCTTTCACTTCTACTCCCAACCAACAAAGAACTAGATAACTGAAATTCTTTCAACCTTGTAAAGGACTGTAATGGAGGAGCCCAAAGCTCAGGCAATACAAAGTTATTTAAATCTTGGAGGTCCATTGGAAGGCGTTTGCTTTCAAGCTGGTTTTGTTTTTCTCTCTTTTTTTTTTTTCCTTCTAATGGAAAAAGAAACAAAATGGAAAAAACAAAGATTTCTCTTGTTGATCATGGTTCATGTTCACCATCTTTGATATCGCCATTAAAACCATACTTTTATTTATGTTTAGAGCTGCAGTTCTATTGCTCAGTCTTACACAACCGCTTTCTAGTGGGCAGATCAGTTTGTAACGGGAACCAACACCTTTTTTTCTACCGTGAACTATAATGGTTTTGTTGTTCAGTGAACGATCAGATGTTGTCGTATTTTCTAACTCTGGATATATCTTGTTTTGTACATTGCATGACAGAATCAAAGCTGATATGGTGTTTTGAGAAGCTGATTTTAGAACCGCTGTTATGTTCGAAGGACCGCAGAGCCATAGGAAGACTGTCTGTGCCCCATGTAATCTGAGCATTTCCTGAGTGAGGGGTAAAATATTTGTGTTTGTAGCAAAGGGTAAAATAAATCAAATAGGTTTTCTATGATAGTAACACCTAGATGTAGAACAAGTCCTGACATCAGTAAAGTGTTTGTTCTGCTCCTTCAGAAATAGCACAGGGAATAAAAAGAAGAAAAAACCTGACCTTTTGCCAATGATAATGCATTCATGGGTCTGTTTGTACAGCCGAATATCCAGTGCCTTTATGAAATTCTTTCATATGAGTGACATGTGTCAGATGAAGCTCTTAAGGGATATCTGGCATCATATAAACAACAATTACATGTTTGATTGCACAGAATATAGTATCAAACGATGCCAGCAGCTCCTGTTAATGTCAAAAGATAAAATCAAGCTCATCTCCCAAGGATATTTTACAGACTTTCTAGAGCTGTCATTCAGTGGTATCACTAGTCTTTGTCTTTGGTTCCTTCTGCCTCTAACATAAATGTTTCTTCTAGCTTCAGTCCTTGGATGTGTATTTTCAAGTTGTATAGTCACTGCAATATGAAGTCGTAAAGCTCTCTATATGGGTCCCATATGGTCAGTAAAATCTCAGGCTGCTGTCTGTGACCTACAGTCACATTCAGAGCTGACTTTTGGGTTTCTGTTACAGCTGCCGATCACTGGCAGCAGGTTCCTGGGATGGCATAAGGCTGCTATTGGTGTCGTGGTATTTACCCTCGTGTTCTTGCCTGTGCCAAAAGCAGGTATCAGCACCTGCATTTGTGTGATCTGTCAGCAGTGTTTCCAATGAAGTGGTTTACTTTTCATCAAAGAATCCCTAAAGTTCCTTAAAAATATTGGAAGGGCCAGGCTGATTTACTGCTGTGTCCTATAGTGACAATTACGGGTATGTGAGAAATGGTCCTGGAACTAGAATCAAATCAAAGAGCACAATACTTTCAAAAATACAGTAGGGACTTACTGCTTCTTGATATTTGGGGGAAAGATGTGTGCATGTATTTATGCATCCATATGTCAGGAAACAAACAAACCTCAATAGAGTGTTGCTTATATTTGCTTTCTATTTTGTGTTATCAGCATTTGCTAATTACTTGCATTTTACACAACTGCTGAAGCATTTGTCATGTTCCAGTGTGTGTGAAATACAACCAACTTCCACTAAGAAAGAAGATGATAGAGCATTGTGCTGGTTTAAGGAGGCGTGTCAAGCCCTTGGAAAGGGCTTAGAAAAATCTAGAAAAGATTGGGCAGGAAAAATCTAGAAAAGACAGAATATTCAGGTAGTACACTTGCAAATCCAGATCCAACAGTGTATTTTCTATTACTGATTTTTAACCTCATGATTTGGTGTCAGGGTCTAGCTAGTGATGGTTTATTTCTTCTTTCCAATGCTTAGAGAATTTGATGTGCCCCAGCATTGAAGGAAAGCTTTTAAAATCAACTCTGTTATCCTACAAAGTGGTTTTTTTGGATCTCTGATTGTTGCTTTTTCCAACAGTGGAGTTTCTGTTCAGTCCTCATTTATGGCAAGCACCCAGACAACCTGTCTTCTGTCCTTTTTGTTTTCTAGCAGTCTGACAGCAGTATCCGCTTCCAAGACTTCAGTTAGATTGACATTCATGAGCAGAAGGTATGCATTTCACCTTCACGATGCCCTCCCCAAAATCAGCATGATGTTGTGCCATATACATAATTTATCACTTATTCCACGACAGTAAAACCACACAAGCATTATCTGGTGTGACAAGAGAATGATTTTTTTCTGTGTCACTATTTCCATCATGCTGCTTATCTCCATGCAGACACTTTGTCCCTGAAAATCACCCGACCTGTTTGATAACCTTTGTCAGAACATTGACCAAACACCAAATAAAAGGATATTTTAGTCACTGGCAGAAGCACAAGTGCAGGAACATGCTGGGAGAGCGAGCCAGTGGTGGGCATGATCAGCACTTGTGCACCACGAGGAGTGCCGGGACCCTGGAGTTAATCGCTGTAGCCATTCCCTGTGGCCGTGCTCTTGGTTTAGATTCAAGAAGGCAAACCAGTGCTTTGCTGATCCTTTCTGGAGGGGGTGGCATTTGCTTCTGGCTCTTATCTACAGAAATGTCTAATCCTCTCTGCTAGGCATTTTCCCTTACTATTGACTGTTGGCAACACTTTACAAGAGTCCATACACTGTCCTTTTAAAATGAGAAGAATGTGGGGTTTATATGATTTGAAAGTGTGCCTTTCAGTTTTGTTGCTTGCTTGCTTGTTTTGCATCACAGGAGGATTAACTGGAGTATTTGGCTTAACTTCTTTATGTTGTGCACTCATTTGTATCCTTCCAGCATGTCCCCTCTGATTCATATTCTTCCTAAAATAAGCAGTCCCACTTGTTCCTGTTTTCTGGCAATTTCACTGGATGAGCTATGGTCCTTTGTGAAACTCCTGGGATCATTCAGATAAACAGTACTTTTCTTTATATGCAGATCACTTTCTGGGACATTAGTTATGTTTATCTTTTTTGTAAAATAGGTTTTATTTATAGGTCAATTTTCACAAAGTTATCACTTAAAGATTTCAGGTGGGGAAAAAAGAAAAGGGAAAAAAGGACTGATGTGGAGAATTTCAGGAGCAGTTATCCCAGCTTCAGCCCCAAGAAAGGTTCTGGGACAAATTATTAAACAGTCAATTTATCAGCTGCTGAAGATGAAGTGATTAAAAAAAACCCCAACAAACTAAAACACGGACCCTATGGGTTTGTGAAGAATAAATCATGTCAAACTAAACTGATTTCTTTCTTGGGTAGGATAATAGACACAGTACATAGGGGGGATATATAATTTGACTTTTATTAAGCTTTTGACTTTTTTGTTATGATATCTTTATATATTACACAGGGAAATATGTCCAGCATGAAAACACTGCACACAATGGAGTGGAAACTACTCAAAACTAGTTGTAGTTCACAGCCAGAGGGAGAGGGCATTTAAAGTGGGGCTGAACCAGCTTGTTTCTATTCAGTATTTTCATCAAGGACCTGGGTAATGAAATGGAGCTTATATTGGTTAAATGCACGGAGGACATCAAGCTGTTATGCTGTGAGGGCAATGGAAGACAAAACTGGAATTCAAAGGGCCTTGTTAATTTGAAAGAAAACTAAATCAACAAGACCAGGTTCAGCTTTTCAAAGTCCTATACCTAGGGAAGATAAGGGGCAAGCTGGAGTGAAAAATGGTGAGTAATAACTGCCCAGGCAGCGTGAATGGCAGGCAAAGATCTTGGAATGGACAACAGCTGAATATAGGTCACTGCTGTGATATTCTTGCAAAAACAACTATTTCACTGTTTAATAAGGATGGGGACAAATTGGAGGTAACTCAAGGGAGAGTTTAGAAAGCACAGAGCGTAAGTTGAAAGAAGGGGTTATGTTTCATATAAAGAAGAGAAAATAGACAGGATAACAGTATCCCAGTTTGCAACAGGTTTTGTGCAGAGGGTGGCAGCTAATTGTTCTCCTTTTATACTTGGGACAGAACAGTAAGACATCAGTTTAATATGGAAGAAAGAAATTCAGGTTGGAGGTTAGGAATGCGTAATGCAAAAAGGGAACAGATCCTTCAGAAGGGCTCTGGACTCCCTCTTGAGGTGTTTAAGAGAAAGCTGGCCAGATATTTGTTAGGAAAGGGAGTTAAGATATACCCAACCCATCCATTAGTACACAGGACCGAAAAGCAGGGTGTCTTGAGTACCCGTTTGACCCTACTTTTCTATGACTGCCCCCCCCGGGACAGTAGTCATTTTTTTAACCTTTTGAATAAAATTACTTAACAGACCCAACTTCCTGTCTGGATTTTTTAACTCTGTTAGTGTCTTCCTTTCCAGAACTGTTACTCTTGTGGTGCTCTGATAGCTTTTTCTGTATTCTGTCTGAAATCTTTCTCACTTGAGGTGTTTTATCTGTGGGACAGCTGTTCCAGCTAGAACGGTGAAAACATGTTCCAGGAGATGATTTTGAACTGTTTGATCCCATATAATACTCGTTATGATTTTAAACATATGAGCTAAACCAAACCTCAGTAAAGCTGGAGTGAGCAACTGGTGTAAGACATAGGCATGGGAGCCGCTTTGTAGAGCGAGTGACAGAAAACCCCATCAGACTTTACCCAAAATGAGAGGATGTGCAAGGCTTTAGTTATGCAGCTCAAAGGGGCTTTTGTTTTCATGTGAGCAAGTGTAAGAGGAAGGGAGGGGTTGTACTGAAATAATGTGTGAGAAAAGCAAGGTACATCACAGAACTGGAGCGTGAGAGGGAGCACAAACTAGAGGGACCTGTCATTGGGTTTGTGCCACTGAAGAAAGTCTACTTTGTCTGTTTGCAGGCTGGGCAAGGCTTCAAGCTGTGAGTAATGACAGGCTCTAGTGTTTGATCCTGTGATCATGGAAACAGAACTTCATACATCCTATGTAAGTAAACATGATTTCATCCGAAAATTACTTGGCTCCATCATGATATCCTCCTCCTAATCAAAACAACTGTCGAGATACTGAATTTTGATGAATCGTTTGAGTCAAAAATGAGCGAGTGTTACAAAACCTCAGTTTAAAAGAAATACTGCTCACAGAAAGTTAGCTGATATCATTATTCCTCCCTCATGGTGATGACAGGTACTGCCTCTTTCTTAAACAGCATGCTCTAAACAAATAAGCAGCCCTCTGTCCTTTTCTCACTCGAATTTCCAAGACCTTATACAAATAAGGCAGAGAAGAGATGCAGACTTTTACGTGAGGATCTAAACCTTCTCTTTCACTTCTACTCCCAACCAACAAAGAACTAGATAACTGAAATTCTTTCAACCTTGTAAAGGACTGTAATGGAGGAGCCCAAAGCTCAGGCAATACAAAGTTATTTAAATCTTGGAGGTCCATTGGAAGGCGTTTGCTTTCAAGCTGGTTTTGTTTTTCTCTCTTTTTTTTTTTTCCTTCTAATGGAAAAAGAAACAAAATGGAAAAAACAAAGATTTCTCTTGTTGATCATGGTTCATGTTCACCATCTTTGATATCGCCATTAAAACCATACTTTTATTTATGTTTAGAGCTGCAGTTCTATTGCTCAGTCTTACACAACCGCTTTCTAGTGGGCAGATCAGTTTGTAACGGGAACCAACACCTTTTTTTCTACCGTGAACTATAATGGTTTTGTTGTTCAGTGAACGATCAGATGTTGTCGTATTTTCTAACTCTGGATATATCTTGTTTTGTACATTGCATGACAGAATCAAAGCTGATAGGGTGTTTTGAGAAGCTGATTTTAGAACCGCTGTTATGTTCGAAGGACTGCAGAGCCATAGGAAGACTGTCTGTGCCCCATGTAATCTGAGCATTTCCTGAGTGAGGGGTAAAATATTTGTGTTTGTAGCAAAGGGTAAAATAAATCAAATAGGTTTTCTATGATAGTAACACCTAGATGTAGAACAAGTCCTGACATCAGTAAAGTGTTTGTTCTGCTCCTTCAGAAATAGCACAGGGAATAAAAAGAAGAAAAAACCTGACCTTTTGCCAATGATAATGCATTCATGGGTCTGTTTGTACAGCCGAATATCCAGTGCCTTTATGAAATTCTTTCATATGAGTGACATGTGTCAGATGAAGCTCTTAAGGGATATCTGGCATCATATAAACAACAATTACATGTTTGATTGCACAGAATATAGTATCAAACGATGCCAGCAGCTCCTGTTAATGTCAAAAGATAAAATCAAGCTCATCTCCCAAGGATATTTTACAGACTTTCTAGAGCTGTCATTCAGTGGTATCACTAGTCTTTGTCTTTGGTTCCTTCTGCCTCTAACATAAATGTTTCTTCTAGCTTCAGTCCTTGGATGTGTATTTTCAAGTTGTATAGTCACTGCAATATGAAGTCGTAAAGCTCTCTATATGGGTCCCATATGGTCAGTAAAATCTCAGGCTGCTGTCTGTGACCTACAGTCACATTCAGAGCTGACTTTTGGGTTTCTGTTACAGCTGCCGGTCACTGGCAGCAGGTTCCTGGGATGGCATAAGGCTGCTATTGGTGTCGTGGTATTTACCCTCGTGTTCTTGCCTGTGCCAAAAGCAGGTATCAGCACCTGCATTTGTGTGATCTGTCAGCAGTGTTTCCAATGAAGTGGTTTACTTTTCATCAAAGAATCCCTAAAGTTCCTTAAAAATATTGGAAGGGCCAGGCTGATTTACTGCTGTGTCCTATAGTGACAATTACGGGTATGTGAGAAATGGTCCTGGAACTAGAATCAAATCAAAGAACACAATACTTTCAAAAATACAGTAGGGACTTACTGCTTCTTGATATTTGGGGGAAAGATGTGTGCATGTATTTATGCATCCATATGTCAGGAAACAAACAAACCTCAATAGAGTGTTGCTTATATTTGCTTTCTGTTTTGTGTTATCAGCATTTGCTAATTACTTGCATTTTACACAACTGCTGAAGCATTTGTCATGTTCCAGTGTGTGTGAAATACAACCAACTTCCACTAAGAAAGAAGATGATAGAGCATTGTGCTGGTTTAAGGAGGCATGTCAAGCCCTTGGAAAGGCCTTGGAAAAATCTAGAAAAGATTGGGCAGGAAAAATCTAGAAAAGACAGAATATTCAGGTAGTACACTTGCAAATCCAGATCCAACAGTGTATTTTCTATTACTGATTTTTAACCTCATGATTTGGTGTCAGGGTCTAGCTAGTGATGGTTGGTTTCTTCTTTCCAATGCTTAGAGAATTTGATGTGCCCCAGCATTGAAGGAAAGCTTTTAAAATCAACTCTGTTATCCTACAAAGTGGTTTTTTTGGATCTCTGATTGTTGCTTTTTCCAACAGTGGAGTTTCTGTTCAGTCCTCATTTATGGCAAGCACCCAGACAACCTGTCTTCTGTCCTTTTTGTTTTCTAGCAGTCTGACAGCAGTATCCGCTTCCAAGACTTCAGTTAAATTGACATTCATGAGCAGAAGGTATGCATTTCACCTTCACAATGCCCTCCCCAAAATCAGCATGATGTTGTGCCATATACATAATTTATCACTTATTCCACGACAGTAAAACCACACAAGGATGTCTCTAGCATTATCTGGTGTGACAAGAGAATGATTTTTTTCTGTGTCACTATTTCCATCATGCTGCTTATCTCCATGCAGACACTTTGTCCCTGAAAATCACCCAACCTGTTTGATAACCTTTGTCAGAACATTGACCAAACACCAAATTAAAGGATATTTTAGAGCCCACTTTTCTGCCATGCCTCATCTCAACTTGCTGATACCTTCAGTCTAACAAATGGCAGACAACGCCGTAGACAAAGATGTAGAGATGGCATTGCTCGCTGGTAGCATGTTGATTTTTAAAAGCTGAGGGGCGAAAGCTTAGTCTTTGTGCCTGTTCATTCATTCATTAACACCTCTACTGTGATTGCCAACAGGGCTAAATACATTCTTCATTTTTAATCCCCAGAACCTGATTGTGAGAAGCAGGATGTGATCTTACTGCCTCTTAGGTCAGAGGGAAAATGTTGCATCGGCTACCTGGGGGCTGGTCTTCTCCCAAAAGCAGAAATGGGGTGAGCTCCTACACTTTGAACCATTCTCCTGACACAAATGTCGTGATTTTGGTACCTCCCTCTCCTTTCTGCCACACCACAGCACCTATGTAGGGCTTTGTGATTCAGTTTTTCAGAGAAGGGGAAATCAGCAATGCAAGGTTGGTGGGCAAGGGGAATTTGTTTTACTTAAACATATATGTCAGTCCTGGAAGTGATAGGGATGTAAAGAGCAGTTCTGCCTTCCATGCTTTCTTAATCGGAGCTCACAAGCCAATTCCTGTTTCCCAGGAAACTGCTAGGTCACAATAATTACTTAATTATTGCTAGACAGAGATAGGAGATAGGAGTGTGAAACTCCTGAGCTCTGCCTCAGCCCTTTCAAAGGGTTGTCAAATGAAAAGCAAAATAGATCTATTAAGGTTTTCTTTAAAGATTAAAAATGTCTATCTTTTAAACACAGCTTTTGAATAAGATTATTTTTTTTTAATACCAGGTAGCAAACCCCCTGAAAAGAGAAAATATCTTCTTTTGACTTTCCTACTAAAATAAGATTGGAGAAAATATATAATTTCTGGATAAAATGTTTTTTATTTCAGTTTTGTAGTATTTATGAAAGCATAACCACATGATAAACTTACATGACAGAAATTGAAATATATGTTTCTGAAATTACTATTTCTGAAATTACTATTAACCCTTGATTTTTTTTTTCCCCCCGTACATTCCCTTTTTTCTCCTGTTTTTTTCTATGGTGAATGAAATAGCTTGACAAACTCTTGTGTTCTTTTGTATGACTGAAATATGTAATTTTAATTGAAAGAAAGGGTACAGGTTGTTTTTCTGCATGTTGCTTTTTGCACGATTGAATAGCACATTGCTTTTCAATGGCAGTTGCTTGAAGAAAATTAAAAAAACTTCTTCCTCTTGACAGTGTCTTACATTTGGATGCCAATTAGATTTCTTTACTATTATGTCACATTGGAAATTACTAAGTTACACTGTAAGACAAAGAAAAGCTAACATGTTGGTTTTGTTACTGGCAAAGGTGATCATTTTTAAGTAAGTTCAAGCCGAGCCATTCAGAGGTAAGAAATTTGCACTTAACTGCAAACTAATTGAAAAAAAAGATAATACAGTGATTATTGAGAATGCTTTGTTCATATTAAGTCAATTATTATTAGCCAATTGCCAGAGAGGGTTTTGCAAATTGAACTACATTAGATAATTGTACTATGATTTTGTAAACCATAGTTGCACCAATCACAGTGTAGCAAATTACACCGCCGGGAAAGTAAATACATAGTTATGCCTCAGTGGCTGTAAAGTGTCTCTGTGCTCTGACTGAGACAATCCCATTTAAGAGCAATAATCTTCATATTTTGGAGTTCACATAGTTTGCCTGTATTGTCTGTGATGGAGAGGAGAAAATGTCCCTAAGGTCACTTTCATTTTGTTGCATTAAGGTAAAGGCCTGTGAAAATGGATTAAGAATGGTACTTAAATTCTAAAAGCATCGCTGTAAAGTGTATTGGAAGTGAAAATGGCTTTTTGTTCATATTCCAGTTATTGTGCCCATTAGACACTATATTGGTTAAAAAAAAAAAGCCTATCAGTGAATTGTGGTGGATACATATGAATCATTTCTTATTGTCTTTCCTATTGCATCATGTATCATTCTACTTGGAGCTTAGCGTTAGCATAATTTTGTTGAAAATAACATTTTCTTCAATGCTACGACATTTTAATCAAGAAATGAAAAAATATTATTTGTACTTATGCTGAAAAATATAGGTTTATTCCTTCATATTAACTTCTTGAACCTAATTTAAGTACAAATACTTTAAACAAAATTCACCAACATCAATATCAAATGTGTACAAAGCCAAAATAAAGACTTATGTGGAAGCTTTTCAGTGGTATATGTCGGTTAGCATTTCCTTTTCCTTTTGGAAATCTCTTCTATGTTATTGTTGTAGAATGACCCGTTTTAGGTTGATTCGTAGTTATTGTATTAAGTAGAGCACTCTGAACATTATTAGCTGAGCACTGGTGAACTGGAGAACTGGAGCGGTTCTGATTGTCATTTTTTCACCGATGTATCCAGCACTTTTAACTACACTTCAGCTATTTTGTAGGCACAGATTATGAGCTGTTTGCTGTGGCATACAGTGATGGTGGGTGATGTGCGTGTGGTGTGGGGTTCATCTCGCGGCAGGACTGGACTGATGTGAACGCAGGTTGAACCCAGAGGGCTCCTCTGCAGGGGAGCTGATGAGGTCCCCCTTTGCAGGAACCAGGGAACACAACCCAGGAGAGGTTGACCAAGTTTGGGAACACAACCTGAGAGAGGCTGTTGCTAGAAGAAGTGTCCTCAAACCAGAACAAGAAGGGAAGCCTCCAGGGGCCAGTTCCTGAGGCTCAGAGAGAACGAGGAGGGTTTGCAATTGGGGATTTCCATGGGAACAGGCTCGGGCGAGCTGCCCAGGTACAAAGGGAAAGGCAAGCACAGATGATGCCTGGGGGAGGCAGCTGGAGGAGCTGATGAAAGCTGTCCCCAGGGTTGGTGCACGGTGTCAGAGGAGTGCATGGCCTTGTGCTGCTGACTTGACACCCCAGTGGTGGCATGCAGAAAGCTGGGAGAGGGGCTTGCTGGTGGTGCCTGAGGGGAGGGAGATGGCTGGAGGCCTGGGTGAATACGCAGAGCTGCCAAAGGTGTGGAAGTGCAAGTAGCTGAAGCCTTAGGAGCCAGCTGTGCCCCGGACCAGAGGGCTGAGGGCAGCTGCAATGCCCATGTCTCCCCGGGAGCTGGTCCCCGGGGCGGTGAGCCTCTTGCAAGCACGCTTGGGTGGAAAGTGTCAGTTGTACCCGGGGGAAAAGAATCGCTCTTTAGCTCAAAACTTAAATGTAAAGGGTAAATCAGCACCGTGCATCACTTGGTCCGAAGTGGTGGACATCAGGTGGAGCTGCTCTTTAAACAATAGTAGGAACTGTATTAATGTGAACGATCATTTTTTACCTGTTATTAATTATTTAATAAGGACTGATGGAGTGAACAAAAAAGATTGAGTGCAGTAAGTACAGAACTTACAGACTTCCCTGGAAATGCTTTAATATTTGATGCAGAGATTCTTTTTACGAGCAAACCTGTGGTCACAGCAGGTATTAGCTAAAATGGCCCGCAAAAGGAATGTGATTTCCCCCTCCTCCCCCCGTCCCCCAGCCCGGCGGATGTGCTGCTGATGGTGAGTTATATTGAGCAGCGGTGGAGATCTGCAGCGCAGCTCCCCCCTCTCCCCCTTTCAGACATGGGTTGCCTTTCTCCACCATCGCTGCGGCTATGGGTTTAGCCTCTGGGAGCACAGTTTACCTCCGCAATTTATTTCTCCGTTTCCAATTTTGCACTGCAAACTTCCCAAGCGCGCGGTTCCTGGAGAGGGGTGGCTTTGCCCTGAGCTCGCTGGTGATGGACGCCTCGGGGCAGCTGGGAGGAAGGGGAGTAAACGCGCTGAGAACATGATGGAGAGCCTGTGTGCGGGGGAGCCCTGTCACCCTTTTGCCCCTAATAAACCCCAGCCCACAAACCAGCTCTGGAGAGGTCACGCCAGTCACTCGTGGATAACATGCTTGTGGAGCAGAGGTGGGGGAGTGAGCCTGGAGCTGGCCTGGTGACCATTGGTGGCCCAGCGGCAGGGGAGGGGTGGCCAGCTGGGCCAGCACATCTCTGGGTGCAGCTGTTGCAGCTCAGGGCTCCCGAGTCCTGCTTTGGGGGTGTGAAAGGAAAACTCCTCTCTTTTGGGCCAGCTGATTTCAGTGTGTCCTGCAGCCTTCAGCACTTCAGGGAACTTAGCAAAGGTAGGAGTGCATGTGGCGGCCATTTGTGTGGCAGCCATTTGCTTGCAGAGCCCCATGTGTGATGGCCTTTTACCTGAGGCAGATATTTGCCTGAGGCTCCCCACATGTGGTGACCATTTGCCCCAGGCAGCCGTTGCCTGAGGCTCCTCTTGAGAGGTGGCCATGAGGTGGCTGTTTGCCTGAGGCGCCCCATGTGTAGCGGCCATTTTCCTGAGGTGGCTGGTGTGCTGGATTTCATCCCTGAGGGGACAGTGTGTCCCGTTGGCTGTGACTTGGCAGTAGTGAGAGGAGAACAGGGCTGCTGACATCTGAGAGAAGGAATTGGTGACAGCCGAGAGATGAGTGGGCCAACAAAGGGCAGCTCCGTGCTACTGTGCGGCCCATCGTATGAGCCAGCACAAGGCAGCCCTCAGGAAATGGCTGTCGGGAGGCACCGGCCCAGAGTGACTGATCTTGTATCCTCCTGAGGAAAGCATGAAGCTTCATGAAGGAGGGCTGGGTTGGTAGCTTTGTCTAATTTCAATTTGCCTCGCTTGGCTTTGTGGTTCTGGGGTTTTGTTTTTTGTTTGTGGTTTTTATTTTTTGTCATTGGGTCTTGCTAGACTTAGTCTGCAGGATTTAAAAGCCATGCTAACAGGTGTATTCTCCTTAAAAAAAAAAAAAAAAAGGTTTAGTCAAGGCAACTTTCTAACTTTTTTACTACTTGAAAAAAAAAAAAAAGGTTTAATCAAGGCAACTTTTTAACTTTTTTACTTCTTATCCCTCATTTTCATTCCTAAAACCTCTTATATCCGTCCTTCTCAATTTTTCAATATCCTTAAACCATGAGAAGTGGTCCACAGGCAGTATTTTGTTATGGGTCTCAGCAGTGCCTCAGAGATGAGCAGAACCACATCCCCATTTCTTGTTATTCTCTTTCCTGCAGCCAAGGATCGCACTGGAACTTGGCACTTACTTCAGAGTTGCTGCTGTGTGAGACAGGGTCCCCCACTCTGTAGGTGTGGATGACAAACTTTATTCATAGCTTCATAACTTTAAATTGGGGTGCACTGCAACTTCTTTGTGGGGTTTTTTTGTGTGTGTGTAGACGCAGCTTAATAAGCATCTGGGTTCATTCTGAATGAATACCTTAATTTTCATTGTTTATCATTCTGACTGTTTGCTGCTAGTTGTATTTGCAGGGATGTCATATTTACCTCCAGACTGTAAATACTGTATTGTCAATGGGACTGACTTCTCTTGAGTCTTGATTACCTCTAACAAATGTTTTTTTATGTTTCTTTTCTTGTTTTCAATACTTACCTTATTTAGTCAGTTTTTAATCCATTAACTATATACTTTAGGGCTTTAAAAACCTTACAGAATTCTGAGTATATTGCATTTGTTCTCTTGTCTTTATCAGCCAAACTTGTAATCCCATCAAAGAATGAGGTGTCTTTGACTCTGCAGGAACTGCTTGTGGAAAATAGGCTACAAAGAGATTTGGAACAGCTGTTTTGCTGGAGAATTAAAACGCTGTGGAATAATGTAAGTAAAAAAGACTTTAAACTTTTTCAGTCCAGTAGTGTTTTCAGATATCCATGCAGCTTAATGTTGGCATCTTTTCTAAGTGCTTATGTAGTTTATGGAAATTTGCATGACATTTTTGCCAGCTTCACAGGTCTGGGCCTTTTGGTTGAATTTTTATTCAAACTGTGGGTGTAAGAGCAGTGTGTGGCACCAGCTTGACCTGTTTTCAGTTAATTCATTCCCCCTTCAAAATATGACAAGTTTGCATTTTTAACAAAATGGGCACTGTTTGACTGCATTGCTGTTTCATTTCTCATGATGCTGTAAAATTAGAATGTAAATTTGTTTTTCTTTGCAAATATTCTTCTTCCTATCCATTAAGCACCCGAGGGCTTGAACTGACCTGAATTTGTGTTTTACTTTCTTGCTTTTTTTTCATTCTTGTAAGTCTTTTCTGTACAAGTATTGAAAAAAATGGGAACCTTTTTTATGAAATAAGTTAACTAGTTCCAGGTTTGTTCTAAGTCCACATATATAAAAAAACCAACTCCCACCTACTATGTTCTGCAACACAAAGGAATTCAAGTATGCTGATAGCACGGTCATAAGGTACCCTTTCCTCTTGTCTGCATATTTATTTGATGTTAAGGTAAAATAACATTAATTCTTTCCAAGTTGTCTGTCCCTTTTTTCCCTCAGCAATTAGTGGAGACTTAAGACTTCAGAAAAAAATTGTGTATGAAAAGAAAGTATGTACAGGCAATACAAGAGCAATGTCAGAGTAGTAATGACTTTGTTTCCTTTGTACGTCTTTGTTTATGTGATTTATTAACTGTGATTTGTTTATTACTTGTGGCTTTTTTCCCTGCTTATGTTTGGCTTATTTTTCTCTGTGTGGTGGTAAGTAGCTAGAATGCTACCATTGGTAGTTCTGTTGCCTACTGAATACGTTCTTTCTTCTGAGATGAAAGTGTGCTTCAGCTGTGTAGCTATCAAAGAACCATGTGATCCCATCCTCATTGTGCAGAGGAAAACATCTATTTCAGTTTCTTCTTACATTTCTATCCAGGGCATGGCTAACTTCTATGGAAATTAGATTGTTTGTACACACACTTACAGCTTCAGCATCAGTATAGTGCAAAACTAAATTAAAAGTGGGAAAAGGAATTATCATGCAAGTGGATCGTCTCTAATTTTTAGAAATGGAACAGTTTTTACTTCTTTATAGAAATCTTCTGCTAGAAAGTCAAAATCATATGGAGGGTGTGCACTAATTCTGTCAGGGGCAAAAAGTTTTCAGTTTAGAACTAGAAAACTAGTTTTCAGTTTAGAACACTAGAAATAAGGACAAGAAATGAGCACTTCCAAGGCCTATGAAAGCCTCTTTCTCCTTCGTCCTAAAGTCTCTAATTGTGGTAAGTAGGAGCAAATATTTAGTCTTAAATTAACAATATACGTTTTGGATGTATCAGAAATGAATGAGAGAAGAATAAGACATTCAGGTAAACACCAGCATTTACTTTAGCACAAAATCAGCCACAGAAGATTTAAACATAATCCTGGATTCTACAGAGCTCAAACTACTATATTTCTTACCCAACACAGCACTTAAGCACATACTTACCTCTACCTATTTACATGGTTCTGCTGAGATCTGTGAGGAATATTCATGAACTTAAAGGCAGAGCAATGACAGAAATGCTTTGTTAATTCAAGGATAGAATGCTTCTAACATTGTAGGATCAAGCCTTTCTTCCTTTTTGTGCCTTTTTTGAAGTTATTTTTTTATTTAGCTATTATAATGTAGACTGCTGATCTCTCATGGGACTCTATTTTTATGTGTATGTTTTATAGGATTAAAAACAAAAAAGATGATGACTTTCCTTTCTAGAGAAAAAGTAATACTTTCCCGCGTGTACTGTTACACTGACTTTCCAGGTAGAGAGGAGCACCAGGGGAACTGTTAGTGTGCATGTTAACTCTAAAACCTGCTTGCAACCACTGATTTTTTTTTTAATGCGTTTTAGTCTAATCCTGCTGTGCACTTTTTCGCAACAGTGTAGGTACAGCCTTGTCTCAGTGACTGCCTGACGTTGCAGGGTCAAGCCTCTTCTGCACCCACCAGCCAAACTGTATTTTCCTTTCAGTGTTGATGTAGCAATTGTGGACATATCGCACTAGATGTGATAGGACTATCGTCTGTACTAAACATGGTGGGCGGCAGACTGATGGTGTGCCAAATGATACCTCAGTGTGGCAAAATATGGTGTTAGCCAGAAGTATCTTAGCTTTGCATGCTATATTAATGCAGTTACGTTGCTTCTGGTGGCCAAGCAAGCACACTTAGAGCCCTCTTCACTTGACACTGCTGCATACAGATACACCGAGATAAAAGGGCGTCCTAAGGAGTGTAACATGTTAGCCAGAAGCTGTGTATCATGACCTCAGTGGGATATTTCTTTCTGTAGTGGTTTGGGGTTTTTTTTCCCACCCATGCAGTGTCGCAATGCAAAGAGGGGAGTGGAAGCAGTGGGGAAGGAAGAGCTGGTCTTCCCATTTCACAGACTGAGGTGTGCAAAAATTAGCCCAAGGCTACAAATAATGTCTGTTGTAGAGCTGAGAATGGAGGACTTGTCACAAGTTGTCATCTTGGCCACCACCTTGACTGTGGTATTAGAGAGTATGTGCCTCTTCTGTTACACAGCTGGAAGGAATTTAACTTAAACCACTTGTGTGCACAGGTCTGCATCTTCCTCATCACTAATGATGCACTGCACTTAACTGCTGCTTTACGGAGTCCTGCTAGGTCAGGCTACGGAAGAATTGCACTAGAGGAGGATAAATGATGTAGAAATGACTCTTTGTCTACAGAATGGAACAGAAAGCAATTGTTTTTCACAAAGTAGTTCAGAATTTCTCTGGTAAAGTTGGTAGAAGAATGCAACTTACTGTACTGTTTTTGAATAGTCCAAAAATCTGTGAAATACAGCACTTCCTTTTAATCCCTGTGTTTTTTTTCATAACAATTTGATTTCTAGACTGCTTTATAGCTATTAGTGGCCAATCTAAAAATTAGAGACCGGACAGATGTGAGAATATACTGTCTTAAACAGTTGGTAGCTATCGAAATCTATGGGAAAAACATCTCATGTAGACGAGACTGTATCTGAGAATGGGCAGGGCAGTAAATTCACCATTTTCACTAGTTTAGAGTCCAGTGCTGACTGTGGAGATGGTCTGATCCTCCTGCTTTCAACCCTGTTTAGTAACAAACGGGCATGAAGAAAAGCTGGTGACATAAGACAAACATCTATGTTAATAGTGTGCCATTGAGTTTGATAAATGTACTCAGGAAGCAAAGCAATAAAAGATTTCAAGGTTTAGACCAAGCAATTACTTTGGGACTTGCAGAATGGACTTCAAACTGGTTGTCTGTGGATGCTATATCTGTTTCAGAGATTAAAATGTCAATGTTTTATAATGCTGATTCTTATCAGTGTAAGAGAGACCAATAAATGTAGGTTATCCTTGTATTGCTTTATGTAAGGGACTTCAGAAGGCTTGTGAAGTGTTATAGGCTGAAATTTGGAAAACATTTCAAGTCAAAAGTTAACAGGCTTGTTTTGACCCCTGTAATAAACACATGTTATTCCAGGTAAGATGAATTAAGATGGAGAAAAGGGAGCAAAGAGATCAGAACACACTGCGAGCTATCTTATATTGGTGCTTGTTCAGTGTAACTCTATTTCAGTCGATGCAGGTATATCAGCCAAAAACCACTGGAGCTAGCAAAAGAGTACAGACCCCTGCGGATCCAGGCTTGTACTTGGAAAGGGGGAACTTACTCTTTAGGATCTGTTGGTTTTCCTTGCAACTTCTTTAAAATTCAGGATGTTTTATGATTATCTGACGTGAATATTTTAAAGCAATTCTAAGAAGAAACACAAAGTCATGACTAATGTCCCAGCATGCGCTTAACTTAGCATATGGTTTATGTTTCCTTGGGGTTTCTTTATTAGCTCATGAAGGAAGGTAGTGGTACTTCTGTGCATATAGAATTCAGAAGGTTTAAATTCTGCCTTTTTTGAAGTCAAAGTATAGAATAGTGTGTTTAGTAGTCTCTTCCTGTATTGCTGGCAGGCCTGCTTTTTTTTTTTTTTTTTTTTTTTTTTTTCAACAAGTCAGTGAAAATTGAAATAGGCTGTAGTGAGCCAAACTATAAAACATATATGGACATTTATTGATAGCAGTCCCTGTGCTCTACTCAGTCACAAAGATAATAGAAATGCTTCACAATATAACCTGAAGATTTTTTTCTGACCCTTTGCCATTTAGGAATTGCCCAGCCTCTGTGGTAAGTGTTCATTTATCTTTCCCATTTCTCTGTAGGTTTTATATTACTTTTTTTTTTTGGTACATAACATAGTACCCTTTATGTGTATAATGGAGATTTTTGACAGTTTCATATATATTGAAATCTTTCCGTGGGGAAATGATTTAGTATAATGGGTTTTATGTTGTTAGGATCAAAATTGAGCATATACTTTTGATCTACTTTGTAACCAGCCCCATGAAAAGAGTTCTCCCCCAAATGTCAAAACCCTATGTTGTAAGTGCTTTATTTTCTTACTTCTTTCACTTTCGCCACAGATTTTTCACTGGAAGGGGGAGCTAAAGAATTCTATTACTTACAGCATCTTTGTGGTGGATGACATTTAGCTTTGTCTAAAAGGATTGTGCAAGATTTACCAAATAAGGAGAGTAAATGGAGGAAGGAAATACCGGGCAGGTGGATATGTAGTTACCCAAAGCTGTGCCGGGGTGGGCTGACTTTACAACTCTGGTGGTCTGGGCTGTGCAGTGAGAACAGCAGGGGCATAGCGTTGTGTCTGTGCAGGGCCAGACTGACCTCAGTGGGGCCACGTGTAGCTTATAAGGTCCTGCTGCTCTTCAGGTGAGATTAGAACATAGTGTCAAAAAAGCTAATTTTTTCTGTGAACTATTATCACAAATGCTTTCACTCTGTGCTGTTACTTTCTGCTATATTGTCTGCAATCCAGAAAGGATCCAGAAGGAAAAGCAAGATCTTCCTTGAGCATGTCCGGGGCAGTGTAAAGTACTACTCCAGTGGAAGGGGGAAGGAAAGGAAAAAAAAAAAAAAAAAAAAGGCTTCATTTTGCCACTGTGGTTTTACCACTTGCTGAGTTTGAAGTCTGCAAAAGGTCTCATGTGTCTGACTATTTGGCCCTTTGATGTACATCACCTGAATAAATGAAAGTTCTTGTTGTACTTCACATGGCAACCCTGAAAGGATCAGGAAAAAGGGACTGATTTCAGCAAGTAAATAACCAAGTTGGATGAAAAATCAGTCTGTGTTTTCTTTTTTCAGTTTTTCCAGTGGTCTTCAGGGACTGAAGCAGTTGCTGAGGAGGACAGGCAGTGAAACAAGGGGTTTTCTTTTGGTTGGTTGTTTTCTTTTTCTTCCCCTCACCTCTCTGCCTCCACAAATGTAGGTGTTACTTCTCCGCTGGAGGTCTTTCAGCTTCCTTTTAGCAATAGGGAATGCTTGCTATTTTTACCACTTTAAGTGCTTTATTTCAAGTAAAAAAATGTGAAGACTTTATTTAGTCCTTTGCAGGCAGCTGCTGCTGAAGAAGCAAACCTGTTTATTACTATTACTGGAGCACAGAGTAAAGGCAAATTACACCAGGATTTGTGCATAATTAGAGATCTGTGAAGGGACAGGGCCTTGAGAAACCTGGAGACAGTCATGCCTTCTTGACCTAATGGAGAGCGTTAGCTCTGCCCTTGTACTTGAGACTAACTAACAGCAAGATAGCTGAAGCATGTTTTCAGTGGCAGTGTGAAACAAATGCTGCAGTGAAATACACTTGGAACAGAAACAAATGGGCTGACAGCAGTGTGCAAGTCTGCAGTGACTTTTTAGAAGTGCATGTAATACTTGAAGTAGGTGATTGTAAATGCAGGAGTATACTTTGTTTGGGGTTTAAATTGAGATGTGCCTCCTCCTCCCCAGCATACCAGCTCTGGTTCTGCAGCCATGCACCTCTGCTGAGTCCTGCACTGGGAGCACTGTCCCCCTCTGCCAGCTGAGGACTGGGGTCTAAGAGAGGGTAGCAGGCTGATGGAGCAAACCGGGGGGTGGAGCACTGGGTAGCAGTGATTCAGTAAAGGGATATAGGCCCCTGGTAGTACAGTCCATGCCTATAAGAATCATCAAGGTTTTTGCAACAGAGGTGAGTTTAAAAACTGGGTCATCTCTCTCCATCTGACTCTCTTCTCTGTCTTTTAAATTGTGTTCGCAGTTTGACACTTGTCACTGTGTGACTAGTCAAAACATAGTCATTAGAGGTGAGTGATTTTAACTGGGAGAAAGAACTGGTTATTTTAGAATCATTTGAGAGACAAATTCTACCATTTAAATTTAGCAGCCTGAAGAACTGATAACTAGCTTCCTGAGAGGAGTGGTGACTTTTGGAAACGAAACCAACTAATCCTAATGGGCCATGGCACACAAACTCTAGTATCAATGGCATTGATGTAAGCACCTTGAACATGTGGAAGCTGATTTGAGCAAACACACACACAAAAACCCAAACAAAAATGCCATATCATGAACAAGCTGGGTGATGGAGTAATATGGTATAAAGTTATTCTTGGCCCCTGAGCTGTCCTAAAAATTTTACTTGTGTTAATGCTTTGTGGTTAGTAATGTGGATGTGCCAGAAAAATATTTCTAAGGCATGCCATATTGCCATGTTGGCTTTTTGTACTTGTATTTATATTTTTCTCCCCCCAAAGTGAGATAGCTGTATTCCCCAATCTTGTTAGCGCTTAAATATATACTTAATTCTGTGCAAAGATCTAATCACGTGCCTATCTGTTTGCAGTACCAGAGCTTTAATACCTGTCAACTTTCTTATGCACTGACTTTACCTCCAGTGCTTCAACAGACTTAAAGGAATCCTATGGTGAGTTAATCTCTTTCTGCCTTGGCTCTTAGTTACTAGAAGTAAAAGGGGAAAGAGATTTGTTTAACTGAGATTAAAAGAGAGGAGGCCAGGATGAGAGAAAGAGAAAAGAGAAAAACAAGGAAGGCATTTCAGGCAGTAGAAACGCTGTACGTAGGGTCACACTTCCCATCATAAAAAAAAAAAAGCCTGCAAAAGACTCAGTATTTTGCAGTCAGGCAGAGGATTGGGAGGGGCAAGACAATGTGGTAGAGCAAGAAAAGAAAGGAGCATCCAGCACTGGACATACACATACAAGGAAGAATTATGAAATCCACTAATCCACTGATAGTCTGATGTATGAATCTGATCTAATTTTTTGTCCTTAGAATAAAAGTGGGTTTGATGCTGGTTTTTTTGGTATAATAAAGGAGTAAGCTTAAAGGAGACAGGGAAATCTCTCTCCTTTCCCACCTTTACTCCTGAAATACTGATATATCAATATTGTATCAGTATGCTTTTGGGTTTCCCTTGTGCCCCTTTGCTTTATATACTATAGCCTAAGAAATAGTTTTGTTGCCGTGTGTGGTCTATAGTGAAATGTGATGCTGTGTAAACATTTAGATCTTTAATTTTATTGCAATACATTAACAACTTAGAAATTATGCAGTGAAAACCAGTGGGTGGCGTTGGGCTGAGAGATACTGGAAAAGAATTCCTAACCATCATGTTGGTTATTCCTGGTCGGGAAGTTGGTTGAAGGTGAAATATACCCTTTCTTTGTCTGTGACAAGGATGTGGGGTTCTGCCTCTAAAAGTCAATCTAGATCAGAAGATATGACCCAAAGCCTTGTCAGACTTGCTTGTAATGGTAAAAGAATTCCATTTCGTGTTGTCGACTTTTCATTACTCTTTGTGTCACAAAAATTGTTCACTTCAAATCTCCCATGTTCCTGAGCTGAATTAAATCGGCTGAGTTCTGGTTTGATGTAGTATTTGCTCTCTGGTTGCTAGATGGACCCAAACTGTTGCTGTCTTTTATCCTCTGAAGGAAGTTAAAGCAGAAAAATAAGTGAATGTGCTTTTTGATAATGG
Organism: Charadrius vociferus; assembly: GCF_000708025.1. NCBI lineage: Eukaryota > Metazoa > Chordata > Aves > Charadriiformes > Charadriidae > Charadrius > Charadrius vociferus. The sequence goes on along the minus strand of NW_009649467.1, from coordinate 60,909 downwards.
GAGAGAGGAGAGTGTACATCACATGACAACAGAAAGCAATCACAGGAAAGAGCAATTTCTCCCCTCTTCAAGAAAGAAACCTCAAAAAAATAAGAGGAATGTTGTCATTAAAGGGAGCATCATTTCTAACCTTACTTTGTTTGTCATCTTCCACTGCAGAGCTTTCATCAGTAGTCTTCCTCATCCTGTCTTATTTTAAAAACAAGAATTAACATATAATAAATTAATAACATATTATTATATGTTGAAATGAATTGTTGGTCAGACACTCAGATGTAAACGCTGCCTGGCTTTGAGGAAAATGTTATTCAGTTGCTTCTCTGGGCCAAAGAAGCAATCTTTTGGTCAGTGTGTTCATGACATCTTAGTAGGACAGTCTCACTTCACTAAGGCTGACAAATTGATCTTGACATATTGAAAGATGGTTCAAATAAAACGATAGCTGGGAAATGATAAGAAGTTTAGGCTAGGCTAAGGAGCAATGCATTGAACTTGTGATACTATTTAGTTTGTTTCAGTTACAAAATAGACAGGATGCCCTGATTAGATTTGAAAGGGTAAAAGAGATCTGGGGAAGTTGTATCAGCCCTTAAGGGGTTTTTAGGAGCAAGTCAGACGAGCACCTGGTGACGTCAAGTTATTTGATCCTACGTCAGTGATGGAGTCTCCAGAAGTCATTTTCAGCCCACATTTCTTTAATTCAGATTATATGTACAACACAAAGGACGGAGAAGTATGAATTGTGTGAAAACCAATTCTGACTCTTTGGAGGACTGTGATTTAATGCCCTCCTCCTCTCCCTCTGTTGTATGAGAGTCCATGCCTATCTTTAATGGGAGCCTTTCTACTCATATTATACAAGAAATCCACCTGAATTAAAGTTGCAGTTGGGGATGTTCTGTTTCCCCCCTTCTTTTAGCCCTTCATGTGCTTAGGTAGGAGAACTCTTTAAATATATAGAGATTTTCGGTATGTCAAGTCTTACCTCTTCTCACTTTGAGGTGAGGAAGGAGCAAAAGAGGAGCTTATGCAGGCGCAACACCTAAACAAAATTTGCCATACTTTGGCTGACAAGCACATGCCAAAATTGCCTTTTTGTTCTCTTCATTCAGAAATTGTTTGCCCATTAGTGGTTCAGTGACTAGCTATGAAAAGACAGGAAAATATTTTTTTTGTATTAAAAAACCAGGATACTTTCACCAAGCTGTCCCCTGAAGGCTTGTGGAAAGCTAAAGTCTAAGGGGGCAGCTGAGATTTCCAAATCAATGTGTCAAGACATAAAAAGTTCCCTGCTTCTCTGAGAAGTTGACTTGTCTGACTTTAAATATTTAAGTCCACCTTTACTCTCATGACTTTGGTCTTAAATTTGTCCTTCTAGTCTTTAGAAGAACATTTTCCCATTTCCCTGTAAGACAGAACCTGTCTTGTGAGGTTTCCATGCATAACTTCAAGCTATTTACATAGAAATGTCAAGGTAAAGCTTGCAATTGCTTTACCTTGGGGGCTCACATATGGTAAACAAAATACAATAGGAGCTGGGTAATAAAATATGAGTGTTGATGAGCTCAAATAAGGATTTTCTATCTCACTAGTAAAAGTAAAAAGCTTTGTTTAAATTAATAATTTTATTAATTATTACCTGGCATAAAATGGCAGCTGTAGAATGCATTGAGAACTGAGGATAACTTAGTTGATCTGTTGTAAAGCAAATTAATATTAACAATCTGTCTATTTTTCCATGTAATTAAGCAAATAATGATCAAAGCTCAATGCTTTTCTTGGAGATTAATGATGTCTTCGAAAATTAATGGTGTGAGGTGAAAGCAAGGACCATTAGCCGTAGCAAATTGTTAAGAATCCAGAAAACACACTGGGCTGACTCATTAATTTGTTTTATGATTATTTAAATACTGCTTTTTCTTTTATTTGTTAGAAAACAAATTGATATTCATACATGCTAAATAGTGCAAGATTTAACATTTTCATAGCAAGCAGCCAAATAAAGAATACACTCAGGTTCCAGCCAGGGTCAGCTCTGAGAACAAGCATAATGACTGTCTGGCAATGTCACCTGAAGTCTCTACTTCTCACTCTTTTCACCGCATGGATTCCAGGATTCATTACTGGTACTTAGTCGTGTTGCTCTCGCTCATGAAATTACTCTCCTACTAGGTGATTAAAGCAAAACTAGCATGCGGTGTTTGCAGGAGCAAGTCCCATACACTGCTGCCTTAGTGCCTGGTAAAGGAAACACATTAGCACTTTAACTCTACTTGTGCACAGCGGGAGAGATGTTTCTGACATAATTCCGTTCTTTTTAAGAGTTGCCCTTCATTATTAATATTTTCAGTCAAATATTGGACAGCAAAATTTCAGCAGAAACTGGCTATCTGGGTCTTTGCTCCCAGGGAGCTGCAATAGCATTTACCAGATCTAAAAACTGTGTTCTTCAGGCTCTGAGTTGCATCTGGCACTCCCTGCAGTCGACAGCATAACTGCTATTGAGTTCTCTGGTGCAAAATCAGGATGAGAGCTCTTCCTTTCTCTCTTTTTTCTTTCTTACAATAGCACAAATCAGAAGTAATTTAGTTGAAATCAATGGAATCACATCTCTGAGAGGTGACTCAAATCTAAGCTATTGCCAATTCATGCTACATGCACTCTACCACGCTTCACTATGGGAATACTCCTGTTTCAATTAGATGTGCTATGAGAGAAATCTTTTTCACTAAGGCTTTTAAAGTGGGGATAGTTATTGAGATTTTAAAACTGAGTTTTAAAATGGAAGTGTTTTACTTAACTGTGGGAGGTAGACACTCTTTGCTCCTTAGTTTGTTGTCTAGCTAGTAATTGAACACCAGTATTTGACAGAACTTGCACTAAACTCCTTTTTTTTTTAGACGTTCCTTTGCACTGGCTGCAAGAGGGAGCTTTAATATCTCGGTGATAGCTAGACAAGAACAGTGTCTGCAGACAGCTATGCTGCGAAAGACACAAGTATCTCCAATACTAAAAGGTCTGGTTTTCACCTAAAAATGCTGATATCTTACATGCCCTGCTTATTTCTCCTGTGCATAAGACAGATTTGTTTGTAAATGTTTGAGAAATTAAAGAGAAGTCTGTTTATCCATTTATTTCTTTAAAACTATGATTCTCTTTGAAGACCAGAATGTAACTCAGAATGGTTTCTTGTGTAACACAACCAAGCATGTTGCAAAGCCAGATGGGTGGATTAGAGGTGGTGGTGGTGGGGTTTGTTTGTTTTTCTTTCTTCCTGAATGAATTCTTCATTGCAATTTCTGTCTCTTTATGTTTTGGTTGGAGATTGAGACAATGGAAACAATCTGGAACTTATTGAAAACCAGCCAACAAACCAATCCCTCTATTTGGGTAAATGTTACCTTATTTCTGATCTTCAAATGTATCAGTGAAACAGAACACACGTTTTGGCAATACTAAAAGCAAGGTAGTACAAAAGTAATGTTTTCCTGCAGCAGATTGCATTGTATACAGTGGGATCCTGCAGACGTTTCAGAATATGAATACTTGTATGTGAAAATGCTGGAAGCCTGGAAACAAAGGCCAGTCTTCTTTTTTATCACAGGGTAGATACCAAGTCTCATTAATAATCACATAAAATTATATGCTATGTGGTTTTGTTGTATAGCTTTCTAATACCTTGATTTTTGCACATAGTCTGTTGTGGCAGTCAATGCCCCTTTAAGATTTATTCCTTGTGGCTTTTTAGTGCTGCATGCAGCAATTGCTGAGAGGTTTAACAAGTATGTGCTGGAACTGTCTGGAAGTAAGCAGTAGCATTTTACTTCAGGTTCCTGATCCATTTGTAAAAGCCTACACACTGTCATCCTGCACTTTTTAACAGGAATGAAAAGCTGAGCCAAATCAGGAGCTGCTTTGTGGTGCTGATAAGGCAGAAGTGAAAAGCTCAGGGAAGTTTGCATGGGGCCTAAGTCAGGTGCCTTATTAGTGTGATCTGGAGTAAACTGGATAGCGTTTGTCTCCCAGTGGAGTGATATCATCAGCAATGGAGTGGTATCATCAGCGAGCTTCCTCAGGGTGCACTTGATCCCACCATCCAGATCACTTAGGAAGATATTAAACAGCGCTGTGCCCAGTATGGATTCCTGGGGGACCCCACTTGTGACAGGTTGCTGGTTTGAGAAGGAGCTATTTACCACCACCCTCTGGGTGCAGCCTGTCAGCCAGTTCCCCACCCACTGCACAGACTACTTGTATGGACCGTAACACATCGATTTCTCTGGGAGGAGGCTGTGGAGAACCGTTATCAAAAGCCTTGGAGAAATCCAGGTAGACAATGTCCACTGCTCGCCCCACATGAACTGAGCAGGTTACTTTGTCATAGAAGGTGATCATGTTTGTCACGCATGATTTGCCCTTGGGGAATCCGTGCTGGCTTTTCCCAATAACGTGCTTTGTTTGACCTGTGATAGCCCCCAGGAGGATTTGTTCCTTAACTTTCCCAGGGACTGAAGTAAGACTGATGGGCTTATAATTTCCTGGATCTTCCCTTAAGCCCTTCTTGTAGATGGGGGTGACATCTTCCAGTCTTCTGGGACGTCCCCTGATCTCCACAACTTCTCAAAGATTATGGAGAGCAGCCTTGCAACAGCAGCAGCCAGCTCTCTTAACCCCCTGGGGTGGATAACATCAGGGCCCATCGATTTGTAGGGGTCAAGCTCCTGTAATAGTTCACGTACCAACTCTTCCTTCACTGATGGTGGGTCTGTGTTTGCATCAACCTGGATTGCTGTTCCAAGGCCTGGAGCCCAACAGTGCCGGTAAAGACAGAGGTGAGAAAGTGTTGAGAACCTCTGCCTTCTCAGCGTTGTTGGTGACTAATTCACCTCTCCTGTTTAACAGCGTGACAATATTTTCCTTCTGTTTCTGCTTGTAGTTCACATACCTGAAGAACCTGTTCTTGTAGTTTTTGACATCTCTGGCCAATTTCAATTTGAGTTGAGTTTTTGCTTTTCTGACTGCATCTCTTGCACACCCTGGCAATGCCTCTGTAGTTCTCATCAGGTATTCGTCCACTTTTCCATCACTGGTACGCTTCTCTTGGTTTTGAGCAGACTCAGAAGCTCATGGTTAAGCCAAAGGGGTCTCTTGCTCTGCCTACTTCCCTTACCTTTAAAGGGGATGAACTGGTTTTGTGCTTCCAGGAAAGCGTTCTTGAAAAACTCCCAGCACTCACTATCTCCTTTATCCTCCATGGAAGCTTCTTAGAGAATCCCTACCAGCTGAGCTGTGAGTGAGCTGAACTTTGCTCTTCTAAAATCTAAACCCTTTGTCTTTGTACTAACCTTCAGTGTGCTTAGCAGGATTCTAAACTCCACAATATTGTGATCACTGCAGCCAAGGCTATCGCTAACTGAGATATTACGAAGCAGGTTTTCTTGGTTTGTGGGTAGCAAGTCCAGCAGGGCCTCATTCCTGGTTAGCCCATCTAGCATTTGTATGAGGAAGCACGCTTATCTTCACTTCCCTTCACCACCGCAACTGTCATCTCTCAGCTCTTCTTGGAGTCAAATCAGAGATTCCTGCTCCTCCTGTAAAACACCATGACATGGTCCCTTTTAGACTTTTTTCAGCTCAGTGGAAAAGCAGTACAAGTGCTACTGTGCCCCTAAACTACTATTTTGCAATTGTTGAACAATGAGGCGAGAGAAGGAATTGGTATTTGGTTGTCAGAAACTTTGGTATGCACGCAGCTCATTGCTGAAAATGAATAGGGTATCAGTGAAATCTGTGATTTAAATACAGTTGAGACAATGTCTTCACTGCTGTGGTATCCACTTGGTTATGTGATGGTACGACACATTTCATTTTGAAATTTGTAATTTTCTAGTGCTGTCGGTGATACAACTGCTTGCTGAGACATTCAGTATGTTGGGAAACAAAGAGACAAATGTGCGTCATTCCTCATTCATTATCTTGCTATGAAATATAAAGACACATTTATCCAGCAACTTCAAACAAAATCGTTCTCTCTTGTTGAGTCTCACAGAATTCTTTTCCCACTGTTAAGTTTTACTGCAGCAGTTTCCACACCAGGAACTTGATGTAAGTTATTACGCAGTTCTGTTTTTCCTCATTTAAGAAAAAAGAAGAAAAAAAAAGGGTGGCTAATCCTTCTCTTGTTACCCATCGTAAGAGAAATGGATGTTAGAAGACAGTATTATGACTGGTGTGAGGGTCTAGGCTGCTAGAAATCTATACTGTTATTTTAAAACCTACTAAAGCTATAGAAAGACCTATTAAAAATATAGAATAGAAATATTAGAACACGAACAGCATATCCACACCAAGTGTAGCAGTTGTTCTTCATGTGAGCCCTCTACATTTTCTTCATTGAAATGGAAATTTACCAGGAAAACAATTTTCAGGCCTTGTCTGTGGTTACTGCTCGTGCTAAACTGCTATAGAGATGCTGGCAAGTACAACACTGGGATTGGACTGCATGGATTATATTAGGTGAAAGGACTACTTGGCATTTCTATTGATGATGCTTTAATTCTATTGATGGTTGCTTTAAGCTTTCTCCTCGAGATTAAAGGAAGAATAGAATTGAAATTATTTTAGTTACTTTTTGAATGAGGAATGGTAAAGGTCTTTCCAAAAGCTTCATTAAGTTTAAAGCAAATGTTTGAAAGTTCTGTGTGTTACAGAAGTCAATATTTGTGGAGGAGTTTGAAAATTAGGGTGCTGTCTCAGGCTATTATGTAAATTTGAAAATTAAGGCAGTTTTTTTTTCGTTTCTTTTGCCCTTTGCCGGATAAGTCCTGTTGCTATTAAATCAGTGACTACAGCAAAACCTCTTTTAACTGTGGTTGAGATCAGGTTCGTGTCTAGGAATGTCAGTCTCCCAAACTTTAGGAAAAAAGCCGTTTATACCAGTTACTCCTTTGGGTTGTTACAGGAAATATTAACAAACACTCTAATTTGGTAATTTTTAGTTTGGGGTTTTTTTAAATTCATTTTATCCTTACAAGTGATCACATTAGAAATCATCAGTTTTCCTTTACCCTTCCTTGGGGAATTGTACACAGCTTACAGATCTTTGAGTCATCTGGGGTATTTCAGAGTTAATAATCTGCTAGGAGCTCACTTGTCATCATTTGACTCCAACTTCCCTAGCAGGAACCTGAATGACTTTAAAAGAAAAATGTAGATGTTGGAAATGAAATACGCCATTTGTGAGCATTTGTTTCAGATGGTTCTGTGCTCAGGAGAGGCTGCTGCTAGTGGCCAACTCGCAGCAGATGGGGATGCGGTGTGGGGAGGGAAAGGGTGATACCCAGAGTCCCTGTGCTGGCTGCCTGGGTCTGATGCCATGTGCTGGGATTTGGATCATCTGCTTATTGCAGATCACTACAGAGTGTAACACTCTGCTTTGCTGCCTGGAATAACACCTCAACCTCGCTGTTGTCTCTGACTTTTTCCAGAATTTCCGGGGGGGTGGACTAGATGATCTCCAGAGGTCCCTTCCAACCCTGACCATTCTGGGATTCTGTAATTTCAAACCTGATTGCTGAATGTTATTTTAAATGTTAATTTTTGTGATTGGGAGATGCCTTGCCATCCCTCTTGACCCTTTTTTCCCCAGCAGTAAAATACTACATTGATGAATGCATTTCCCTCACTGGAGTTGTTAACAGTTGCATATTTACAAATGCTCCGTATGCTACAGCGAAATTAAAGCTGAATTTGCTGTGTAGTCCATTGCCACAAACTCAAAGGAACAAGGTCAAGTCTGGGAGAACGCCATGGCAATCAACGTGTTACTCAGGGAGGAATATCAGACAGATTTATGGCTGCATTGGAGTAACACTTGAGGGAATGCTATAGACAAGGCAAGAGATTTTACCAGTGGTCTTGCATGACAGGAACCCTGCCTTGGGCAGAAATGGCCTCAGTGGAGTACTGCTGGAGAGCTGTCAGGGCAAAGATAGAGCTGATTCCTTCTCCCTCCATGTGTAAGGTCACACCTAGTACATGACCTTCTGGGGCATTGAAAGTAGCTGATGTAATCAGTGCTGTTGGCTGTGGAAGTATCCCGGCTTTGCTCTGTTGGAGCAGGGTGTTCGCTTCTTGGGCCTGCTGTGCGTATGTGGCCCCCCGGCTGCTAAGGCATTTGAAGAAATAGTTGCCACAGAGAATGTTTGTGTAAGAGTTGATGACAAGGGAAAGGATAGCATTGCAGAGGCTGTGCAAGTGAAAACAAGTAGCATACGTTTGTGCTAGAGAGGTGGGAACAAGCAGAGGAAAAGCGTGATGTCAGTCAATGGCAGGTGAGGAAAAGAGTGCATGTATCAAACGAGGGAGAGGATGTCTCTAGTACACAGACGAATATTGAATGAGAGCTTGGTTGAAGATTCTGACTATGTGAATTTTGCAAGTTGATGTCTTTGAGATGTTACGCAGGAAGAATCTGCAATGTTTAGATGTAGTCAGGTGAAGAGCAATGTTTAATTTTTATGAAAGTTCTTAATCAGAGCTCTACCTTTAAAGCCTTTTTCAATAACACCCCACAGAGCTGGCCTGCTGGCGCTTTTGCTGAAAGGTGAATTACCCTCTTCTGCTGCCATGCCCAGTTCCTTTGCTGCTGCTGCTGGGTGTTATGTGGTATCACCGTAGTTTGCTCTCAGGGCTCCACCAGAAAGAACTAAATCAACTCTGAATGAGTTTCCAGTATCGTGAAGGAGAATCAAGTTCCATAGCAGGGAACTACATCTACTTGAGTCATTTTTCTCCATAAACAGGCCAGCTATCTGATGATAAAAAGGGGGTGTATGTCTTTGCTCAGAATATGCAGGACCCTGCAAATGCCCTTAGAGAAGAGGTCTTAATGCAGCATTTTTGCTGCTGGAATCCATCCTCCTATTTTAATCTTAAAAAGCAGCATATACTTGGCATATGTCCTCTGTTCCTTTTTCCAGGGGAGAAGGGGAAGGAGTATGGGTTGATCGATCATGTGCAGACTGTAAGACCTTTCCAAAGCACAAAGCACTACCGTATGTCCCAATGGTGTATCGCACACCACACTCGCGTTAAGCTCTTATCTCAGGCTGTTTAGTCCATTATCACCCCTTCTAAACAGTGTAAGGCAAAAGGAAGAAACTCAGGCAGACATGCAGAGGTCACAGAACTATTAAAGATTTTGTCAGGGGTGATGGCCAGCTTTTAAGTTTTGGTGTCTGGCAACAGCATAATGATGGTATTCACTTACTGCAGTGAGGAAGTCAGGTACTTCCTGGACTGACCTTTGCTTCCTGCATGGCTATAGGGAGTAATGTCTGTTGTGGTCCCAGCATCGAGAACAACCGTGATTTCTGCACCTCAGAGAGCAGCAATCCTCCTTTCAATAATAAACCATTGGCAAAGCCACAAGACTGCAGTCTTTTTTTCTGTTCCTTGCACATAAACCGGCAAACCATATGCATTGGGGAAGGAGCATGTGGGATGATGTGTATTGATGCTACTCTTGCAGCTACCAATGCGGCAGTTTAAATCAGCTGAGGATCTGATACAATAGTCTGGCCATATGGAGTTTGAGGAAAATACTGCCGATTTGTACACTTTTTTTTTACTATACAAATTCTGCATTTGCAAATCTTGTGTTCTTGCCTAAGAGCAACTGAAATGACCTTTGTTTTTTTGAATGCAGGAGGAGGTTGCACACACAACTGTTCACTTTAGCTAAATTAAACTTATTTTCTGGGCCCCTGACTGTACCTGCAGTAGAGTTTGCTAAAAATGTTCTTGAGTAGTTATTCAGCACCTACTTTTGTCCAAAAGAAATGTCCTCTATAGGAAGGGGAAGAATTTATTCCTTAGGCTGTGCTCATTCTGATTCAGTTCCCCTACCAAATTTTGTTTTGAGATCTGCATAATGAGTTCTTGATGGCAGAGAAGATAAATGGGAGAGAGCTATCCGGATATAGGCAGTCTTTGGTAATTCCCTGCTTCAGTATCAGCTGTTGATAGTATCCAGGGGTCAGAGATGGGCAACTCTTGGCTTTTCAGTGAATGGGGTAGTTACAGATAAGCTACATTTCTGCAGACAATATCAGGACCTGCTGTTTTTTCTACTTAAATGTATTCCTTTTTGTCTTGTGAAGTGTGGATGCCCGTAACTACTGATCTTTCCTTGAACTTTACTTTTCTCATTTTTAGTTGAGAGTTTTCTTCTGTTTGCCTTTTCAAGGCCATATGCTTTCAAAAAGTTTTCCTCAATGAATTAACTTTTGTGAGCTGGAGGGATAGTTGGCATAAAAGTCTACTAATGTGTGAAACTTATTGTGGTGTCTGTGAACTTTGAATAGTGCTCATCAGGTCAGAAATCACTAAGTATATTGAATCTATCGTAACGAAACAAAGGCTCTTAAGTAGAAACCTTTCTTAATAATCAGGAGGCGCAACCATGGCACATAGCCTTTTTTATTGTGGCTGTGAATTTAAACTTCTAAACTGATCAGCAGTTGAAATGAGACCCTTGTTCCCTTGTATTGAAAGCTTCAATCGATTCTATACACTGGCCTCTTTACTGCACAAGCTAGCTTTGTAATTTCCCCGGTTACTTATCTCTCTTTTCAGGTGATTCTTTTTTTTTTTTTCTCCTTCTTTTTTTTCTTCCTCTCCCCCACCCTGTGTCCACATCTCACAACACCAGAAGCTACAAGCTCAAGGGAGATATTGAGGCAAATATTGATGTGCATCTAGAAGCGCAGGATACAGTCCTGAAGCTTTTCACCCTCTTCTTGCTTGGATAACTCTTCAATTAATTTTCTGAAGTTATTTAAGTCAAGGTGTAGTCCTGAAGCATTACAGCATGAAGTCATTAGTCATGAGCAGAATCCTGACATCCTTCTCTCATGCTGCAGACGATAAAGCTGCTTCTTGCTTAGAGAGCTGGAAGCTGCACTGACGCTGTCAAGAACTGACTGGTGTTTGTGCAACAAGATGCAATGTACCATTTCTTTATTCCTTGCAAATGCCCAAGAAAACTGGTAAGACCCTCTGTGGTGCTTATCTCCACTTTCTTCAGAGTGAAAACAGAGAGATTTTGTAGTTTTTGTTGCTCTGGAATGCTGCCAAAGCATATTGCAGGCTCTTCTCTGGGCAAAACATGTATGTGGGTGTCTTAATGTCGCCTCTGAAATGAGTGTTGTGTGGGCCACCCTGGTCCTGCAAACGTGGTGGGTGCAGTACATCTTTGAGGAACTCTGTCAACCCATGTCATGGAGGAGACAGCTCAAATGAGTGCAGAGATCCCATACAGGGACATGTGCTATTTAAAGTAGTCTGAGAAGTGCACTCTTATTGCCTATGGTGTGTCTTGGAGCTTTCCCGAGTCTTCCTGTGCCTTCTTGCCCCAGATCTTCTCTCTTGGCAATTTTTTGCATTTTTTTTTTCTTTCCTTCCCTATGTGGATCTTGGAGATGCTTATATCACATTGTTCTATAAACCACTCGTAGCTTGTAAGTGCTTTGACTTTCTGCTCTTGCCCAGTTCCCAAGGCTGGCTTCTGCAGCCACTGACCATGCTGTGTCACAAGACAGGTAGGTGTTTTTTGAGAACCTGTTTGCAGAACTGAAGCTCCTTCTCCTGTATAGATAAATCAATATGTTTGCCTTTTTTTTTGGAAATGGGAGTTACAAGTGTATTACCCTCAGGTGTGCTACAGTTATTACCTTATTTCCTTCTGAAGAACTGTAATGAAGAATAGAGTTGTTATCATGCTTCTTTTGAGGAACTAGGAAAATGGTACGTATCAATTAATGATGTCTGGTACTGATTCCTTTTCTCCCCAGAGCCTTTATAATGGCCTAATAGCACAGAGTGACTTTAAAGAGGATGGAAGCTGCTTGAGCCTGCCAGAGCAGTGTAAAGAGATATGAAAAGGCTTAAGAATTAGTTTACTGTATGCTTTTCTTATATAATCCCATTTTAACCCCTCTTCCCTTACATCGGTTTAGTCCATATCCAGACAAGTACAGTATTTCTGAAGTGGAAGCCTCAGTTGCTAAATACGGTAAGAATAACAGAGACTGTAGGCAACCAGGCTGAAAGCAAAGTATTGCTTTTATGATGTTGCTAATAAAAAACATATGAGAGGGGGACTGAGAGACAGGAGGAGTTTATGTTGAACACTGAGTTCTCACCTGAACCTGCTGCTGCCTTGGAATACTGGGCTTACTTAGGGGCTACATGTTTTTTGTCAGAAGTTGCGAACGGGGTTTCTGGTCTTCACTGTTAGTTTTAAAGGCAGGATAAGCAATTAAAACTATAAACTGATAATCTTCCCTTAAAACATTATTGTGTACTTCCTTTTCCAGTAGCAGCAAAATAGATGCTTAGGAAGAGGCATGGGACATAAAGAACCTTTCAGAGTGAGGAGGGGCTGAATGCCAGAAAGCACACAGCTGATGGCTTTGTCATTGCTTCAAGTCATGTTCTGCATTTATGAAACAGCCACTTTGAGCTCTATTATGGAATCATTGGTAAATCCACAAAAGCTTATTTTTCTAATACGCTAAGGGTGGAAATTAAACACCTAAAGTCACTTTGCCATAGCATGATGGTGGTTCTCTAATCACTGCTGTCCCCTGTCTTCTCTAAGTTCTGCCTAATATTCCATGGCTGAGAAGAGAAATATATGAGCATTTTTCATATGATGCCTTTCCAGCTTGGCCCTGGGCTTACAGTTCATGAGTGTTTTGTAATTAATTAGCAATATATAGACTGATTCTTGTATGTTTCACTGGAACTTAAACATGTGCTAAGTACATCACAGATATCATATAAAATCTGGTCATGTGGGTCTTTTTAGAAATTCAAGAAGCTGACATTCCAGATAGATGCTAGGTGAGATTTTAAAAATCATGTTGGATGTAATTCCTGTTTGAAAACAGTTCTGAAAATCCCATTAGCACTTACCTGTCTCTTTCACACTTACTCACTGTTTACAATGTGCCCTATGGGCTGTCAATTATACTTGGAAATTACTTGACCATATATCTGCAGGGTTAGCACTGTAGGAAGCGAGTGGATGAATAAGGATTGCAAATATTAAGTAATTTGTGATTACAAGTGATACAGAGATTATCAGATGATTTTTGAAATCATGTTGTATTGGAGGACTTCATTTTTCATTATTTTGTTACTCCATTAGTTAAGAATCTCCAGAAGAAAAATTACTCCTGTTGGAAGATTAATTGCTGTAGTGCTTCGTACTTTCAACCTACTTTTGGACTGTGCCTTTGGAAGGGACAAACTCTTGTGCTGTTGACTTCGATGGAGCCAGAGTTTAATCCTTGCTACAGGGAGCAACTCAGTAAGAATGTCCTTCATAACTAGTGTGTGCTGTTGCAGTCTCCGACACTTACTCATCCAAAAACATCAGAGTTCTGATAATAGAAAACTAAGCTTTAATTTTCAGTTCTGATCCTTTAAATTATGCTGATACATCATCTTCTGGGAGTGTTTATGGGGTTTAATTTAATCATGATTTTTTTTCCACCTACCAATTATGCAATAGGTAAATTAAAATCAAAGCATTGAGGTGAAGTTGTCTTTTGCTATAATTAACTGAAATGATTGTGCAGTATTTACAATTACTTCATTTTTTCACATAATGCTGGTGGTATCTAGAGCTTTGTTTATCAGTTTCAGTTCTATATTATTCACACGCTGAGAGAAATGCATAATTTAATAATATATTCTCTCATGCTCTGTTTTCCAATTTCCCGACTTAATCCCTTTGAAACCCTATTAGTTGTGCTCTCAATGAATATTTATCTCGCATTCACTTTATTTTGGCCTTTGTCCTAGTGACAAAGGTTCCTGTAGTAGAATGTGTAAAACCGGGATATGAGAAATGGGGTGCCATATCTTTCACTTAGGTACCTGGAGTTAAAATACCAACTCTGTAGGTGGCATAGCAAGATTAGATTGGCATTCTGTAGCTGCGCAAAAGTCAAAAGTGATAAAATCTTGCTGCAAAAGGACTGTAGCAACCTCCAGTAAAGAGTCACAGATGTCACTAGATTAATGATAACTGAGCCTGGAATTAATGTTGATAGTCAAAATCCTGAATTTCAGCACTTATGAAAATCAAGCCATCTCTTGCTCCTGCTTTCTGTGTATATGGGACCACAGGATTATGGCTTTAAGATGTAAAGAGATGTGAAGTCATAAAAGTTGCACCAGGGAAGGTTTACGCTGGACATCAGGAAAAATTTTTTCACGGAGTGGGTTGTCAAGCACTGGAACAGGGTGCCCAGGGAAGTGGTTGAGGCACCATCCCTGCAGGTGTTTAAAAGATGTGTAGATGTAGCGCTGAGCGATGTGGTTTAGCGGTGCACTTGGCAGTGTTAGGTTAATGGTTGGACTTGTTGATCTTAAAGGTCTTTTCCAACCTGAATGATTCTATGTTTCTATGAAAAGAAGCCTGAAATAATATTACTCATAGGTTTTTCTTGGCCGTGTTGCTTGGTGTCTCCTGTTCTGGGAGTCATCTATGCTCTTCCCATGTGTGCTCTTTTGGGAGATGCTGTGTATGACAGGTACATTGATGGAGAAGCTATTTTGAATGCATATGGCATTCTGAAGATTTTTCAGTACTTTTGAAGAAAAGCTGGATCTGGAATTACTGTCTAAAATGAGTGCTGGTTTCTCCAGCATCTCACCTAAGCCTTCCACTGTGCACCAGCAGGGGTTATGGGGAATGACATCTGTCAGTCCTGTTGCCGTTAACACACATTCATTATTTTGTAAAGCAAAGTGTAAATGAAAAATGTCAAGGCTGAAGTCTAAAATGTCTTTGGCTTTGGTTTCTGCAGTTTGCACACACGGCATCTCTCTAATACTGTTATTGCACAGGATCATGTTTAAAAATGCTTCAGTGCGCTCTTCTGAATCAGTAACGTGAAAGAAAAAAGACAAAACTGTCATTTTCTGACCATACGGAGACACTTGGAAGCTGTGAGCTTGCTTGCACGTTTTGTAGGGATGGATGTGACAAAATGGCATGCATCCCTTTCAATCTTCTCAGCCCTTCATATAGTCCAATGGTCATCATTACAGTGTGTTTTCATCTTTTTAGATTTCTATTTTTTTCTTTAATGGCAGTACCATTTACCTCAGGGCAAGGGTTACTTTATGGCCTTTGCATTTTTAGGTTTCTTTCATTGTTTGATTTGCTGCGGTGCGCAGATGTAAAACATCAATGTACAAATTATGCATAATAGTTTGATGAAAACTTGGTCCCAGAACTCATGGTTTTTCTCCTCTGGTCTCTTTTTTTTTGCATCTGGGCCAGAGTGCTAACCCCGCTCTTTGAACAGGAGAGTAGGAAAAATCTGAGCTGAGATGCCGCTTAGAGCAATTACAGAGTCAGCTGCATGCAGGTTCACTTTCAGAAATCCCTCCTGAGAGTGAGTTGAATAGGGAGGTGCTAGCAGCCCTGGGATTCATGTGTGACAGTTCTGTTCTTTTGCTCAGGCGGGAGCTCTGCGGCCTTTCTCTCACCCGATGTGGAGGGAATATGTTTTTAAACAAGATTCTGGGAGTCCATTGACTTTCGGTTGAGAATGAAGGTGATAAATGCCTTCCTTACTTATTTCAATTTTATTGCACAGAGAAACGTTTCATGCTTGAGTTTTCTGGCACCAGTTCCTGTGGCTTTTGAGAAAAGGTAATAACTCATTCTAGAGCTTATTTAATGTTGATGAAACTGCTGGATTTTAAAGAAACTTCCCATTGTCAGGTTGTTCCACAGTTGTCTATTGTAGGGTTGTGCATTGATCTGAAGGACACTGGCTGCTCTTGCCTACAGGTGTTTGAATTAAATGCTCTATTGTCCTGGAGCAACAGTAGGTGAAAAGTTGATTATCCATTTTAAAATAATAAACTGGGGCTGAGATCTTGGATGTCTTGAACTGAATGTATGGATTGTCACTGGGGACACGATATCTTCGTTTTACCCAGGGCTATTTGGCATAGTCACGTCTTTAAAAGGAAAGACAAAGTTTGATGTAATTAAAGTAATTTTGAGTGCTGAGATCTATAGAGAGGTGGCTCCTCCTGTCCTAGGGTGATACAAAGTGGATTTCTGTTGTTTCAAGCTAAGAAAGTGCCTTTTTGACTAAGTCCCATAAGCACTCTTATGGGCTTGCTCCAAGTTTGCTGTGACGAGTGTTTTTTCTCATCTTCAGTGCTAACTGGTGTAAAAATGTCATTGTACCTATTTGGGTCATCTAAGGAAATGGTAACATGATAAAATGGTAATGATAAATGGTAAATGATAACATTTGACAAAAATATGGGGGGATTTTTCTCTTTATGAAAAATTTAAATTTCTTAATCGAGGCACTGTTTGTTTGTTTTTTTCTTGAGGCAGCTAAATCAGCTCATCAAGGAAGAACGGTACCACTTGTGTACCATGCCATCATTAAAGTGTTCTTCAGTCCTGCCATTTAAATTTGGAAAGAAATCCATTCCGTAAAGGAATAAAAAGGGAAGGATTGATGGCCAAAAAGTCAGGGTGAATTAGTCACCAGAAAATCTTTTATTCATGGAATTAATAAATAAGGGAGAACTGCAAAAGATGTGCTGCTGGGTTTTGTCACAAAAATGAAATAAAAGGAATGGCAAACCTGGCTTCCTGACAAAACGTCACTTCCAGTTTAAACAATGCCTATTTTAAAATCAAATGCAGAAACTGCTAATCAGTTTTGTTCTCTTTCGAGTTTGTTTGTGTCTTCTGTGGGTATTTTTAGATCTGAAGGCTTCCTTTATCAGAATATCCACGGAGAGCTGTGCTCCATGCGGAAAGTTTGGCCTACAGAATCCTTTTAATTTGAAGCTGGTCTCATGCCACCTTCCGTGGCTCGCTGGAGCAGCCGCTGTACTGGTGAGGTCCCAAACAAATAGGAATTTGGGCAGGAAGGGATCCTTAGAGACTCAGGCAGCTTTACTTCTTCCTCTCCTTTATTAAATACTACTTGTAGTGATGAAATTTGTGTCTTTTGGCTTTAGAAGCTGGACTGTCAGAAGAGAAGTCTGCCGTTTTAAACAAACCTCAGCCTTGAATGTGACAGTTTACTTTTTGCTTGTTCTTTTTTCGTCTTTGCCTAAAAAGCATCTCTCTAGATATTGCTCATTTTTAATCCCTCCGGGCTGATCAAGCTTGTTCTGAGGAACAGTTGAAGGGAAAAAGAACAAAAGGATCTTTTCTTTCTCTATAGAAACATACAGAAAAAGCACTCCTTTTTATTTCCTTTCTCATGTTAAAAAAAAAAAATCCAAAACTTTAACCATTAAAATCAGTAAAGGTTTTATTACGAGTGCTTTAAAAGCAGTTCACTAAGATAGGAGACTTCTAGGAGCCTGTGAAGTGTCGCTTTTGGGCTGAGATACACAGGGGCTCAAGCAGTAAGAACGAACACTTGCACTCGCAGATAGTATGGAAATGGGGATAATTTGTTCCCCTGCCACTTCAGGAGAACTCTTTGAGAGGATCAGAGGATCTGGTAGCATTCACTCAAGTGTCCAAACTCTTACTTCCCTTTCATGTGAGACAGGAGTAACTGTTACCTAATTCCTGTCATGTAAAGTCATTTTCAGCAAGAGAAGAATCAGACCTAGAGTCTATAAAACATGAAAGATCTCTAGGTTCAAAGACTTGTACTGGAAGGAAGCTCTAATACTTTTCAGTAACATCCCTGACCCTCCTTATTTTTCATTATGCCACAGAACAGTCTTTGGATTTTTTTTTCTTTCAATACATGTACCATAAGTTTGTTTGCATAAAAATAGTTTAGTAATGTCATACATGGTATGCATAATGATAAATTAATGTTCATTCTGTGCTTCTGATCTTACTTCAAAGGTTGGAAATGAGAAAAATTAAATTTTACAATTACAGTTTTACCCACTAGACAATGGCACCAGCATAGCATATGAGCTCCTAACTGTATTACTCTGAATCAGCTTCACTTGAATTTAACAATATAATCTCTGCTGTTGTTTTGTAAATACAGCAGGCGGGGAATCTGCTCTGGTCTGTGCTTGCTGAGCATCTACCCAGGCTCCAGCCTGTGCTCGTAATGGCTTGATTTTCTTCTTGTATCAGTTTGACCTGATGTAATTACAGTGCCTTCAAAAGACTGTCTCCTCATTTTACATGAACACGATGTGAATTAGGCCTAAAAATATCATTTAGGATAGATAGAATCCGAATTCGGTTCCACTGAATTACTACTGTAATTAACACTGAATCAGTTTTGCTGTCTGAAAGGTACAGATCTGTTATAATGAGGTTCTGTCAGCGGTATCTCGCTGTGGTAAGTACCACTGATCAGGGTAGGGGCTGATGATGCGGCCAGCGTCTCCACACTCAGCTCACGCATCTGACTGGCTTTCAGCTGTGAAACCTCAGACTATGGATTCTTTGTAGGACCAGCAGCTTAGATTTATTCACCACCAAGCTGCAAGAATTCTAATTATTCTTTGCTTCGTACAACATGTGATGTCAAACACTGGAATGGGAGCTTAGCAAAGATTTTTTGTTGGTGGTGGGTTGTTTTTTTTGGGGGGTTTTTTTTTTTTTTTTTGGCTTCCCACTCACTTTTTCCCTCACGGAGTCCAGGGAAGTTTCAGGTTTGTGGGAAAGAGCACAGTCCTTCATCTGATCTCCCTCTCTTCTTACACCTCTTGTGCAACGGCTTTGAAGTCAAGACCTCCCCAACCTCTGCTTCCTTCTCTCAAGTCCACCCCTTACAAGGGTGGAGTGACTGACTTTGGTTTGGAAGAGCACTGCTTGCTTGGCTGAGACCTTGGAGCTCTTTTCAAGGTGACAAGACTGGAATAGGCCTGTCTAGCTCTATCTTCCTCATGCTCCCCGTGTAAGTTTCAGTGGAAGAAAATAGTTCATTCAAAAACGAGAGCTTTCTGGCAGAAATCTCCTTGTTCAAGCAGTTGGGAGTCATTTTGGGTCAGTGGCCCTCAATTCCTTTCTTGCAAGAAGGCACAGCTTTTTCCATGTTTGTAACGGTTCCTGCCACATAATGGGTAATCTAGTCCTTTTAGCTTAAGTTATAGAGTTGGTAACTGGACTGTTATATGTTCCCTGAACTTCCAGATGTTATGTGGAATATGAATGAGACAAAAGGTTGGTAAACAGGACCTGGCTTTTCTGGAGGCAGCTCGCTTCCCCTATTATTAAATTGATGACTAATTATGCGTTCCTCTTATTATACCTCATGGAACTGATAAATGGCAAACACTGCAAGAGCAACAGGTGCCACCTTCACTGTTTATGCTACCCAGGGGCTACATCCCAAATTTGGTCTTTTTCCACTGCAGCTGGGAGACATAGGGGGAGAGAGAGAGAAGTACAGGGTAGGTGCGAGTCGTGGCAATGTTGCAGTGTGTGCTGATCATAATAAAGCATTTCCTTCTGTTTACTGCAGCTGCATCCCATGAAAAGCCAAGAGGATTTGCACACCACTGGAGCCTGTGGCCCTTCCTTTGTGCCATCTTCTGCTTTCTTCTTACCAGTTTCAGAGAGCTGATGGTTAGAGCAAGTCTGTTGGGGATGAGCTGTGAGTTGGAGGGGTTTTTGACCTGTTTGCCAGCTTTCCTTCTGCTTTCCCTGGCCTGGTGACAGAAAAGGCTGGTGGATCTGCATGCATTCAAAATGTAAGGCTTCTTAAGATGCCAGTGAACAGGTGGTAGCATTTGGCTTTTTTGTTGTGTTCTGAGATTTGGCTTTTGAGCAAAAAGTTCATTACAAAGTGCCTCAAATGTCTTCATTTTTGGTATTCTCAGGCTTACATTACTCCAAAAAATGGAGAAATGTATTTTCTTAATACTGTCAAATGTTTCCCAACTACTAACCAAGGCAATTTCTTCTTATGCGTTAAACCTGTGTTTATAATGCAAAGGTGTGAAATAGAGGCAGAACATAGCTGACAAGTCTATCTACTGTGGCTCAGTCAGAGAAAATTTTTATGTTTGAATTATAAATATTACAAAAAACACGGATTTTTGATAGAGAGGCATCTGCAACTTCAGCAACAGTGGCAGAAATGTTATGGCTGACCATAAATACAGAAAGACATTCATTTTGAAAGATATCCTTCCAGTCAACCCCTGCTATTTTTGGTTTTCTACAGATATGTGCTTCCAAAGTGGCGAAACAGAGCTCATGATTCCTCCACTGTAAATCACTTTATCCATGGATAACAAAGGTGAAAAATCAGTTTAATAAAGTGAATGTAATGACTGAGTTTGAGCTCTGTGTTAGCTGGGAAAGTTACTGAGATTCTTTTTCGCCAGATTTGCATATAAGAGTCGTTGCCTGAAGAACATATGTCTGTTTTCAGACTTAGAAGTCGTAATTTGATTAAGCTGGGCCTCATGCCATATTTTTTCTATTATTATTTCATACAGGAGATCAAACTTGAGTTACTCACTTTAAATTCTGGAAAGAATAGTTTATTGAAAGTAATTTTTCAAAATTTTAAGTTAGCATATTCGTTACTTCAAGGAGCAGTTGAACTTGGTTAGCTTTTTGGTTGGTATATATCCCACTTGGAGTGTTCCTTTGAGTGTTTGGCCTGCTGATATGGGCTCAACTGAGTAGAGAAGAACCATTTTAATTAATTTTCTTTTGGTGTGTGGCTTTGTGTTTGCTTATCACTAATTTATTAGTACTATTAATGATTTGGTGGCAGCAGTTGCAAGTAGGGTGCATGGAAGGTGATTGTGCCTGCTTCATCCCTCCAGGTTCTGGAGTAAAATAGCTATTTTTTACCTTAGAGGACAAGTAGCGGAGTAGTAGTGCTGAAGAGGGCAAAGAGTTCTCTGCCCATCCAAGTCTGCCATTGTGCCTGACCTGCTGGACACAGTCTCTTAGTAACTTTGTATGTGTGAGAGATATTAACAGCTGCTCCTGAAAGCTATTTGCTGTGTGTAAACCAGAATAACAAAAAACAACTCATGCTGTATTCCATAGAAAATTTTCAATAGAAAATATTTTTTTAGAAATGCAGCTTTGGAAGCTGATTCCTGAAATTTCTTTTTAATGCATATGGCAGGTCACTTAAAATGTTCAGGAAAAACTCATCCATCACATTTCGCTTATCAGTTTAATCTAGATCTAGTAATTATTTAACTCTTTAGTTAGCACATCAGCATAGAAAATGTTCAGCAACTAAAATAGAAATGATAGTTCATCTGAAATTATCCAGCAAGAATGTTCCCAGGTTTAATCACTCTGCTATTTTACCAGTTCGCATTGTAAGTATTTTTGGAAGTGCCACAGAATTATTAGCCTGATGTGGAAGTGTTCATAGACATTCAAGTTAGTTAAGAAGACAAAAAAAAATTTTCCAAACATGAGGGAAGACCAGCCTTGCTTAGTAAACCATGAAACCAAACGCACATTTACTTCTGCAGAACTGCCCTCCTCTCCTATTAAATGCCCCATTTTGAAATCCAAGTATGATGGGAAGTGCAGGGATTAGATGAGAACAGCATGTCTTCGTTTTCATGTCGCCGCATTTTGTGGTTCAGACCTTCAAAGTCCAGCATCATTGTTGCTTACAAGGTGGCCTTTTCAGCAGCAAGGGAAATGTCATCAAGTGACATCAACTAAGCTCAGAGGAAGTGCAAAAGCACTTTAACAAAAGCAAATACTTTGTATGTGTCATTCCTTTTTTGCCCAAACTTAATTTAAGCGTGCATTTCAGATTGTTGGTACTTCATGCATCTCACATTATTATGTAGAAGTGGAAGCTAAGTTAGTCCATTACAATGATTCATATTCTGTCTGAGGAACACAAACATTTTCTGATGAGACCGGGGACTGAAGCATATTAATACAGTTGAAATTTTCCAGCTCCCAAAATAGACAGAAAAAATTGTTACAAGAAATAACACTAGAATAGGTAATATTACTATCTATACAAATACAGTGAAAAGGCAAGTGGTCCGCATCCATATTGCCTGGCACTCTGTTCTGTCTGTTTTTTATCAGCTGAGCTGTGCAAGATGCATCTGAGCAGAAGGTGCTGGCTCTTGGTGATGTGCTCCTTCGGCCGATCAGGATCCTGGTGATAGGAAGAGGGGCTATTATGTCAATGGTTCTGTCCACTGAATGCCAAGTAGAAGTGAGATTTTTTTAATTCCTTTGGTCATTAGAAGGTCCTCTTGCACCTTTTGTGAGAATTAACAGCAAGTGATGGTGACATCTGGGGCAAGTTTCAGGACTGTATACACCTGATAAGAGAAATGGGTAGGGGAAATTCAGCTCTATCTAACAGCTTGTCTGCAAACATGTACTTTCCCATACCACGCTCTGCTGCTGCAGCTGCACAGCCCTTCTCCGGTCAGATCAGGGCTCTGTCCACCCCAAGTGGTTTAATTACATTTCCTCTTTAAATAACAGTAATTAGTTAAGGTTTCCTAGGAGGCTCAGAGGAACACAATCGAGCATTTTTTCTGTGCATTGTTGCTTATTTTTTCTCGGAGTCTGCTGCACTGTGTAGATGTGCCTAGTGAAAAGGCTCTTGCAATGCATCAGGGAGACAGATGTATTTCATTTGTGATTCCAGTGATTTCCATATATGAGAGGATCCTTAGAGATGTCTGTGCATGAAATGAATGCAGCTGCTCAGGTTGTTGCCTAAAAGAACGAGCATACGGAAATTAAATATGCCACTAAGATGTTCTCATTTTCTGCCTATTCTCACTGATGCAAGCTTCCATCTGTCTGCCCAGCCCTGAACCTTCACTGTCATTTACCACAAATACCTCTCCTCCACCTTCTGCCAAATACTTGCTCTTTCCACATTCTGATAGATCACTGCAAACTGCAGGCTATCTGTAAGGAAACCCCAAACGCTCACTCCCTCCCTCCCACACCAGCCTGTAGCTTAGTTCCTGGCTCTGCAAATTGGCTGGGTGAAGGTGAAGAACTGAATCCAAGCAGAGAAAGAAGGCAAGTTGCCTTGGGCAACACTCTGGTTTCTGCTTCTCCCCACTGTGTGCGCTGTTCCAGATCAAAGCTTAAGATTTCAGGCTGTTGTATAAAGATATCCCAGGATTCTTCCATACCCATTATGGTGGGCTGTTGAAATTCTAAGACTGGCTAATGTGAATCCCTTGGAAAAAAAACCCTCCTCTTCTTTTGCCAAGTTCCTAATGTATGTCAGGCTGCTGCCTGAGAGGTCTAGGATAGTGGAGCAGTGCAGCAAGTATCCAGGTGGCTTGAACCATGGCCAGGAGATTTCTGTTGGCAAATTTAATATATTTTTCTGAAGTGACCTGAGAATCTGGCCTGTCATTGTTTGTAAAGTACTTCGGGATTAAAAAGTACCCTGTACTTTTTTGTAAAGTACTATGTCTCAAGTCATCAAAGAGTGTCTGAAAGCACCCCAAAGACAGCATGAGCTGAAGTAATGACTTTCATCTCTGTGCTCCTATTTCCTATGATCTGTTCTTGCGTCAGACTGTGCCTAATCCAAGCAGGTACAATATGCATCAATACGTATATGATGAAATGGTTGAAAGTTTCTCTTTGTACTGCTGTGCTCCATGTGCTTCTGCTTACGTGGACATAACTGAATTTGCTACTTTGACAAAGGAGGGTGCAGCGGTGGAAGGACATAGCAAGGATTCCTTTATTCCTCTGTCTGTCTGTCTCTCCCTTCCCACATGGGGGACGATCCAAGGTTGCTCTGTCAAAGAGTCGGGCAAACACTTCTCCAGTGCAGCCAGCAGCTCCAGGTGGGACTGAGTGGTGCTGTTACACACATTCAGTGTAGTAACTGGAGTCATAATACAGGTGTGCATTGCAGAAGTGCTGTCGCTGAGACTTCGTGCCAGTGATGTTCAGCTGGGAACGTGCACATGCTTATATCTGTGGGAATTTTATGCCTTCTTTTCATACATCTGGCTGCTGGAGAGCGTGGATGGCAGCTCGGCGTGGGCTTTGGTGTGTCTCAGTGAGGCAGTTCCTTTTGTTCTTTTGCAGAGGCGGCTCCAGTGGTACTAAAGCATCACGTTCAGATTCCTGTGCTAGATTTTGCCCGTGTCCCTTCTCATGCAGCTAGGAATTCATTATGATTTAACCTTGAACTTGAAAACTTTTTTCTAGCTGAAAGGCTCAAAGACTTCTAACTGAAAAATCTGTCAGTTTCAATTCATCTGAGAAAGAACTAAAGCAATTCCACAAGTTCACTTTTCTTTGCTAAATACTGAGTATAAGTCAGTTAACACAGACGGGTGTCTCAACGAGGGACAGCAATGCTCTAGAGGGCAGGCTTTGCCTGTATTAGAAAGAAGCATTTCCAGCTAAAGCCCACATTCAGGCAGCCCAAATAACATTTCAACTACTTAGCTTTCTTTTTATTCATAAATCAGACAAATCAATAATTGTTTAAAATGTGAAGGCTTTAATTTGCTAGCGTTACATGAGAAGTAAAGGCAGCATTAAATTAAAGATGCTACTGTGATGAGGTCATGATGCCTCTGTGAATATGCAAGTCGCCTTTTCAGTGGTGTCGGCTTCTCTTTCCCATTGGTATTTAAGTAGGTTTTGTGTTGAAAATTACAAAAGGTCAGCATCTAGAAATCCGGTTATTTTAAGGTTTCTTGTTAAGCTGGTTGAAGTTTCAGAGAATACAACAGTTTAAGAGCATGCGTTGCTCTCATAAAAACACTTGCACAGAATTTGCTGGGAGGTCTCTGATGGTCTGCTTAGCAGTGGTATTTGTCACCCGGTTTTGTATTAATTGGCAGTGAAAAATTCTGAGGTCAAATACATTATCATATCCAAAAAGGTCTGGGTTAGTGTTTGTATGGCTGCGCACTTACAGACTGACAGATGGCTGTGAGGATAAAAAAAATCTTTCATTATTGATGTTTGTAATGAAAATAACCAAGTGGTCTGAAATGGTGTATCTACACTGTGATCAGTGGAGTTGGTACAATCTACCTTTCCTGAGGAGCTACTCAGATCGGCTGTGGGCATAAGCCTGGTGTCGCAACCTGTGGGTAACATGCAGATGGACTCGCCAATGACTGAGATTAGCAGCACTTTGGTGGAGTGCGGAACGACATTTCTCCTCCTGGCTCACAAAGCTGCTAATCCACTTTTGGTCAGCTCTGCTCAGATGAGATGTACCGACGTGCACTCAGTTGCCAAAACGAGTATCTTGAGTGAGTGATCCCGGAGAAAGGAGTCTGCAAGAATGCAAAAGGAAGCTGGCTTTTATTCAGTGTTTTATAAGTCTCTTTATTTTTATTTCCTGCATATAAAAGCTAAGGGCACAAAACTAAGATAAAAAGGGTAAGGAAGAGCTCTAGATTGTTGAATAAAATCCTGTCATCTTCTTCTTCGCTCCTGGGCTGGCCAGTAAGGGTAGAGGAATAATCATCCTTGTGTTTGACTGTGTGTTGCAACTGAGTGAGGAGGTTGAGATCTGTAAAAAGGTGAGAGACAGTGTATAATTTGAACATCAGTTTGAAACGTCTGTCTCTTAATTATGGTGTGTTTATATAGCAATTTTGCTGTTCTCTCTTTCTCTTTCTGTTTTTTTTTTTTTTTTCTCAGACCTTTACAGCTCACCTTTTAAGGCATTCACAGTCTTTGGACATGGGCTGAAATGATTAATAGCCTGTATTGATTTTTTAAAATGAGGAGATACAGTAGCATGAAGCAGGGAACAGCAGACTTAAATTTTCCATTATGTTTTCACTCCTGGAGAGAGCGCTTGGAAATGACTATTTCTATTGGAATGTCAGTGAGTTTCTGAATATTAACAATCTTTTCTTGTGTTTCTTTTAAGGCTGATAAATGGTTTCATTTACATTTTTTTTTCTCCTGCTAAATTCTTGATTCTGTTAGGAAGTTGTCATATTAAATGGGATTTTAAAACAAAGTTTCAGAAGAAATAGATTAGTTGTCTGTCTGTCTGTACATGATTACCAAATGAACTCAACATTAAAATGGTGGAGCAATGGGGCATGCAGATAGAAAAGATAATTTTTAAGGGATCTGTGAAATTTAGAAAGCCAATTACTATTCTGCCATTGGAGATTTTTTTCACTAAACATGTCCTAGTAAAAGTTTAAATGCCTATTAATTAATGTTTAACTGATTCTTAATGGCAGTAAAGTCTAGTGACAGTATGACTTCCACATGAAAATTAGTCTGACGTTGGCTCTGTGGAACGGGGAGATACATCACTGTTAATATGGTAGCCTATTTATTACCCTGGTGTCTTAATTCAGCTGCATTCAAGGGCAGTGAAGTGAGAATATCATAATCAGTTTGGTTAGGAATTTAAATTAGCGGTATGTCAACATGGTGGCTGTGCACCAGTCTGAAGGTCGGGGAAAAAGGCAAGAGGAGCTTCAGGGAATGGGAGCTGTGGGAGCCTGCTGACCCCGACTGTTCGCAGCCACAAGGTGCTGGGAGCAAGCCCTCACCCTGCGCTGGGGAGACGCCTCTTGCTTCAACAGGTGCCACTGTCATCGAGGGCATACGCGGGACACTTAAAGGACCTTCCACTGAAATCCCTTTTACAGTTCTACATGGAGCAAAACCATGTTCTAGATTTTTCTCCACCTGACCTGTCTTTGTTGCACTCAAGGTTGCCAGTAAACCACTAAGGATATTTAATGCTTCAGATCTTACCACAGACCTAAATTTCTGTCTTTAACCCAGTCCACCCTGTCCACAGCTTTCTAAACAAAATCTCTGTTGCTGATGAGGGGGAGCTTTGTCTCAGAGGAGCTTGAGTATCACCGTCAGGAAGGCGGGGAACAGAGCAGCAATGTTCTCATCTGCCACCTGGATTCAAA
This sequence comes from Charadrius vociferus, assembly GCF_000708025.1. Lineage (NCBI taxonomy): Eukaryota > Metazoa > Chordata > Aves > Charadriiformes > Charadriidae > Charadrius > Charadrius vociferus. The sequence goes on along the minus strand of NW_009649467.1, from coordinate 33,990 downwards.
TAGACCATCTTGCTCTGAAACTATGGGAGCAAACATAAGCCAAAGCTGACCTCCAGCAGCCACGTGTCTTTTTAGGGCATAGGATGCGAATTTAGTGAGCTAAGCAGTGCACTCAGATGTACGTAAGGTTGATACGTCCTATCAATATGAACCAGCTTCTTTGGTGCTACAGCGATTTATAGGACTGTTTCTGCCCTCTGTATGATTCCGTAAAGAATTTCGTCAGTATGGCGTTTTAAAAATAAGCTGTGAGATAAGCAGGGCTGTTGGTTGGGGTTTTTTCTTGCCTTAGGTATTTTAACTTATAAACTCTAGCATGTTATTTCTGAGGTACTGCTGGCCTGGCATTCTGGCCTAGTCGGAATGATTTGCCACTCCTCACCCGACATCTGTAATTTCCAGTTATTTTTATTTCTAAGCTGCTGAGATAAGAGAAGGACCAGGAAGAACCAAACTCTTCCTGTTCTCTGGTGTGGGTGGAGAGAGAGTACTAAAACCTCCAAATAATGATCTCCTTGCAAAATCCTATCCTGTTCTGCCTTAGCCTTGAAATTCCTACAAAGTTGAGGATCTTAAAGGGAATTCAGTTTTGCTCCCATGAACCACTCTCCCTGTAGCTGTCAGTGAGCCTCATGAGAGAGGGAAGGTCTCTTGCCCGTGGGGGATGAGACATCACCACCTTGCTTTTGCAGCAGGCTGCCTGCGATGGACACGCATGTGTAGGCACAGGAATGGAGCAGAAGCCACGGCAGGAGGGGAGACTTGCAAATGCCCATGTCCACTTCTGCCAGGAAGACTGAAGATTTCAAGATATGTAAAGATATATATCTTTCAAGATATATAAAGATATATATGCAGAAATATAAAGACAGCTTTCCCTTTCTCGATTTAGAACTGGAGCCAGTGCGAAGGCCAGTATTATAGACATTGCCCTGCTCTTTTATCCATAGTCAGTTTTGAGCCAAAGGCTCTGAAACTCTGGAGAGGGTGTGCAGGTTTCCAAGGACTCCGTGCTTTGCCCTCATGTTCTACCTGGTGTTTTTCTTTTGCTGTCCCATTGGTGTCTGAGTGCTGTAGTTACGGTTGCTTGATATGATATTAGTGACGTGCAGTTTGAGAGGTGAAGCTTGGGTTTTGTGCAGAACTTTGTACCTTAGCAGAATCTAGGACCTTTCATGTTTCCAGTCTTGATTCTGGTCTCTTCTCCATTTCTCTTAATCACCCTCTATTCCTGTGGAATGAAGAGGAAACCCCACACCAAGAGCATCGGTGAGTCATCTTATTACAATTTCCCCCCGTTTAGAAACGTTCATGGTAACTGCATCTGTAGATCAGCTGTCAAAAACAGTCAAAAATAAGACTTGTTTCAGGTTTCCTCTACTTTTTTCATGTGGGCTTTGATTGTTAAATAACAGTGTAAGAGTGAGTACCTCTGTATAAAACTGAATTTGACTGCAAAAGATGAAATGTTCATGTAAATGATTGTAGAACTGTATTGAGCACCTCTGATGCAAAGTACTATGCATGGATGCTTGAAATATGACCAGTAATTAATTCAGTGAAAGAGAAAGTTGAGGATTTCAGTATTACTAGTGTAGTGTTCTGGAAAAGATGTTTGGAAGATGAAGCTTAACAATCTGTGAAATCTTTTCCTTTTAACTTTTAGAAAGGTTGCCCTTAAACCTTTACTTCTGAGACAGGCAAAATGGTTTAGATTGAGTTAAGATGGACCTGATTTTTCCTTCCAAACATGAAATAAACACAATCTAGCTTTTTCCTTGCTGTTACGTTTTTTTCCCTTCATTATAGTATGCATGTCGGTTTTGGACTCGTGTGAGATATTTCTTCGGTTTGATTAATTTACCTTTATTCAGTATTGCCGAAGAGAAAACGTTCAGAACTCAAAAACCAGTCCAGAATAATTGTAACTGGACCTACAAATTGAAATTTTAGGTACAATGAATAGTAAGTTTGTGTTCCCTGCCATTTTACTTGTGATATTTTAGAGTGTGTTTCTTCTGGCATGTACAGGTTCTACACATGTGAGTTTTAGTAAAAGCTCCAATCCTCATGCAGTCTCCTAACTCTAGTACTGGGGCTTTATCATGGACTTCATTATACTTAATGTTCTTTTTAAGTTGCAAAAATTTACAATGCTGTCAATAGTCTACAAAAAGTCCTGGCTGGTTGGGGCTACGTACATGTAAGACGTGTGTTCTCATTAGAGAACGGCAGTTTGTCTTGTTCTGGAAAATTAATAGAAATTACAGGAAGCAATGGAGAAAAAGTATTCGGTTTTCAGATGAAGGAAATGGAGAGAGACAGTGGTAAGTGTTGGGAAAGAAACAA
>NW_009649467.1:29669-31502 GCF_000708025.1 Charadrius vociferus | reverse complement strand
GGAAAGAGAAGTAATGGGCAGATTCTGATCCAGATGCATCGGGCTTTTCTATAAGGCAAAGTAATGAGCATAATCCTGTAACTCTTTGGTTAAAATGATAGTGTTTCCTTTACTCCGCTTGAACTATCCTGAGCACCAATGTCTTCAGAGAAGAAAATAGTAAACGTTAAAGGGTGGTTTAATCTTAGGAGGAAGGTGTAATAAGGATCAGTGAGTGGATGTTGGAAGTCAAATTCAGAGGAGAAATTAGACAAACCTGTTACAATATCTTTACAGCTGTGGAGCTGGACTAAGCCTTGGGACAGAGCAGCAGTTGGAGGGGTAGTTGCTGTGTCCAGTGAAGCCCAGCTGCCCTGCTGCGAGCTGAAGCACAAGCAGTGAGGTCAGCACAAGGCGGCTACGTGACTTCTGTGCGAGTGCTGTCCTCTGAGCCGAGAAGGCAGTGGGGTAGATGTGTGCCTGTACACTCACTGACTGTAGGAGGTGACTGCGGTTCGGCCAGAAACAACAGGGCTGCTCTTGTCAGTTCTCAGACGTAGGCTCTCGTCTTGGTCAACTGAAGAGTGGGCTGTAATTAACTGCAATAAAGATGTTTGGACTGGTTTAGAAAGAAGGGCAAAATTGTTGGAAATCTCAGCTAATTGGATTATATCTTGCCATTTAAGACTCTAAGAAATATTATTCTGGACGGCTAAAATTAAGCTCCTTTTTAGTCCTGTCACGGACTGCATTAATAGAATATCACGAGTATGCTGGAGCTGAGCACTAGAGTATTCAATCTAGCTGTACTGTAAAGCCAGCAGTGCAGTGCTTATAGAAATGGTAAGTCTCTGATATTTTGTAAGTTATTATTAACAAATACCAGAATGGAAATTGATCGGTCTTAATAAAAGAACTGATTGTGCAATTTACATCAAGGCAGTTTTAATAAAATACCTAAGCCTTAAATGTGTATAATTAGATTTACATATTCACATCACTGCAATTAGATGTTGGTATCTAAAGGGCACGCTTCCTGTTTCACAGGCTTTTAATCACTCTTCTCAAGTTTGCTTTTTCAAATTGCAGATTTAAGGTAAACATGCTCGTTTGGTTTTTCCCCCCCAGGCATGTAAATGTTTTTTCCTCTGGAATGTGATTTATATATTTAGTTTGGCTTGTGCTAATCTGTAAAACAGATAAATAAAGAGGTAATCCCATTCTGCACTGAAGACTTTCAAAACTTTTAAACAGTGAGGAGGTAAACAATTTTCTTCAAGTGTTGAAACGTTCTGGCAAGAGCAACACTCTGAATACAGCCTAAGCTTCCTCTCTTCCCAACCATGTGTCTTCGCTCCCTAAAGCAAAGACCTTACTACAGTAAGGGGTAGAGTTAGTTTTCTTCAGAGTGGCTACCATGGGGCTGTGTTTTGGATTTGTGCTGAAAATAGCGCTGGTAACAGGTGGATGTTTTCGTCATTGCTGATCCGTTCTTATGCAGAGTCAAAGCCTTTTCTGCTCCTCATACCACCCAGCAGCGAGTAGGCTGGGGGTGCACAAGAAGTCGGGAGGAGACACAGCCAGGACAGCTGACCCCAACTGGCCAAAGGGCTATTCCGTACCATATGACATTGTGCTCAGCATATAGAGCTGGGGGAAGAAGGAAGGCGGGGGAGGATGTTAAGACTGATGGTGTTTGTCTTCCCAAGTAACTGTTACACATAATGGAATCTCCAGTAAAGTAAAGCCCTACTTTCCTGGAGAGGGCTGAACACCTGCCGGCCGATGGGAAGTAGTGAATGAATTCCTTATTGTGCTTTACTTGCGTGCACAACTTTTGCTTTTCCTGTTAAG
>NW_009649467.1:0-29637 GCF_000708025.1 Charadrius vociferus | reverse complement strand
CTTCCGATTCTCTCCCCCATCCCACAGGGGGCGGGGAGTGAGAGAGTGGCTTTGTGGTGCTTAGTTGCTGGCTGGGGTTAAACCGCGGCAACTGCAAACTGTCTCGTCAGCTTCGGACCCGGCACAGACTTCCGCAGCCTCTTTGGTCAAGTTTACAAGAGTGGTTCCGTGAAAGGCATTGGCAAGTCAGTAGGGATTACTTCCAAAATCAGAAAGAAGCATGCCTGTGATTTTTATATAACCAAAGTCTTGCAGGGGAAGATGCAGTTGCAATCTGTCTAGTATAGTGAGCCATGCTGTGCATGCTGGGGTGCTTCGTATCTGCAGGTGGTGTGGCTGTCACAGCAACCTTGGCCTGGCTTTGGTGCACAAACCCATAGGTTTGAAGGAAGGTTCCTTTGATCAGGCAGCTGCCTCCATCTGCTTCTTGGTCTTCTGCAAGCAGAGTGAATTCGCTCACTGCTCTTGGTATTTGACACTTCCTTCTGCCTCCCCAGAACACTCTTTTTTCCTGGAGGCACCATAGAGCCTATACCACATGTTTTCCTGCAGGAATGTATCTGCAATTCTGCTGGTGCTGAATGGTAACTGCATTTGGCAAAAGTTTACTATTTTGCACTTCAAGTAGCCTATATTCATAGATATGCTTAGGAAGGTTGCTGCTTCAGAGCCCAAAACCTTTTTTAGATTATATAAAGACTTAAAAAAGAATAAAAAAGTTAAACTGGTAACTAGGAGGAGATTAATAATTCAGAACATGGAAATGAAAGATGAAAATCAGACAGGCAATAGGTTAATGCTTATGTTCTGCTGACCATACACATTTTAGTATGAAATGCTTTCTCATCACCTGGCAAAAATGCTAATGGCTATAGTTCCCCTGTGGTACAACTGCCCTTCTTTCACCCAGGCAACCACTGAGGATAGTTTTACCTGTCTTTTTAGGAGCATATAGAAAATGGTATTTGTTTTGCATATGCTAGTAGAAATAAACTGCCTTTTTTTTTTTCCTTTTTTCTCTCATTCTGGTCCTCTTTTCTGATCTCTTGAGTTAACCTCTGGTTCTCGGTGTTTAAAAGCATGTTGTCCTTTCTTTGTTGCTATTTCCCTCCTTTCCTTTTTTCCTTTCTCCTTTTTTCTATCCATTTTTCCATTTTACTTTTCCCTTTAGTTTTTTTTCCTTTTTTCCTGTTTTCCCTTTTTTGTTTTTCTCTTTTCTCTTTTTTTGTCTTTTTCCATTTTTATTTTTTATTTTTCCCTTTTTTCCAGGCATGCATCTGTGCTGGAGTTGAAGCCCAGGTACCACAGCCCATGGCCGATGGATGGAGAACAGGAGGCTGAAGCAGCTGCCGGGATTCTGCTGGTGAGCCGAGTCCTGCAAAGGGCTGTAGGGTGGGCAGCTTGGTTAAAGTCACTCTACTGACCCTAGCTCAGAGCTGTGCTCTCAAATGCTGGTAGGAATAATGTTTTTTCTGTTGCAATCCTGAGGGCAGGTGTGAGCAATGCAGGTCCAACTTCCCCCACCCCAGACCTGTAACAACATTCACAAATTCTCTGGTTAAGATTATCCAGAACTGTTGGTTTCAGATCACAGTGTGCATCTCTGTGTGTGTAAAACTAAGCAGAGAGAGAGAGAGCAATTCAGGAGTCGATTTTTTTTCTGTTGTCACCTACTTAGCTAGGGAGTCACCTTTTTCCTCTTTTGAAATCTTGTTTTGCTGCTGTGTGCTGAATGAGATGCTCTTCTCGCCAAAGAAAAGGCAACTACAGGAAAGTGAGAAGACAAGTTTAGAAATGACTAGTACTGCTGTAGGAAATCTATGATGTACCTTAATTGTATTCATTTGCGGCCACAGATAAAAGGCTGATCTGTAGCATCTTGTACAGTTACCAGTGCTTCCACAACCACAGTCTTGCCCCAAACCAGGGTAAGAATTGGGGTAGTGGACATTTCTCTGCCAGATAGGAAGGGAGTATTGCGAGTATGAATGTAGAGGGAACAGCTCTGGATTTATTCATTCCCACATATGCTGCATAAATGCTGCATCCCATGGGCAAAGCAGAGACCAGAATCTGTGATGTTGTTTGAACATTGGCTTGGCAAAGGGGAAAGGCCAGGACTTGTGGCTTTTAGACACTTGGTTGCAAAGCTCCAGAGGCCAAAGTGTATGTCAGGGTGGGAGCGGTAGTGGAGAAGAGGTTAATGTGGTCTAAACTGCAGCTTACAGCAGCTTTGTGAAATTGTAATCTTTGGGGGACAGCTTAGCTGTTGCTTCTTGAAGAACATGGGGGTGAGTTACTTCCTCTGTCAGTTGCCGAAGGGAGCTGCTCCAGAGCCGGGCTGACCCACAGCAGAGCAGCAGTGCTCAGCACACAGGGTTTTTTTCCTGATGTAAGGATACACCGGGGCAGCAGAGAGACCTGCCAGGAGCTGGCAGTCAGTCAGGGTATGGCACGGCAGTTCACGCGAGAAGGGCGCCTCTTCAAAGGAGGATCGTTCCACTGGTAGAGCACTGGGCATCATTCTGTGACCATCTGCACAGGTCAAGGGCACTTATCCTACCTGACCCTCAAGGCAGAATGGTGGGCACACATCAGAGAGCAAAGGCTGAAGCTTGAGCTCAGGGCTCTGCACCATCCACCCCAGCGGTGACTGATGCCTCCACCCAGACCGAGCTGCTGAAGGGACAGCGCAGACCTCGGACTGCAGGAGGTGCCTGGACCTTTCTCTTGGGGCAGGCATAGGTGGCACACCTGCCTGCAAAAGGTGTGCCCAGGTGAAGGACCTCCTGCAGCAGGTGGCTGAGCTGCAGGAGGCGGTGAGGAGGCTGTGAAGCATCAGGGAGTCTGAGAAGGAGATAGACAGTTGGTTACAAGCCCAGCCTGCAGTGGACCCACAGCCAAACAGTCAGAAGCTCCCACACTGGCACACACAGAAGGAAGGGAGGCCAGTAACACAGAATGGAAGCTTGTAACTGCAAAGACCAGCAGGAGGAAGAGACTTCCCCCAAAAGCTGAGTTGCCCTTGCAAAACCGCTTCACTGCTCTGCAGAGCGAAGAGGCAAAACCTACTGGAGGGGCGCTGGAGCTGAGTAAGACTACCCGATCTGCTCCATGTATAACAACCAGTGCAATTAAGGAAAGGCAACTCTCTTCCGAGAGGTACAGAGGCACCCATTTGCTGGCCTGATGCACTCTCTAGGTAGGTGTGCTGCTTACCAGGGGCTTGTACCAGGGGTGTCGCTGAGAGACTATCAAACCTCGTGCAGTCCTCAGACTGTTATCTGCTGCTGCTGTTTCACATGGGCACCAGTGATGCAGGTGGAAGCAGCCTGAAGACTATCAAGAAGGATTATAGAGCTCTGGGAGCAGCAGTCAGGGACTCCGGGGCCACAGGTAGTGTTTTCATCAATCCTCCCGTTCAAAGGGAAGGGGGTTGATAGGGCCAGATGAATCTGGCAAATCAATAACTGGCTACAGGACTGGTGCCACAGCCAGGGGTTTGGCTTCTTAGATCATGGGACTCACTTTGAGAAAGTTTACTGGGGTCAGATGGGGTCTACCTGTCAGAAAAAGGGAAAGAACATCTTTGGTGAGAGGCTTGCCAACCTTGTGAAGGGGGCTTTAAACTAGAGTTGCTGGGGGAGGGGAACCACAATCCATCCCACTCCTACCAATATGATGCCAATACCAGTAACAGAGGTTCAAAACCTGGAGAAGGGTTGCAGATCAGCAGGAGAGCACCTGGAGTGCAGCTTAAAGGAAAACTAGCCACTCCAGCCAGTACAAATAGCTTCATCGCGGGCTCAACTTAAATGCCTCTTTGGAACCACACGTAGCACAGTGAACAAACAAGAGGAGTTAGAGATGTGCGCACGCCTGCAAGGCTGTCATCTAATGGCCATCATGGAGAAATGGTGGGATGGCTCCTATGACTGGAGTGTTGGAATGGAAGGATACAGACTCTTCAGGAAGGGCAGGCAGGGAAGAAGAGGCGCGGGTTTCGCCCCTATGCCAAGGACCAGCTGGAGTGCAGGGAGCTCTGCCTGGGGATGGATGAGGAGCTGACCAAGAATTTATGGGTCAAGATTAAAGGGAGGGCAGGGACAGGTGATGTTACAGCGGGGGTCTCCTACAGGACACCCAACCACAAAGACTGAGTGGATGAGGCCCTCCAGAGACAGATAGGAGCAGCCTCCTGTTCACAAGCCCTGGTCCTCATGGGGGACTTCAGCCACCCTGATATCTGTTGCAAGGACAACACAGCAGGACATAAACAAACCTAAGTTCCTGGAATGTGGTGATGGTAAGTTCCTTCTCATGAAGTTCAGCAAGGCCAAGTGGGTTATGTCAATCCCAAGTACAAATATGGGAGAGCAGCCCTGAGGAGAGAGACTTGGGAGTGTTGGTCAATGAGAAGCTCAACATGAGCCAGCAATGTGTGCTCGCAGCCCAGAAATCCACCGGCATCCTGGGCTTCATCAAAAGGAGCACAGCGAGCAGGTCGAGGGAGGCAATTCTGCCCCTCTACTCCGCTCTGGTAAGACCCCACAGGAGTACTGCATCCAGCTCTGGAGTCCCCAGCGTAAGAAGGACATGGACCTGTTTGAGCAGGTTTAGAGGAGGGCCACAAAGATTATCAGAGGGCTGGAGCACCTCTCCTATGAGGACAGGCTGAGAGAGTTGGGGTTGTTCAGCCTGGAGAAGAGAAGGCTCCGGGGAGACGTTGTAGCAGCCTTCCGGTGTCTGAAGGAGGCCCACAGGAAAGCTGAGGAGGGACTTTTCACAAGGGCATGTAGTCATAAGATGAGGGGTTACAGTTTTAAACTGAAAGAGGGTAGATTTAGATTAGATATTAGGAAGAAATTTTTCACTCCGAGGGTGGTGAGACACTGGCCCAGGTTGCCCAGAGAAGCTGTGGCTGCCCCATCCCTGGAGGTGGTCAAGGCCAGGTTGGATGGGGCTTTGAGCAACCTGGTCTAGTGGGAGGTGTCCCTGCCCATGGCAGGGGGGTTGGAACTAGGTGATCTTTAAGGTCCCCTCCAACCTCAAACCATTCTATGATTCCTACCAAACTAAGCATCTGTAATACTTCTTCCATGGCTTTGTCCCTTTTCCTTAAAAGCAGTGAAGAGAAAACAGATTTTATAGTTGACTGGACACCAGGTTTTGCTTTAGTTTGAGTATATTTTCACAGCACACACTGACACAGTGTGCTTAGTTTTTCATACATGCTGAGTTCTGAGTACAATATTCTGAAGAACTGACTAACATCAAACATGTATCCAAAATCAATATTTATATAACATACCAATGGAGGTCTGCTGAAATGGTGCTGGTTATGTAGGTGCTTAGGATATGAACAGCTTAGAATCACTAAATAGCATGTAAGGTAGAGAATTGCAATTGAAAATTAAGCGTGCTGTGGGAGGAGTTACATTTAATAGAAATGTGACTGTTTCAATACCTCTATTATACTTCATAAGTCTGAAGTAAAATGAAAAAGAGAGCAAAAAATAACGTGTTACTGGTATCTCCAGTATCATACTTCATAAATTGCCTTTCTTGACCTGGGCAACATATGATAAGTCTGATCAGATTAAGTGCAATGGATTTGATGCACCTAATTCAAATCATAATGAACTTCATTCTATGTTAGTGATATGAAAAGGTTGGTACATTTGGCAGCCTTCGATTTACAAAAGGTTTCCACAGTGGAACAAGCAGAGCACAGTGTCGGAAACACAAACACTCTAACTAGCGTCTGGCTCTTCCACTAATGAGAAATAACTGCATACTTTTGGACGAGTAAACTAGCAAGGACTTAACATTGTTGCCTTAACTTACTTGTAACCACTGACAATATGGCCTGCTAATTTATTCCTACTGTTTTTTGTTACTGCAAAGCATCTTTTAAATGTAGCTTTACCTGACTGTTTTTGCTGCTGATTGATGGAAATCTGTATTCCTTATTTCTCCCTATTGGCTTGGTGTCAGACTGATCAGGACCTCGTAAGTGGTTATCACCACTGTAGAAGAAAGCCAAAATGCAAGAACAGGAGATATCAGTCATCATCACAAGTCAAATTCATTAAAGAGGAGGAACTGTTTTAAGTAAAGATTTCCATGCCAAAAGGGCAATAACAGGTAAAAGTGTTCATGTAATTTATTCAAAGAATTTTGTGATAACTGTCAAGTTATTCAACAGTTTTCTTTCATTATCATTTACTTCATGTACATTGACTTGGCAAAGCCTTTAGGAACACATTTAATCAGAAGTATGCAAATGGTCCTGCTAGCTTCAACAGGAAGTCGGCACTTAGGAATAGCAAATCTTAAATATTTTCTTAAATGTTGAGACATATTGGTACTAGCTATATATGATGAGTTATGCAGTCTTCATTTTTTTTTTTTTCTGCAGTGCAGTTGGAGAACTTTTCTGCAGGTTTTCAAATATTCCCTAAGCAGGGCTGTGCAAATCATTCTAGTGAAGCTGCTACTGGGTGACCTGAACCAAAAATGTTTCTGGTTCCGTGCGAAAACATAAATCCAAGGGAGAGAGTAAAGAATTATTTTTTGTTTGAATAAACCTTTTTATTAATCACTAAATATTTTTTAAAAACGGAATGTGCTAAACCTGGTCCCAAAATAACACTTTAAATTAAAAATCAAAATGCTGTGCATTATGTCATAATATATATTTTTCCTGATGTGCCTATTGCATGATGCAAGTTTGCAAAGGTTTTGGTTTCTCCAAACTGCCTTCCACAGAGAATGAACTATTTATAAGAAAAAATAATTTGGCTTTCCTTCTGTCATGATTTCTTCAACCGAGTTCGTCAAATGTTGCAAATACTTAGCAAGTGCTGCATACAGTCTTTGTTTTCTATCCCTCATGATGGAAGCAGGATTTTTCTTTCAGTAGGGCATTAGAGGGTTGACACCCTAACTCTGGTCATATGTACTTATAGTAATATGTAACCCGTACTGTGTTTTTCCTTTCCATAAATTGAAGACTTTGCAGAAGAGCCTAAAGGCTTAAATTCAGATAGCCTAATTTCTACCTCAGTTTTTGTACATCGTGTTTCCTACTGTCTGGCCGTAGATCTTCAGAAAGGTTTAAAGGTTCACCAGGAAAAATATTTTACAAAGGAATTTAGGGGAGAATTAGAAAATCTGAATCTGAGCTTCGAGTGTCTTTATCTCCATATAACAAACAGGTTAACTAAGACACACGTAATGAAAGAGCTTGCCCAAAGTCCCATTAGAAGTGGGTGGAGAAGTGAAGAGCAGAAGCTGGTTGTCCAGGCTCCTCCCTGTTTCCCCCATCAGGGCTATACCTGTGTTTGATGCAGCATGCTGGTGAAATACAATCAGTTCTCTACGTCTGTCTGTGCCTATTTTTTCGTCTTTACCAGAGGGCGGCATGTGGGCCTTCAGAGCTGTAAATGCTTCAGGCTGTTCCATTTCAGATATTACAGTGATCATATTTTTGATTGTGGAACCCTGGCAATATTTTGAAATCTTATGTGTGCCTTCTCTTTCTTTATAACCATCTAGATGCAGGACTCCTGGAGACAAATGCTATGGAAAAAGGCCTCTGTGACATAAGTCCCTACTGGCACTGACCGTATAAGTAGAAAGACACCTAGACAGAAGGTAAGAAATGCCCTTTTTATTTTTTAATTCTTCACTGATGTAAAGCCTAATGAGGTGATTTTAATTTATTTGGCTACCAGCAACAGTATTTAAATGAAGCACGTAATTTGTTAAATACTAACAAATATGCTTCAGGCTGTAAAGCTAATGTGATTTTTTGCTTCACTGGTAGCCTTGGAGGCATTTGATTTCCCCTTGCCCAAACTTCAGCTTCATCTGTAAGCAGGCCATACCAGCAGATTTATCAAGCTTTTCTGTTTGTCACGTTTTAAAATACGGTGTTTTACATTCTTCTTTAGCCTATTGGACCCTTCCTTGAGCCCCTTCCAAAGCCATTGCTGCCTGTACATCTGCCATTTCAAACGTGTGTCTGTGCAGGAACGCCGAGCGAGCCGTGCTGTCTGCTCAGCTCTTGTTCCATGGAACGTGTTGTCACTTGTATATAATTTTTCTGCTCGGTTTGTTTCTTACATTGCATTCAGTTTAGATGGTGGAAGTTTCTGACAACTGGACACTGAATCCTCCTCTAATCATTTAGTCAAACAGAAGGCTATAGATTTTAGGACCTTATCACAGCTTTCATTGTGAGTGCTTATATGCATCCTGCATCTAAATTTTCCTAATCTTTTTTTGGCCTTCACCCTGTAATTTGTGAGACAGAGCAGGCAGTGTGGAGTCCTCTGGAAGCATCACAGAACTAAATGCTCACACTATGTCACGCTTACTACCTTGCTCATGGAAGGACGTGGGATATTTGAAAATATAATGGGTCCTATGTATAATTTATTATTTGAGAGTATTTTATGAAGGTTGTGTGGTTATTTTGGGGGAGGGAGGAAAGGGAGTATTGTTTGGTTATTTTCCAGACAGAATGATATATGAAGCTCCAGAGAGCTATTTTAACCATCTGATACACATAAAACTGGACTAAGAGGTAGTTTGAATGATAGATTTTCTTTTCTTTTTTTGGTGAGAATTCTTTTGATATGAAGCTGCATAAATATTGGAGTCTTTTATAATGACTGTAGCTGCAGAGATTTTGATGGTCATTTTTAATACATCAAAGTAAATTGCTATTAGAGGGAAAAATGAAATGCTCTCCAGCTGTAGAACACTGAAATGAATGTGCATCTGTGGAGATATTGGGAATGGTTGTTAGGGAGCAAGACCAGTCTTAAAAGGCCAAAGAAACGTTGATTGTAATAACTGTATTCGGTAAAAAATATAGACACACTACAAAATTTCAAGTAATATACAGAGTTAATACAATGTTCTTGCAGGATCATTTTGCCAGGAAAAGGGGGAATTATTCTTTTATTCCAGATAGAGGGAGGAAAAGCATTATTTGACTCACAAATCTTCTGGAAGAACACTTGTGTTCTCTGTCAAATATATGCAAATTAAACAGTATTTTAAATCTTTTCGCTGGGTTCTGCTGGACGGAACATGTCTCAAGGGCAATCCAAGGAAGGGGAACATTTGATAAACACACATGGCTCCAGGCAGAGCTCTGTGCATCCCCACAGAGCCATGATGCCAGTGAGCTTTCTGCTGTGCCATGCATTTTTTCCTCCTCCTTCAGGGTCTGAATCAAGTCTATTTGAAATCAGTGGGGCTCTTTCTGTAGACTTTAAAGAGCTCTGTATCAAGCACTGTGGAGGAAGTGCAGGTCAGGAAGTACTGATCTGAGCTTCATTGCCTTTTGCTTTCCTTTTCCTTTACTTGCCTTAATTTCAGAAGGGAACATGCAATATTCCATCTGTTCTCAAGCAGTCTCGGGCCATGAGCCACCAGATCCTGGCACTGTGTCATTGGGCTGTCAGAAAAGCAAGGAGCACAGTTGTTCTTCTGTTCTCCTGGCTCCCTTCATGTCTGGCTCCTTCCACCAGATCTTCTTTTCCTTTCTCATTATATGGTGCAGTGGAAGAAAGTATCTGGCATCTTAATAATATTAGTTTTATGGTAATCTGGTCTTCAGCTGTGAGATGAACATCAGATGCTTACATGGTCTCTCTACCCACACACAATATGTGTGCATATAAATTTATACTATTCATTCCTGTTATACTTTTTTTTTTTTTTCCAGAATTTAAAAATTACTATGAGTGGGTATTTACGCAAGAGAGGCAGAAATAGAGGATGTCCTCATCCTGCTACAGGGATAACTGCTATTGCTTGGCTCTTCTTGCATCTAATGGAAGGACAAAAGACTGCCTGGAATCACATTGCTGAAAACTGGATCAATTTTGGAAGCAACATAAAATTCTTCCCTCTGCATGTAAACGGGTGTTTTTCCAGGCATGCCCAGACCAGGCTACGACCATTTGAAAACGAGGGACCAAATACTGTACCCTCTTCCCTCCCTACTGCTGTCCTTCTGGTGTCCAGCTTCATGCCCTTTCCCCTCCATTTCCTTCCCTTGGCTTTCTGATAACTGAGCGTGGAAGATCCTTAATAGTGCTTGCAAAAGGTCATGGGAGGCTGGAGCAGCTGTGAGTTAGGGGTCAGATACTCTGATGAGGGGGAACTTGAGGCATAGCCAACCTCTTCCAAAGGACAATGCAGCAAGGTTGGATTTTGCTTGTCAAAATCAGCAACAGCACTCTTCTGGAAACAGCGTCTTCCTCCTTCCTTTTGCTGATTTTCAGTGTCTAGATTTGTGATGACCTTCCTGTAGCAGAGAAATTTTGCTTCAGGCAGATTTTTGCAGAACAAAAGTCTTGTAATCCTCTCCGCTGGTAGAGGAAAATATGTTTTGTAGAGAAACATTTTCTGGAGGTGGAGTCCCAAATACCCCTCCCACCTCCTTTCCTCCACACCAAAAGGATGATTCCTAAGTGAAACAAGAAGATGCATTTTGCAAAGCAAGATTACAGTTAGTAGTTAAATATATTTGTGAGATAAGCAATATCACTGAAAAGATAACTCTTCTCATTCCTTATCCCAAAGAAAAAGGAACAAAACCCCACCTTTAACAAAGTACTTAAAGCCTCCAATATAGCATACAGCAGATGTAGTCCAAAGTTTGAAAGAAGATAAACCAGAGAAATTTCATGTTAATCATGTAAAAAAATATTATTTTGGGTCATCTTCCTTGGTTGCTGCTACTCTTTGTCGTGTTGCCTAATATTTGAGCCCTTGCCACTGGTCAGAGGGGAGCTGTGGGTTCCTGTGGAGACCAGCAGTGACGCTGGTAGCCCATGAGCGTGCCCAGGCAAACACTGCGTGTTGTGGGCGATTGAGGTCCCTAGATAACAGCTGGGTAAACCTGATGAATCTGAAATGTATACTGAATTCAGGTATGCAAGAAGACCAGGAGATGCACTCATGTCTGGAATGTGACCACTGATGCTTTTTATTAACTGTGAACTCTCTGAATGGTTTTATACGTTCGGCCAAAGGGGAAACGAGAAAATGCGCGAGTCTAGTGTTGAGCCGAACAGTGAAAGAAGCTGAAGTGGAAAAAACCCCAACTACCAATTTTTTGCTATTATGTGTGCTGGCAGTTTACCCAACAGGTTGCTGATAACTTACTTGGTAACTCTAGGACGTTACAGGTTTCCATGGTGGCAGACTATGAAGAAAAAATGTGAACTGGCATTTTTCACCCCTGCAGTTCTATAGCTCCTTGAAATAGAGGAGTTTGCTCAGAAATTGCATCTTGAGGTAGAAGCTGGGGAAGTTGGAAAATAGACCATCTACCCAAGCAACTTGCTGCTCCGGCTCAGAGCTGTGGAAGGGACAGGGGATAAAGTAGGCCTGCTGTACTGGCTTTGTGCCAAAGGAGTCTTACCCTGAGGACAGATCTACCAGCAACATTTTTGTACGCCAAGTTCTTGGCACTTTACCTATATTCATTGTGGTTCCTTCCTTACGTGTCTAGAGAGCTAGACTCTGGAAACACTGGCAAAAATACTATTTTTACAAAAGAGCTATCTTGAAAATTGCTCGTTAGGAAAGAGGACACCGGACAAAAATCATAAAGACACTGATGCATTTGTTTTTTGTCTGGTCTGAGCAGAGGAAAAAGAATATTTTCAGATATGATGTATTGAAATCTCATGGGGGAAAACAACAGAAAGTCATTGATTAATCATGCAATAGCAGGGAAGAAAGTATATGTAATTCCTAGGTATATTTAGTTTCATAAGAAGGCTTCTATTCTTCCATGGAACTCTAATTCAAAGGTTTTGAAGCATCCATATTAGAAGACACTGGCCTGGAGTAGTAGTATGATTGATAAGATGAAAGAAAACTCTGAAAGAACTGGTATTTTCTCTTTTCAAAAAGAAAAGTTACATTAGTGTTCTCAATAGGCTTACAAGCTAGAATCGGGTACAAAAAGCATATAGGCCTGGTTCTGCTGCATGCATCTGATGCTCGTACTTGCACCTGCTCAGAGCAGGTTCAATTGAGGAACTCCCTTGCCATCACATTTTACACCCATGCTGAGGCTCTGTCTAAATTTAAAAGTGAGTAAAGCTTATAAAGCAATGGGAGGAGCAATGAGGAGAAGCAAACACAGTGGGTTTGTGACTCAGTGCAAATTAAATACCCTGAGTCAGAGTCTTAGTCTGTAGCCACAGTGGGATTGGAGTCTCCTTGGCTGGAGAGCTAGGCTCCTCAGCCCTGACTTGTGTAAACTTGCTTGTTAAAGGCTCTGCTCTGCCATGCTTCCTTAGCAATTTCAGTGCAGCCGCCTCTGTTGTCATTCCCAGAAAAGAGAGGTGATGTAGTTGTATCATTCAGGTCCCTGCAGTGCTCAGAGTCAGACCCTTCAGAAGAAGAAAATCTCTGTAGAATTATGAAAACCAGTTCCCAGCTCCCATCAGGTAGTGACTGCAATAGGTATTGAAGCCAGAAGCACACCTGTCCCTTAGAATCCCTCTCCCTCCTTAACGCGATTTAACGTAACTGCAGATGGCCTCATTGCCGTGTGCATAGCCAACCTTCTTTGAATGCCAGCTCACACTGAACAGCTAACGTCTTACTGGGTTTAAAACATTTAAAGAATGACATTGTTATTAGTTTGGAGGCGTAATTTTACTTTTGGACTATATGCATAACCACATATATATTCAATTTGGATTACCTTTTATCACACCCTTTTAAGCTATCTGCCAATAGGTATTTTAGAACATGGATATGATAAAATGATCAAAGAAAAGTGTAGCGTGCTGAATTTACATAGAAACCTCTGCATGAAAGTATAGAATTCTCCTTATGAATTTCACGCAGAACTGCATGTCATTTAGTAAATAAAATGGTATATTTTTCATGTGAATTTTCACAGTTGGTCCATTAAGGGCAAGAGGAACAGCAGTGTAAGAGACCTTAATAGCAATAAGAGCTTTTTCCCCTGGCCAATAGATTCCATTGTCCTTTAAGTGCATTCCTTTATTCTGGCCTTCCCTATTCCCCCTTACACTTGTGTCACTGCTGGAACAAGACCCAAAAGACTATGGAGATTAATCGACCAAACTTTTTTGTTTAAAAGTCTGGTTTTTTTTTAAAGAGCCATCATGTAAAAATGTTTTTACCTCTGTCAGCTCTCTTCACAAACAATACAATACAATTTATTTTCATTCTTATAGCTGATTTGGGCTGTCATGTATGTTATGCCTTTCAGTAAATCAACTTTAATATTTAATACTTTACCTTACTATCTGCAAGCAAAAGGTCTTTTATTTTAATGTCAATATATCTGGCTTACACAGGCATTTAAAATGAATCCCAGTATATCTTAACAAGCTTGTTGAACAGAAAATAATAATAATAACAATAAAACAAACCCGGTTTTCGTTGATAGATATTACCAGCTGTTTTCATTGAAAATGATGAAACAATGAAGGGCTATGAAAGATTTAAAACAAAAGGATTACCTAATTATCTGTATGGATATGAAATTGTACCATCAGGTTTGCAGATGAAGCAAACAAAACTGCCATTTTCTGCTCATGTGGAATGATGTGGGTATTGCAATTTAATTTCTATTATTTTAGCAGGGGCTGAATTAGAGCCATCTGCAGTTCTCCTCTATAAGCATGAGAGAGATTGCAAGAGCTCTATTTTCACATCCCTTTGATACAATAATGGAATTCTGTGATAGAAAAAATAGCAAAAGGAATGATTCTGAGAGAAAAGAGAAGATTGATTGGGGAATTTGGGTAACACTTGGATAAGCAATTTTAAATTCTGGATTGTCAGTAATAGATAGAACTGCTCAGAACTTAAGAAAACCCATCTGAGCTGAGGCTTTCATTCAAAAGGTTTGACAAAAAAAAAAAAGTAGGTACCTGCAATAGGAGGAGAGGAAATGGAAAGGCCAGTTATCTTAACTGAAAGAAAAAAGATTATGCATCAGCATTGATTAGTCCCTAAAGAAGCCCTACCATTTTTAACTTGCAGTGTGTGTTTAAATTGGTGAAGGAGTACGAATGAACTTAAGTTTTATGTCTCTGTGTGTGTGTGCACTTTAAATGCAGTTGTACCATTCAGTTAAGCCTGATGGTTTAATTTTAATTCCCAGATTATGGCATTTTACATTTGGGAAGGAGAATGCAATTCTGAGCATAAGAATGAGATGGCTCTGATACAAATAGGTTTTTGAAACAGTTTTTTTTTGTTTTTCTTTTTTTAAATTTTATTTTTAAAGATAAAAAGAAAGACTTTTCTGTACTTGAAAGACATAAAGAGGAATTCCGCCACAGCAGAGGTGTTAACCATTACAAAACATCCATGTTAAAGAGCCCAGAACGCCACGTTCAGCCGCTGCCTTGTTCCTCCCCTAGAGAGGGTGGAGATAAGATACCCCAAACACATCTGTCTTTGAGAGAGTGTATCCAATCCTGCATCTCCCTAGCTGTGTAAACGTATTTATAGGTGTAAAACTCTGTATCCTTTGGGGCTGGGGAAGGGACATATTACACCCATTTAAATCTAACATCGTTTTATTTGCATGTCTAAAGCCCAGCTATTATTTGGTGTGTGTAAAACAGCCCCAGACGCATAGTCTGAGAGGAAGAATGGAGATGGCACGGTTAAAGCCGCTCTGCAAGCCATTTCTGTATCCTCCTGGGTCTTTGGCACCTGGTGAAACCGAATGGCCAAAGAGGTCTCCTTAAGTTATGGCAGCTCAGCCAAGGGACCAGCACGGCTTCCTGCTCAGGCCCTCAAATGGCAGCCTGGGGGTGGTCTTCCTCACCAGCCCTGCTGGGTGGGGAGGGCTGATGAGGGGTAGCTCAGGGACTCCAGGCTGAATTGAAGCTTTCCTGAAGTTCTGATGCTGTTACACGGTAAAGTGCCTTTATGAAACAACGACTCCACTCAGGATTTAAAGCTAAAGGTATCTCCTCTACATAGATGCTTTGCTCCGCCTGCCTAGAATAAATGACAGGCAGAAGGGATTAGCATCCTGTTTACCATAGCTGGTTCTCACAGCAACAAGCAGCATAGCTACAGAATGGTGACAACTTCTCTCAAGACCACGTCGAGGGATAGAATAACAGGCAAAGTAAGAAACCCGCATAATCAGAGGTATTGATAGAAACTAGCAGGATTCGCTGGTAGGCTTCGTTCTGTGTAGGATGTGATAAAACTGCATTTTTAAATGGGCAAGATATTCTCATGTAATAAATGTCCCTGTTTTTTCTTCTCCTGTAGTTTAGCTCTGTTACTCAGGATGATCAGGCAACACACCTGCCAAAATTTATTCTAGAATATAGACGATTGTCATGACATACACCTAGTTTAACTGGGAATAATTCAGAAGATAAGATGTCCCAGTGCATTCCTCTGTGTGGTGAGCTGTTTGTCATTTCCTGTTTCAGTGCAGATGCTAGCAGAGTACAGACCTGGAGATAAGTGTTTTAAATAGGGCATCCAATAGGTCTGAACCAGAGTTTCATAAATATTCAAGCAAACACTGCTTCCCTTGAAGACTGTGGTTAAATTTGCTAAACCCCATAGTTTCAACAAGACTGTACAATTGCGCTCAGTATAAACCTTGTGATGTTAAGTCTTCAGATCACCTACTGCCATTTTGTAAAATCTGCCAATTGTTTAAAGGACTACTTTAATAACAAAACATAATAAACTGTGAAGAAAATATTATTGACTTGGCCATATTAGTCCATATTTAGTTAGGCCAAAGGAAAAAAAATGGGTTTAAGAGAGAAAGAGAAGGAAGAATAGACAAAGAACGAAGAAGAGGGACACACTGAAACTGCATATATCTAAATGGCTACAGCAAAATGAAAAGGAATTGTTTTCCATTTCTGAGGTGAATATAGGAAGAAATTATATCCTTAGGTTTGAGCAAAGATGATTTACATTAGCTGTTAGGAAAATTTTCAAACTGCAACTTTCGAAAGCATTTAAAATCCATAACTGTTTCATTCCCATCCCAGAGAGAGGAGAGTGGGGAGAAACGACTGCCAAGAACGATCTCTGTGTTTGCATGATCTCCTTGTCTGTTGTTCCCCTACCACAGGATTCTCCTTGGAAGGATATGATATGATTCATCAAGTGAATATTCAGTTAGAACGAAGGGGTTCACCTAGGCTCTGATTCATCTGCAATCTATATTTATATCCTTGCTATTATTTAGTTTACTCAGCGGAAGAGCTACACCATTATTTTCTGTTGCTCTATAAATATAGATGAGAAACGGTTTTGTTGATACATTTAAATAAGGTGAGCAGCAGAAGAAATTCAACTCGGAGCACATTGCCACATCTAACAGCTAAATCAGACTTTTGTAAGGAAATATGACTGAACTGATGTGGCATTTGCTGTTTTTCTGGAAACGTGCAGAAATAGAAGTGTGGGGGAAAAGGGGGGAGAAGAGAAACAAAATAGATGGAGTATTCAGGCTGGAGAACTGTCTCCAGTATTTGAGCTGAAATTCTCTTAAAGTACAGAGTACTGAGCCTACATCTGTGGATTTTTTAACTTCAGTAATAAATTGTCTCTGGATGTGCCAGTCAAGACAAGGGCTTGTAGGAGTTGTAAAGTTAACATAAGCTCTCACCTTGCAAGGAATTGCATGTGCTGAACTTCACTTATATGCAAACATATATGCATGCAAACCTGGATATTTACAGGTGGTAGATCTTGGGCCAGATCTGAACAGCATTTGTGACGGGGCATTGTATTTATTGCTAAGGTTAGTCAAATGGAGAGGTGATATTCAGTCTTGATTCACAGGTGCCTTAAGACTCATATGTGGAAGTGTGCATCAAGCTGAGTGAAAACCTGACTATAGTTTCTATTCCAAACAAACTAGCAAATTGGCAAGACTAACGGTTTCTGTCACAAGCGTTTTATTCTTAACATACTGATGTATAGGACTCTTTAGATTAGTTTGACCTAGGTAGTTTAAAAAAAAAAAAAAAAAACTTTTCTTTTTTTCTTTTTGACAATGAAAATGTGAGAGCAAGTTTATATGCTGAGAATGCTCAAGAGTTAGTGGAAAGGAAATGTGATATGGATACTTCCGTGTTTGAACATCATTATGTTCTCTTTTGGGGAAGAGTTGTTCTTCCCTGGCTTTCTCTGTTAGCGATATCTCGGTCCTTCCTGGCAGCGTATCCATCAATAGGGGCTCCGAAGGAGACCTGGACGGGTGCCAGCAGTGCAGTGTGTTCTGTATGCTTCTCTAGTGCTGCCATCACAAGTAATATGTGTTATCACGTTTGGAAATCAGACCTGTCCACATGTAAATCCCAGTTTTCTTAACTGACTTAAGAAAATGGGACAGCTCTGTTTTCAGGCTTTCTGTTGAAGGAGGTTGAACCACAGGCATTTAGATGTCCAAGTCTTTCTTTTTTTTCTTTTTATCTCTAAAGTTATCTCTAAGTTGAAGTTTATCTCTAAGTTATGCTGAAGGAATGCTTTGCAACTGAACTTGCTTCCTATATTTGAGTATTATCTTTGCTAATTCATAACCATTCCCAGAAGTTTCTGAGAAATATTTTCATATTTGTACGTGATAACATTGTACAAATACTAATTGTTTTTAGAAAACTATGATGTCTGACAGGCATTGCTGTTAAATATTCAGTGCTGACAGATCTGTAAAACACTAATGGTTTGCAGCTCCAACACCTACCAACATTGGAATTTTTTTTCTGTACACTTCTGTAAACCTAAACTCTGGAAAGTTTAAGGCTTTTTCTATCAGGGAGACAGCAAGGAAGTAGAGATGTTCACATCTATGGTAACAGATTGACTAGAGTAAATGAATTTTGAAAACAGACTCTAAAGTAACTAATTAAAAATATCAACCAAGAAAAGCCCAATCCAGTGAAATAACCCCTTCCAGCAGTCATACCCCAAGTGTTGCTTTTCTGTCCTTCTGCTGTAGTATTTATTTTGTACCATTTACAGTGCTCATTGCTCTCACCCCTTTGGAGGGTAAAATCTCTCTGAGACTGAAAGATTAATTATGGATTACCAAATTGTTCTAATCGAGCAACAAACACGACACAAAATAAGCACAAGGCACCACAAAATATTCTCAGTTCATTTTTTACTATAGTAATGTGGCTAAAATGATTTATGTTGGTACAATACCAGCCTCATTCCTGATATTCACTAATAGTCAGTTCCGGTGCTTTCTTAGCCTCTGAACTCCGGGGCCTGGAGCTCTTCCTTACTCGAAGACTTTCAACACAAGTTTTTTCCTCAAGTACAAGCTTGCCTTGCAGAGTTTAGGGTGACTAAGGGTTTGGTTCAAATGGTTCTGTAAATAGCTTTACATTCTAGGACACAGAAGGGACTCCACTTTTATATAAGAGTAGATCCTCCCCTTGGTGATGAGCAACGCTGAAACCTGATGGAAGGAAATTAGGGTAATTACTACAAGCTGAAGAGTATCTCTTTACCCCACAGCTCATCCCACATTTGTGTTGTGGCAGCGCAGCTCCTCCTGCCTCCATCTGGCCCCCAGCTCACCCCTCCCTCGGCACCAGCAGCTCCGGTTGCCCCCGTGCAGCTCCCGATGACGCCCTACAGGTCATCCCAGCGGATGGATTTTGCTCGTCTGCTCAGGTCAGTCAGAGCTGGGCTTACTCAACCTCTCAGCCTCAGCGGGATAGCGGGCGTGAATGGCAGAGTCCTGCTTTTCTGGTAGCTGGATGTCTCTCTTAGGAAATCAAGCGAACCAGCAGGCCTTTCCCCTCTCGGTCCCGCTGGCTAGTTGTGCTGCACTTCCCCTGTGCTCAGATGCAGTTCACGCTCACTCCTGTGCAGAGGTGGAAAATCTGAGAAATGGGGTGTCGCAGGCGCTGCTGAATGGTGCTGCAGCAGGACCAGTTAATCCCTTGGGCTAACTAGGCACACCTGTGGGGCTGAACGCAGGTTTCCTGTGGTGATTCTAGCTTGCTGCTTAGGCAAAAAGGTATTTCTGCAGTCATATAATAATTTATACGTGGACAGAATACATTAATCACTCTGGTTTTAGGATTGTGTGGGTGGGAAGAATATTCCTGAGAATTTTAGAAGGAAGTGATAGTTATAACATCAATGCCTATTTATTTTTGTCCTACTTACATATCTTCCAAGTGTTTCTGTGAGAGCCAGATTGTTTGAGGGTGCATGAGCCTTTCCTGGGGGTGTGTGTTTGGTTTTTGGTGTAATGCCTAGAATCTGGATCCTGCAAAAAGGTCCGTACTGAGCCTTCTGCTGTAGGGTTAGGTCATTCAAGCGCTGTTAAGCCAGTTAGAAGGTAAACTGAAGCATTTTTAAAGGTCTCTTTCAGACGCTTTAACCTGAGAAATTATTGTGGTGTATATTGATAGTAAATTACCAAATAGATATCTTCACATGATATACTTTACAACAGGCAAGGTAGTCTCAATAAATACAGTCAATTAAATTGGAAATTTGTCTTGGGTTTGGTCTGCTGAAGACTCTGAAGCTGGCTTTCACTAGCAGTTCAGACCATGGTAATGCTCTCTTAAATTATATGTCCGCAACTCGTGTTTATTAAATTAAATGTGAAACGCGCTTAGAAGCCACACCAAACTTAATTGCCTCTTTTATAATAGCAACATTCTACAGTAGTAAAACAATTGATTCTCTTGTCTGTGTTAATATTGTCCTAGTTTATAGAAAAATAGAATAAATTATCTATAAAAAAACAAAGCAGACTTTGAAGAAAATTAACCTTCAGATAAATATATAATCTGTGAAAACTATTTAAGTGCTTAAGTAGAAGAAAAACACCTAATGCAAAAGAAAACAAAAACTGGAAAACATTTGAAAGTAGAGAGAACATTAAAGATGCAAATGGAAGTGTTGATTTTGATGATACAAATTTAACCATAAATGCAAAGGTGGATCAATCTAGGCTAATAATAATGGCCATTTTCACATAATTACTTAGGGAACTCAGCTGAAGAGTGGGCACTGCTTAATGCAAAGGCTGCTGAGGCTATTATTAAATCATTTTTCTCCAGTTAAAGAACATGATTATTTTCTTGTAGGCATGAGAAAAAAAGTGGATTTTCCATTTCTGAATGACAATATATATGCTCTTAGACATATTCCAGCCTGCACTTTTAAACACTTTAAAGAGAAATTTGGTTATTTGGAAGGTTTTAGAGAAGTGAATGCATACATTTATATCTAGCTGAATTCTAGCTGCTTATAAAAGGGTAAAGAATGGTCTGAAAATATGATTTATTTCACAGTGACATCAAGCCATTTCTGTCAGATAAAATGGCTATTTCAGGTAATAAGACAGGGCTAGATAAAATGTGTTGAAAATCATGCTGGTAGCATAAGCTTTCAATTGGCAGTATTTTTTGAGAACTTTCAGAAGTCTTTGTGAGTGGGTAAAAGAAATATGAAAATATACAGGAGGAGTAAAAAAATCTACCTTATATCTACAGCTGTATAAATAGGATAAATATTAGCAATACAAAGGAGTCTTGAGGAGTTAAGTACCTAAGTGAATCATTGTGTGATTCACACAAGGAGGTTCACTAGTGCAATACAGCACAAAAAGACTAAAGCAAAATAGAGCAATGAATGTGGAGAATCTGTAAACACTGGACCTGATTATTTAAGAAGTAAAGGTATTTTAGAAGTCCCTTGCAGAAAATAAAGCTATTTGTTTCCTTGAAGCTTTTTTTATTAGATGCTTTCAAATCCACGAGACCTTCCAAAATATGAAAACAGGAGAAAACACAGATACTTTGGAAAGTTTGGGGGAGTTAACAATCAAAGTCACAAAACTTGCGAAGTGCTGTTATTTATTATTCATGGATGATAACTCAGCTACTCGTAGATGATTGTGATCAACTCGTGATAAATATCACAGTGATCCAGACGTGGAAACGGAGTAAGTTATTTGAGGAGGATGACTGACCTTTCTGTTGAGTAGGTCAGTGAGCAACTGAGTTTAGATTAGCGGCTTGCTTGGTTTTGCGTATGGTGAAATGCCAAAGTAGTAATGTGATGGATAAAGTCCTAAGTGCTTTATGATACTTTGTCCATAAGGTCATGTAGCCTTTACTTCATATATAAAGTATATAAGTAATGTATATATATACACACACTCTCTATGGACAGTGTATATATAGTATATATGTTCTATATATACTATAAAGAATATATAGGATAACTTACCCATTTAAGATATTACTTTGTTTCTATTGCTTCTGGAGATGAACTCTGAAACCCAATCAAATATACTTATATTTGTTAGATAGACAGCTCACCTTTGCTATCTAGACCAGTTTCAGCAGCATTGAAATGAAAACTTCTGTGTATTTTAATGGTATCATAGCAGCAGATTTAACTACACCATCTCTTTTCAGCCTTTCCCAAGAATATCTTACAAGGATGGCCTCTGCTCCCACAGACTGCAGAATATCATTTGCAATTCTGTGATTCTCAGGGAGTTTACTGATGTATTTTTCTCAAGAAAGACCTTTGTGTTTCCATGAGAGATTTTGCTCTAGAAGCTGTGTCCAGGCAAATGACAGAAGTGTTACCAATTGGTATCCTCATAATAGTGTATTATTTAATTATTTGTACGAAGGTAGCATGCCAAGAAGAGAGCTAAAAGGAACCAAGGGCGTACCTTTATCTAAGCCTTGGGCTTTGTATTTCGTTTGCAGCTCTGTCAGGCCTAACTGATTACAAATATTCCTGCCTCTGGCTAAGCTCGAATTCACTTTGTTTCCCCACAGAGCCGAACTCTTCGTTCTTCTCAAAAGGTCAGGTTTTCATCTAGCCTGATGTCCTGTGTATTACAAAGATAGACAGAGCTTCCTACCAGGAAATCCTCTTCTCCGCTACCAAGGGCTTTGAATACCTTGGGAAGAGGAACAACTTCAAAGGTGGTGTTAGTTTGAAGGGGTTTTTAGTCTGAAAGGCATTGCCTGCCTTTCTGTGGGTTATCAGTGAATTGGTGCGGATACATAAGTTCCTTTGAACCTTCTGAGTGAAAAACCATCATAATCAAATGAAAGAAATAGATTTTACTTCTGAAGTATAATGGGCATTTCCCATGGTCCTTGCACAAACAGGTTAAAAATACGAAGAATGGTGTTTCTTTTTTTATGTTACTTTCTTCCCCTCTTTCCTTGCTTGCACACTGTACATCTTTTGATAAAGCTGTGTAGCCTAGCACAGATGCTAGCAGATTTTCGTGTGCTTTCTCTTCCATCTTGATGGAAAAGTCCTGTATTGATTTAAAGATCTGTCAGTGGAAGGAAAGAGAGTCCTATCTCAAGACAGAACCCTAGGACATAGATCATTGCCATGCATCCTGTGCTCAACCGTGCCAAAACACTGAGCAATAGTGGGACTTTAAAAACACATCAAATAAAGTTCAAGGTATTCTAAAACAAAACCAGAAAAGAGTCCACCGTCAGTGGCGTCGTGTTTAGACACTCACTGTGGGTACTTCTGAAAGCTTATTCTGAAACTAGTTGTTTTAGCAGCAGCCTCTTAGAAATATAATGTATGTATTTGGAAAACCAATTAGCTGAATTAAGTTGAGGTTTTAAGCTTTTAAAAATCTTGTTATCCCTTGAGTCTGATAAGCCATGAAATCATGCATAAGTCACCAATTAAGCTCATCTGTTTTCTTTTGGTTTCTTTTTTAATGGGTAAAAGATCATATAGACTTGAATCTCATTCAAGCTCAAATAAATGAACTGAAGCTATTAATGGATCTGACTTTGCCCTAGGCTTTTCGCTACCAAATCCACCTTCCTTTGGCTGTTTCTTTACAACATACCAAATACATAGTGTTTCCTTGTTGCTGTTATCACATTTTCATGTGCTTTGTGCCACACAGAAAAGATTACATAGTTTTGTATCAATTTATATAATCTTAATGAGAGGGTTGTAATAAATAAGAAATCTTCTGAGGAGTCTTTTGAGTTTTTAATGTAATCATTACAGATAGAGATACTCATAAATTGCATTAAAATGCAAAAGGTGCTTTTTTCAGCCTGTATTTGTTTTCAGAACTGCTGGGTCTCATTCCATGAGTGCTAAGTTGAATGGATGAAGGATTTTGGAAACTGTATAGGAAGACCTTGACATCTATGCTGGTTTGTTTTTTTTTTTTTAGTGAATCAAAGTAGTTACTATGTGTTCAGTTTTGGGCCCTCACTACAAGAAAGACATTGAAGTGCTGGAGTGTGTCCAGAGAAGGGCACCGAAGCTGGTGAGGGGTCTGGAGCACAAGTGTTATGAGGAGCGGCTGAGGGAACTGGGGGTGGTTAGTCTGGAGAAAAGGAGGCTGAGGGGAGACCTTATCGCTCTTTCCAACTACCTGAAGGGAGGTTGTAGCGAGGTGAGGGTTGGTCTCTTCTCCCAAGTGACAATCCATAGGACAAGAGGAAATGGCCTCAAGTAGTGCCAGGACAGGTATAGATTGGATACTAGGAAAAATTTCTTCACCGAAAGGTTTGTCAAGCATTGGAACAGGCTGCCCAGGGAAGTGGTGGAATCACCATCCCTGGAGGTATTTAAAAGATGGGTAGACGCGGTGCTTAGAGACGTGCTTTAGTGGTGGTTTTGGCAGGGTTAGGTTGATGGTTGGACTCGGTGATCTTAAAGGTCTCTTCCAACCTAAACGGTTCTGTGATTCTATTGGCTGAATTCACACAAGGCCAAGGTTATATGAGCAAGGTAATAAATGCAACACTTCGTTCTCCCCCCCGAAGTCTGGAATTGGTTTAGTATGATGTGACATTTCAGTGGAATTTGGCAGCAACTTGTCTACATTTCCTCATTTAGACACATTTCAAACTGTTAGATCTTGATCTTCAGTTCTTAGGGGCTGACTGAAAAGTCTCAAACACGCAGTAATGCTGCCTTAACTCCAGGAGAATGCAGAACTCCCCAGTCATCTCCTGATAGGGAGAAAAGCAATTCTCAAATGTGTTTTGCGTATTTCAAAAAATTCTTCTTTAAGGGTGATTTGCAAATTAATCTGTCATAAACACCATCTTATTTATAAATTGTATTCCTGAAAACATGATAAGCCAGTTATGGTATTAATATGTTATTGTTGAAAGACTGCACTGTAACTCTTGTTCTGTACTTGAAGCAGCACTCTAAATCGAGATTATTCCTCCATGATGGAGTATTTCCAGTTAGTTAATCTGTTGCACTGTCAACAAATGAATTTCTCTTGTGTCTCTGTCCTTTTATAGCAAAGACACACATCTTCATGAAAAAAACACTCTTACTTACCAAGAGTATGGCTTGAAGCCAAATTAATGGAAACAATGCATAAACAATTTGATGTTAAATGTATGTGTTCAACTGAATCTTGAAAAAAAAATTCATGTGCTATTGAATCTTGGAATATTAAAATATTTTAAGTGACACCCATTTCACCTTTGGGCAAACGATCCAATATCCAATGCAGGGTAAAATTCTGTCCTTGGATTTTCATGTAAGCAAGTTTTGATAGTTTCTAATGGGCAAAGTGGCTTGGAGACTAAATAAAGAAATTCAGACGGACAAACCCAGAAGCAACTATTCCCAGACCTACCTGACAAGGTAGGAAAAGAATCAATAATTACAAGCTAGTCTTTTTGAAAAGGCACCTCGTCTCCGCCTCAATGTTTTACTGTACTGGATTATTTGCTTTGGACAGTCTAACACAAGCAATATCTTCTGCTTTCTGATGTCAAAACCCAATTCATTTCTTTCAGCAAGAGCTTGAGCCACTGTATTCCATGTGTTT
Source organism: Charadrius vociferus (assembly GCF_000708025.1). Taxonomy (NCBI): domain Eukaryota; kingdom Metazoa; phylum Chordata; class Aves; order Charadriiformes; family Charadriidae; genus Charadrius; species Charadrius vociferus. The sequence continues at coordinate 4,754 of NW_009649467.1, read as the reverse complement.
GTCATCCCCACGATTCACTTTTGTAATTCATTCACCCTGCCCAGGCTTACTTAAGCTCAGAATGAAGCCATAATTCACAAATAGTGTGGTAAACCACATCCTCGGGCAGCAGCAGCGTAGAAAGCCTATTATACAGGTGCTTTATCACATCTGCTATACTGAGTTCTGAGAGGAAAAAACAATTCCTGTGATAGATTAAGTCTATCCCAATAAGGGCTTCATAAATCAGTGCTACCAAAAACAGGAGTGGCTCTGAATGTCTGCTGAGATCCAGGAGAGGCTGTAGTCTGGCAGATAATTTAAGAAGAAAGAGAAATGCCCTTAATGGAACTGAGAGAAAAGACCAATCGAGTGTAAGGAAATGGCTCTGGTAACCTCTCATTGCTGTAGGATTCACTCACTTGTTACTTCATTGTGCTGTTCCTCCAACAGCAAAAGCAAAAGGAAACCCACAGCATGCTCAAAGAAGGATTTTGAGATTCAACTGGGACTCACTGACCTTGGAGAGAAGTCCGAAATCACTGTGAACCAGTTAAAGGCACTTAGGAGAGGGGACATGAAAAATTTTGTTAGACAATTATCAGAGTATTTTTTAACTTGGGGCTGAGGTTTTGATGAAGGTTTGGCAGTATTATTCCTTTACTGGAATTGTTTTGCCCAGTTTTGTGACTCAGTGTATCGCTCAACTCATACCTGCAGCAGGAAGGATGTACCTCCCTACTCTATATTATTTTAGAGCAAAAATTGTAACTGTGTGTGTGAATGACACGATAACTTTTCAGATAAGGTTAGTGGCAGATTGTCTGCCAAGATCCTGACAAGTAAGCAACTTTCAGTAGGACAGGTAAATCAATCTTCCAGAAGGTTATGATGATATAAGAGCTATGCATGAGTGAGAACAGGAATGTTAGAGAGCAGTGAGGGTGTGCTGAGTTCTTGTGGGGGCGATGGCGCTCATCTCTTGGTTCCGAGTATCCCTTTCTCCTAGACCTGGCCCACTTTTTTGGGTGCCCTAGATGTGTTCAGAATTAGAAGCTATAGCACAAGATTCTGAGTAATACTCTGTCCTCTGGGACAGCTTATGCAACTGGGATGCTATTTTAACTACTGACCAATTTCTTTCCAGTAGGAAAGAAATATATGTTCTGCGCTGTCAACATGTATTTTCATCTAAACCACATACATGTTAGATAATACTGTAGGAATAACCCTTAGGATTTTCCCTGCATTAATCAATAATGGATAGATGAACTTTTCTTGGCTTTATTTAGCAGAGTAAACATAAAGCTAACAAGTAACTTAAAGATAAGAAAATCAGACAATGCTGGATTATGTGAGCTCAAACCTATTGCAGAGAAGCTTCTATGCCCTGTCAGCAGTCACAGTTCTAACCTCAGTTGGCTGCTGCTTTGAAGTGGTAATTTATTTCCTCTGTTTCTTTCTGGCCTGCGAGATGCCAGTGACTTCTGATGTGCCATCGCCATCACAAGTGCTACATAGGTGTTTTGCTCCTCAGTTACCTGTCTGTGTAGAGTGGAGTGCAGTTTTACCTGACACACCTCATGCAGTTATAACACATTGGTAATCTGCAGAGAAGCAACGTGATCATTCATAATCAGTGGCACAAAGTCCATGTGGAGGCTGGTCATGAGTGGTGTGTTCCCAGGGTTGATGTTGGTGCCAATATTGTGTAACGTCTTTATTGATAACATAGATGGTGGGGTGGAGTGCACCCTCAGCAAGTTTGCAGACAATGACTGGGAGGAGTGTCTGACACACCAGCTGGTCGTGGTGCTGCTCAAAGGGGTGAGGGTAGGTTGGAGAAATAGGCTGACATGGACCTCTTGAAGTTCAACAAAGGGAAAAGCCAAGCCCTGCACCTGGGGAGGAGTAACCCCAAGTCCCAGTACAAGCTGTGGTTCAAATGGCTGGAAAACGACTTTGCAGAAAAGGACTTGGGGGTCATGGTGGACACCAAGCTGACCATGAGACAGCAATGGGCCTTTGCAGCAAAGAAGCCTAACAGCCTCCTGGGCTGCATGAGGAAGAGAGTAGCCAGCAGGTTGAGGGAGGTGATCTTCCCCCTACTCAGCCTTGGTGAGATCAAATCTTGAGTGCTGCATCCTATGCTAGGGTCCCCAGTACAAGAGACACATGCTGGAAGGAGTCCAACAAAGGGGCACAAAGATGATTAAGAGATTGGAGCATTGATCACATGAGGAGAGGCTGTGACAGCTGGGATTGTTCAGCCTGGAGAGGAGGAGGCTCAGGTGGATCTTACCAATGTGTACAAATACCTCATGGGAGGGTGAAAAGAATATGGAGCCAGACTGTTCTCAGTGGTGCCCAGTGACAGGGCAAGAGGCAATGGGCACAAACTGAAATGCAGGAAAATCCATTTAGACATAAGACAAATTGTCTTACTGTGAGGATGGTCAAACATTGTAACAGGTTGCTCAGAGAGGCTGTGGGATCTCCTGTCTTGGAGATACTGGAAATCCAAGTGAATACAGCCTTGAGCACAACCTGCTGTAGGGCACCTTGCTTTCAGTGGGGGGGTTGTGTCAGACTCAATGACTTCCAGAAGTCTCTTCCAGCCTCAATGATTCTGTGATTCTGTGACCTGGATATAATCAGAAAAACACTCACTTTAAGCACCATCCCACAGAACTTGTGCTTTTGTAATAAGAATAATGCCACAGCAGATATTATAGAGTCCTGTTTTGCTGGAAAACCCACCTACTCAGTTGCTTCCTCTCAAAAAGCATCCTTTCTAAAATTCACGGTGATCACAGGGAGCATACCAAGACAGGAGTGGCTGTTTTATCTGTGAGTAGTGCTGTTGCTCTCATAATTATGCTGGTAGCCAAGATAGCTATAACCTAGTTTCTTGAGTTGGTTTCCTCCCACTGCTTGATAACCATGGACAGGTTATTCATAATTCATGGGTTGTCTGTTTTTAAAGAACTTGACGACCTGTCAGATTTGCCCCCTGAGATGGTAGATATCTAACAGTCTCTATCTCCCTTAGAAATAAATTATTTGTAAATTGTCTTCTGGAAAGGAGTGATAATGCACCTTCATACAATTCTGAGATATGGGGATTTACCAAAGTCACTGGGGATGGCCAATGAACTTCAATTTATATTTAGCATTTGTTGCTTGCTGCACAGTTGAACAATTAACACCACCGTTATTACAGAACATGCACCCTTCCCCCAGTTCTTTATCGGTGCTGTTTATTGACGTTTATCCAAAAGTCTTTTAAAATGTCTGTCTATTCAAGGATCTTCACTTCCTTCTGACTTTACTTAGTATTTGTTGCCTCTCTGCTGCTTGGGTGTTTCTCTGTATCCTGTGTTAATATAGTCAAACGCACACAAATGTTCTGTCTTTTCTCCAAGCTACCCGTCTATTAGACAATCTGGTGAATTCACTGGTGAATTGCTTACAAATTTGGTTTGATACTGAGGTCTTCTTTTGTTTATCTTGAATATGATATAAAGTTGCAGATGAGAACTTGGCTGGATTTTCAGAAGCAGGACTTTTGAATCCTGAGGTGCAGAAAGCCTCGGAGAACTCTGTCCAAAATTTCTTGCATGTTGTTGCCCGGGATGTGTGGGAGCACTCCAAGCTCTAGCATGTTCTGCCTGTTTGTTAAACCGCCCTTCCATTTCCAAGGCCAGTTTTTGAGGAAGTTGCAATATAAAATACTGTTGGCACAAACTGTAATCTGTGCGATCATTTGGCTTCTATTTCCCATAAAGCGAACAGACTATCATTAGTAACAAGCATATGTCTTTTAAAAAAATAATTTACTTCATAACTATGGTGGAAGGGTGGCATGGATATTATTCATATATCAAAATTATTCAGATTGTGCCTTCGAATATGAAAACATCTTTGATATAAGAAGTCATAAACATCTTCCCTTTTAAGCATGTGCTTTAGTTGGTGAGAAGTTCTGGCTGAAACAAACGAAAGAATCTGGTAGTACAGACTGGGCAAGGACCTGCGTCCTCTCATCTCCTAGCCTCTGGGCTGGACCAGGAGAAGTGGGAATATTTTAACCAGCTCCAATAGTGTTTTTGCTGTGCAGGCATTTGTCTGTATTTACAGTGAATTCAGAGCATGCTTCCAGTGCCGGTCCAAACAAACTGCTCCCCTGAGAGCTAACTCCAGGCAGAAGTACTGGGCCGTAGCCCTGCAACCTGTCTCATCTCCCAGCCCTAAAGCAGTACAGCGGAGGGAAGAAACAGCCCTACAGTTCTCAGCCCCGCTATGCTGGACCCGGTGGCCTTCATGGCTTCTGTATTCTTGGGGTCTTCTGCCCACGCTCCAGGTGCGTTGCAGACATGCCAATGGGCAGCCTGCTCACTGCAGTCAGGTCATGGAGCGGTACCATGTGGCGAAGAGTGCTCATCCCCGTGGCCCAGTGGGAATCCACGGTTGCTGTTTGGTTCCTCTTTGACATAAGCAAACTGCAAATGACCTTGAAGCAAGTGCCCTTATGGTGCCCGTGCACACGTCTAATTTATGGCTATCGCATGCAGTTAGAGTCACTGCATCTTCATGCTCCTCACCAATTGGTAAGAAAGGCTGTAAAAGAAAATCTCTTACTTTGTTACACACATAATTACTACATTGGTAGTAGTTTATAATAATTTGTCAAAAGCATTTCTATTCCCTCTACTTTATGTTGAAATTGCCAATAATTTATTTATTTTTGTGTGTAGTTGCTTTCACCATACCCA
>NW_009649466.1:18175-38708 GCF_000708025.1 Charadrius vociferus | reverse complement strand
ACACTTGCCCTTGTTGAATTTCATGAGTTTTCTCAACTTTGTGCTTTTGGACTGCTTTATTGCAGAGGGGATTATGTCATAGTTTACCAACTTTGAATGTATAAACTAATAGCTAGGAATGTGCTTGATTTAAATGTTTCTGTTGAAGGGACCTGATGAAGTTCCCTTCTAATACCTACCATTCTGTGTGATTCTGTGACTGCAACTCCCTGGGAAATGGAAAGCTCATGGTTTGCCAGCTAACCTTATTTCACTCCTTACAGTATGCAAACATTAAGGCAAAAGTAAAAATAAATTAATATGACCACAATGTAGAATTTAAGAAAACAGTTACCATATTTAGAAAATGAGAATATGAAATGTAATGCACCCTTGGGCTTACTTATGTATCTGGTTTGGCTTGAAGGTGTTTTGTTCTTTCAAGTAGCAGCATACCAAATCAAGCTAACTCTCAAGACATTTCATGAAGCTCTCCAAATTTGAGATTCATGTCCTTAAGCAACACCTTCCAAATTACTTTCCCCAGAATGAATGCAAAGCTTATTTGCCTATTTTCTCCATTAGGTTCTCTATTCCTGTCACCGTCCCTGAGCTCTATGAAGTTCATGTTTGATACTTCACAAAGATATCAATTTTTAAGACTTCTCCAGAGGACAGGTGTCAGCTATAGCAAATATTTTGGGGAAATGCTGATATCCCTTGATATGGTCAGAAAGAAGTATCAGCTGTCCAGATGATAAAGAATTTATTTATAAAGGCATATCTTAAATGCTGGCCTTATACTTTTCTACAAAACACATTTCCCCCATGGTGTATGAAATAATCTCTGCAGATTGACGGGAAGGGGCTTAAATTCCTGTACATACCCTTTATGATATATACACAAAATAAACATACAAAAGGAGAGCAATGAATGTGGCTGTTTATTAGTTCTTGACAGAGAGTAGACGTAAGAGTTAAAAAAATTTAAATTTGGCTTCCTAGGAAGAAAGGACATCTTGAAGGAATGAATAAATACAAAGAAATATATGTGACAATTCTTTCTTCACCTAGTGCAATGACTTTTCAGAGACTAGTAACACAATGTCTCTTTTTCAGCACTTGCATACACCACCTCTGTAGCTGTCACTGGCCTTGATGCAAATGAGACTGACAAAACATCAGTTCCATAATAGTGCAGTAAGATTGATCCTAACCATCCTTTAGATATATCTTTTCAGGTCTTTCAGTGAACCAAAACATTAAAGCATCTTGTTTGATGTCAAAACCTTTGAATTCTTTTTTTCCCAGGCACTCATGTTCAGGAAGCGACTATGTAGAAGGGATATCTTAAGAGTTAGATAAGCACTTGCTGACATAATTAAGTGTGCTTTACAACATTTAAGTCCTTTTCCTATCTTCAAGTTTTGATAGATTCAGTATTCCCTGACTCTTTGATTCAACAGAAGAAATTCCCTCAGAAATTCCCTCTGAAGCCAGTCTTCCTCCCTATTATGTTATTTCCAGTGTTTGACATTAATAAGTAGCTTTGTTCAGTTAAAAGTTACTATCTCTTGTAATGTTAAATACTCTGTTCAGTCTTTTCTGATATTCACTGAATCATCAAGATTTGTACCTGCTGTGCTTTCCATTGTCTCATTCATTGCATGCAATATACCTCAAGCCAAACCGATCAAAAGGTAGTACTTCTAAATGACGGAATGAAACTGGAAAGCTTAAAGCCATCTATCCAGGAAAATACATCTATATCCTGTTAATGCATTAAATTTGCTGAATAATTTGACTCCTGACACCTCAAACAACATTCTCCTTTCCATAAGCCAGCAAAAATGTTCCTTTTTCTGTTTTTATTTGTCTGAATAGTCTACATATGGTCATAGTCTCCATTCTTTTTTTCTCTGCAATTATTAAAGAGAACTCAATTTGTAGATTTTTTTTTGTTCTTTAAATGATACCATCTGCTGCCTTAGTTCACAACTCATTTTCTAGCCTCTTTCTCAAGACTTTTGAAACATTCTGTGTAGCCCTGACCACAGATCTGTGTCATCTCCAAGCCATATCTTGTCTCTTAATGGAAGACATTTAATCTTCATATTATGTTACTAAAACAGTCCAAAAGGGCTACAGTTTGTCTTTCTGAATTTCCATGATATTAACTCTCTTGATGTTTACCTCAGCTTTCTAGGCCCAGAACAGGTTGCCACCTTCTGCATATCAACACCTCTTTTACCACTTATATTTAACTGATACATTATTGAAGAACATTTCAACAGCATTAAAATTGCTCCTCTTTTAAAGCATTTCAGAGGCATTCTTTATTCTTCCACATTTACGTGTTCTTTACAGTTCCATATTTCACTTTCTGTTACCACATTTATTTCCATTCCGTTCTCTGTCCTGTATAGTCTGTTTCTGCTCATTTTAATTGGCCAATCTTTTTAATTGATAGCTTCTTCCACTAGTATTCCTAAAAACAGCACTTCACCTTCACTTGAGGAATCCCATTCTTCACTTAATACAAGAAGTTTCTTACTTTCATTGCATATTTTGGCATAATGATGTGTTTATTACACTTTCTGCACATTTGTCACTACCCAGAGCATTTCTAATACTCATGCTGACTGACATTGCTGCCACTATTTCCATAGCTTTGCATATTCCTCTACTTGGTCAGTTTAATTTCTAGGAAATTTTACCTTGCAATGGTACACACAGTAAAACATTCTGTGTCTTTCATCCAGGTTTTTATTTGTATTTCTGTTTAGTTTACTGCTTGGTATATACATATTACCTTTTCTAGAGCAGGATCAAATTGACTTTGTTGTTATACTCTTTTGTAAGTGTTCATTTTCCATTTTGACATCATTTTAAGTCTTTGACCATTTTCTCTATTGGTTTCCCTTCAGACCTTGTTCTCATCCTGCATGTACCTCTTTCACAAGGTATTATTTGGTACAATGGTCTTCAAACTTTTTCACTATTTCTGCAAAAGCTGCCTTCTCCTTACCCACCACAATTTTCATGGCATTCTTCATTTACCTGCACAGCTTTTGTCTCTGCCACTGCTTAAGAGCAGACTAATATTTTTCTCATCCTCCAGCCTATTTATCCTTATAGTTTTCCTAATTATGCAACACTATTGCACACACCTTTCAGAATTCCTTCAATCTACACACCTTCCAGCATTACCCCAACCCTCAGGATGGGTAAAGTGTTCACCTACAATTACATCAGATCGAGCTGCCATTTCAATGATAGCTACAACTCTTTAGGGTTATCATCTCCTAAACCTTTCACTTTAGATACGAACTGTGGAGAGTAAAATTGCTTCAAGATGAACTGCTTATTAACAATCATAACAAGATGCAAAGTGCTGTACAGCAGGCAAAAACTGCACATACAAGCATACCAAAGAGGAGGGAATGACTGCCCTGTCTCCATGCAGACATGAATGTCAGAGAGTTGCAAGAAATGTTTAGGGCAGAGAAGATGAAAACAATCTTTCTTCCACCCCCTCCCACCTCCAGGACAAGTGGTAACTATTTCTGTAGCTGTGCCACCTAGGTCCGTGCCCTCCAAAAAACATGGACTTTGGGCAACAAGACAGCCACTGCACATAAACACAGTCCAGACTCTGCAGTGACGTCTAGTGCTGAAGAAAACCCCAAAAGTTCTATCCAGCACTATTTTTTCCACTTTTGTATCTTAATGCCACATATAGATTTGTGCCAATTCAGAATGTTCGTAAATCTATTTGAATCTAACATGAAAAGTTCAAACTTTTTTTGTGTGTACACTGCATAGTTAGCCATGTAGAAGTTAACAGAACTGCTCCTAGTAGGAGAGTTTAATATATGTGTTTACAAGCTGAGGATCACTGCCTGCATATTGTATTCCAAAACTAATTTTTAAAAAATTAGGAAGAGACAAGACTCGAGGGGGAAGTAAGAAATGAAAAAGCAACAGATTATTCACCTCCCTATCCACAAAAGGGATTTTACCTTCCTTAAACAGACCCTTATTCACCAAATAGGTTCAGCTGGGAAAAAAAAAAGAAGAAAAAAAAAAAAGACATGTCTACATGAGGTAGAAGACCACAGATTTGGAGGAAATGCTAGAAATAACGTTCAACTATTATCCAGAAATACCAGGTTCAATTCTTCCCTCTTCCTGAGGGAATGTAATCCCAGTCTCCCAAAAGATACCATACTATAAAGCAATCAGAGAGGGCAGTCTCAGCCTTACCTGTTCATGCTGTTATAATTTTTGTGATAATTGAACATTCAGTGTAGCAGGAACAGGATTCAGCTGTTTCACTATACAAATAAGTATCACAGTCACTTAGCTAAACAGACAGTTCTGCTCTCTGACCCAAAAGCATATTTAAGTATTCCACATGAATTTAGTCAACTCTGACAGGAAGAATCAAGACAAATTCACATCTGTATGCCATATAGGATGGTAGTTAAGATGCTTGACATGCATGACCTTGGTTCAAACCCATGCATTGAATCCAGCAGAGCTGTTCACTAGAAGGGAGGTCTTGCTTTTCCCACTCAGTGAACTAAGTCCCCAAAGTTTTCTTATAGTCAGGGACACTTACATCAGATAAGCAAGTAGATTTGCAGTAAGAATCTAATTTAGGTCTTCTGAATCAGTTCCTGGAAGAGGCAGACTCTCCATTGCTGGCAGGAGAGTAGCCAGCTGAGTTAAGTGCCTTTGCTACACAGTTCATAGTGATACCAAGCTGAAGGACATATGGTTCCCTCCCTAGAGCAATACAGCCAAATTTGGGGATGTTTTACGAGCAGATAGGTCAAACAGGTGCTATGCTTGGGTAGATAAAAGGAAGTTTTGAGACACAGTCACCTTGAATAGAGTAGATAAGGAGTATATGCTAGAATGAGCTAGTTTTGTGTAATTAAGTGTCGTCTAACTAGGCCAAAGGGCAAACTGAGCATGCACGAAGACCGAGTTCAATCAGTGGACTCAGTGAGGAAGACTATCGACGACCACCAGAGAGCCCTGGAAGACCACCAATAGACATAAATGCGCATGTGTCAAGGACATTTACATATATTAATGAGTTATGGAAATATTATATGTTAATCATTTCTCATAAATCTAATGAATATAGAGTCATAGAATCATAGAATGGTTTAGGTTGGAAGGGACCTTGAAGATCGTCGAGTTCCAACCCCCCTGCCATAGGCAGGGGCACCTCCCCCTCAGGTTGCCCAAGGCCACGGCCAGCCTGGCCTTGAACACCTCCAGGGATGGGGCCTCAACAACCTCTCTGGGCAACCTGTTCCAGTGCCTTACCACCCTTAAAATATGTATATTTTGACTGCATATAATCTTTGTAGTTGAACAAGTGGGCATGCACACCAGGTGGAGTGATCCCCTGTGCGCCCAGCGCTGCAATAAAGAATGCCTGCTTTCTAAAACTCCAAACTGAGTCTTAGAGAGTTATCTTTTTGCCAACTTACGGTAACAATATAGACTTGATAGATTTTAAATGCTGAGGTCTGGGACAGTGTAAGAGATGACTTTTTTTTACCCCAAAAATGAGGAGGCGATATTGAGACCTCTAATTAAGATCGAGAATACTGGTAACAGTCAGGCTGGGGGGGCGTGCAAGTTACCACCTGAACGGTACCATATTCAGAGACTGAATTATCAAAAATCCAGGAAAAATATACTAGATTAGCTCAAGAAACCGAGACTGAATATGTATGGAGGATATCACTGACTGGCGGAGACCAGGTTTTATTGTCAGAAGATGAAGCACAGGGGTATTGGGGGCCCGGGGTATTTCTGACCACAGATGACCCGAGAGAACCATGGTCCTTAACCCAATGAGTTGCATATTGGGCTGGAGGGTTAGATCCCATAGAGAGAGGGGACCCAATATGTATTGAGACCCCAACTATAAACCACTTAACCGAAAGTCTGCAAAAGACTGCCTGTCTCCAGCTGATGCATGACAGGTGTTTAGTACCTCGGCAACCATCTCCGATGTTGCTAAATGCAAACCCCGACAGAATGACTCCCCTGATCCGAGGCTTGCCTGACTCTAAAACTATATGTGGTCCAGCTCCAGGACCGTTTGCAGGATGCATTAACCCCAAGGGCAGGAAGACAGAATCAGCAGGGGGGAACTCTGACCTGGGAGGAGGTGGCACAAGAATTGATTAACTATGGCTGAAAGATGGGTCTCACAGGGGGAACAGGTAAATCTAAACCCACTGTGCGTAGAATAGAACAACGGGAGGACCGCACCCCTCCACGAAATTAAGGGATGGGGAGGAATCTGTTGTGGGCTGAAGGAATTGAGAAGGGAGTTCCCCGGAGTGTAATGGATGGCTTACCCACCGCAGCCCTAGAGAAGCTTATTCAAGCATGGAAAGATCAAAGGAGATTGCCTCTCAGGACGGAGCAACCCTCCCAGGGGAGAGGTAGGGCAGAATCAAAATCTAAGGAGATGGTGCTAACTGTCTCTCAAACACCTACCGTCCCTGAAAAGGACTTGATTGATTTCCAGTCGGAAACCGGATGCGCCATCCCCAGTAAGTGAGCCAGGGAATGGCCAGTGGGTTCACCTAAGAAGGCTCACAGAAAATAGTAAGGGAGACTTGCTAATTACCTTTCCTCTTGGCCCTTTTAAAACTCCAGTTACATTTTTAGTGGACACTGGCGCACAGGTCTCAGCACTCTGCCCAGATGTTGCTAAGCGCAATGGCATAGTTGCCGATAAAAAACAGATTTGGGTTACAGATGGTTTTGGAAACTCTAAGCCACAGCCAACGGCTCGGGTTAAGTTCTGGTTACCAGGAAATGAAACTGCAATAGAGGCTCTCATGATTTTAGGAACTTTCCCCACAAATATCCTGGGACTCGATCTATTAAAGGGACAAGTCTGGGTGGATTCAAAAGGAAGAGAATGGAAATTTGGGCTCCCTATTGCCTCTATGAGACTTTTACAGCACGCACCTGCACTTCCACCCTCCAAAGTTGTTAATGTAAAACCTTACGCCCTGCCCCTGGGAGCAAGGGAAGGGATCACCTCGGTGATAGCTGAACTACGAGAGCAAGGGGTAATTGTCCCTACACACTCACCTTATAATTCCCCAGTATGGCCAGTCCGTAAACCCAACGGGAAGTGGTGATTGACAATTGACTACCGGCGTCTAAATGCCAACACAGGCCCCTTGACAGCAGCAGTACCTAACATAGCTGAATTGATTGAGACCATACAAGAGCAAGCCTACCAGATTTTAGCAACCATTGATGTGAAAGATATGTTTTTTATGGTTCCCTTGCAGGAACCAGACCGAGATTGTTTTGCTTTTACATGGGAAGGTGTGCAATTCACTTTTACACGTCTTCCCCAGGGATATCGCCGCTCACCGACCACTATGAGCTGGCACAAGAACTGGCCCAAATTACTCCTGGAGAAGGGGTTAAAGTATATCAATATATCAACGATGTATTGGTTGGTGGACCTGACACCGCCACGGTGGGACAGACCCAGACGGAGATAATCACCCACCTAGAAAATTTAGGGCTCCAAATTCCAGCTAAGAAGGTACAACTCCCATCTTCTGAGGTAAAATTCCTGGGTATTTGGTGGAGGGGAGGGACAGTGTGTATTCCCTCCGAAACTTTAACTACCCTTGAGCAGGTAAAAATGCCTGAAAATAAGAAGGAACTGCAACATACACTAGGCTCGCTAGTATTTTGGAGGAAACACATTCCTGAATTTTCTATCATAGCCCACCCCCTCTATGATTTAACACGCAAAAGGGCTACTTGGGACTGCACCTCCATTCATGAAGAAGCCTTAAAGTTGTTAATCTTTGAGGCTGGGGTATACCAGGCCTTAGGGCCAATACACCCAACAGATCCACTCCAAATCCAGTGGGGTTTTCCAATTCACGGATTATCCATACATATGTGGCAACGTGGACTGGAGGGCCCGATTCGTCCTATTGGGTTTTATTCGTGCAGTTTCAAAGATGCAGAAAAACATTACTCAGTTTGGGAGAAGGGTCTCTTTGTGGTTACCCTGGCTCTACAGGAAGCTGAAAGAATCATACGGCAACAACCAATCGTTCTACAAGGACCCTTTAAGGTCTTGAAACCTGTACTGGCCGGAACCCCCCCGCCCGAGGGGGTTGCACAGTGCGAAACAGTGAGAAAGTGGTATGCACAGTTAGATCACTGTTGCCATACACTGCAGATAGAGGAGGGAACCCCTAAAGTGCTCCAAATATAAGATCCGCCCTCTGACCATCCAGACACAGAACCTCCTCCCTCATGCATAAAACCTGCTCCTCCATTTGAACCCCACTTGAAAAACGTATGGTTTACTGACGCGTCCTCTAGGAGAGAGGGAAAGGCATGGAAATACTGAGCGGTAGCCCTGCATGTCGATTCAGGAGACCGAATCATAACAGAAGGTGAGGGAAGCACTCAGGTAGGAGAGTTGGTGGCTGGAGTGCAATTACTAGAGGCTGAGGCTAAAGAACCAGTGTTTATTTACACAGATTCATACGCTGTGTTTAAGGGGTGTACTGAATGGCTTTCTGTCTTCTCTTTCCTCTGTACCTGTACACTATGTTCGGATCACAACGGTTGAAGAAGAACTTGGAGTGTTTGAGCCACGGGGTGGTGTAAGACACGACTTGTAAATTCCCTGAAACAAATGGTGAGAGACAAAAGACGGGGGAGGCCCTCTGAGCCTCACTGAGGAATGTCTCAAACACTCAAAAGTACCTTGAAATACAGCTGTAGTCCAGGGGCTGGTAATGTGGAGTCTGGGTAATGCAGGTCTTGCGCTCAAAGAGCTGATAAGGCTTATCTCTTGTGAAAACTCCTCTGAATGGCACAGGATGCGTCTGGGGGGGCGGAAGGTCTTGTGAAGACAGGATTTTCTGCTCAGCTTGTGAAGCTTGCTGTTTCTCTGTTTTCGGGGCCATCGTGTCTGATGAATGACCTTTCCCTCATTATCTGAGAAATGCATATTAAAGTTGACACCCCTGCATCTGCTAACAAAGATTATCGGGATCATGCTAAACATATATGATTATAGCACTCGTCTCATGACTATAGGACTCATCTCTCCACCCAAATCATGCTACGCGTCACCTGGGGGGGAAGAGAAGCCTGAGCATTGTAACAGCAGGGCAGGTCCTACTGATACCATGAACATAAAAGGGGGAAATAAGTGGCCCTGTAGGGACTTCCTCTTTTTTTCCCTGGAAACCTCTTTTTTCCCTGGGGACTTCTTTTTTTCCCTGGAGAGAGACATTTTTCCCTGGAGATCCACAAAGGAGAGCTCCTACGAACGAACCAGAAACCCCCCGTTGGCTGGATCAACGCTGGAACCAGGACCGGTGATCGCTTTATCTCTCTCTTGCTCTCTCTTTTTCTCTCTATCCCTCTGTTTCTCTTTCTTCTCTCTTTTTCTCTTAAAGTTAAGTACGTAACACAAGGCATACCTTACCACTCACTATAATTCATGGTATAATTTGTTGTGTATCTGTTGTGAAGTAACACAAGGCATACTTTACCACTTGCCATACTTTGTTTTACCGTTTGCCATACTTTGTTATATACCTAACCAATTATCGTGGACATAGTTAAGACATATATTAATCACTGTGGGAATCTAATAAATGTTTTTGTATGGACCTTGAGAGTTGCCTCACCTTAGTCCACACTGTTGGGGATTTGTGAATCTGAGTCACTTCCCCCCCTCTCTTGTGAGTGGGGCGTGACAGACAGTCCCAGACATGTTTAGCAATTCCAGCATATGGCACTAACAGCATATGCTGTGAAAAGTCCCCCATGCGTGCCCAATAAATCTGACGTCCAGTATGCGCATGTGATTTATCTGCATATGCTTTCTGTGCAGTCTGGCATTTAAAAAATCAGACAGTTGTTGCAGAAGAATGAGGAAAAGTCACGTCCTATACGCTCTTCATACAGAATACAGCATCTGACTGTAATATAGGATATCCATGATACAGAGGATATCTGCTTAATATGGCCCTAATTATTTTTATATGTATGGTTCAGAAATTAAAAAGGTAAAAAATATTTTGTTTAAATCTAAAACCAAAAGATGTCTGTTGTCTTAACTGCCAAACCAAGATGAAAAATAAATAAATAACTTACCCAGCCCCAATTGGAGTTCTATCAACAGATTCTCCCATAAGAAGCTTAGAAGTGCTACCATTTCACTGTTTCTGTTTCAGCAACGGACTAACTTTGATTAATTACTTGTCCTTTTATTTACACATCAGACAAATGTATATAGTGAACTTGTGAATCTAGTACAAGCTTCTGTAGCGATTGCAACTGCCACTGTTTTGCACGTGGAACTACTGTGCAGGTTCATTTAAATAATTATTTAAAACTTTGTAAAACATCCCTCTAAAATACTCATTCTCAACTTCCTCTCACCTCAACATATTGTCTTCACACAGTCGGAAAACACTTGGGATCCAAGAAAAGCCCCAAGCCAAAAATAAATCACATGATGGACTAATAGGTCTCAAGAATATCCCTTCTCTTCCAAATGTATTTAAAAAAGGCAAGGAAATGCTTGAATCAAAGTTCTTCTCATCTTTAGCATATGTCCTCTAAACTACTCTACATCAGTGAAATGCTAATTTCATTGATGTTTTGCCACCAATCTTAACAAGGCCAGAATCTGAGCCTTGGCTTCCCCTTAAAGTAAATGGCATCTAAGTATCTTGCTGGATCAGGCCCAGTAAGCTTAGCAAAAGGCTGGTTCAAGTAACACCATTTAGAGATTATGATCTTTTAAACTGCTTTTACAAATGCCTTGGGTCTTGTGTCTGCTTTGTTCTATTTTCTCTTAGTTCTGTAAAAAAATTTTGTTTCTTCAGGCCCTGCTTAGAACTAAGGAATATTGACCTGAAATCTGATCTTCAAGAATGTCAGAAACAAGAATAGCTGACCTGGTATTAAATATATTTAATTATTTCAGCTATAACTGCTGTTGAAAATCATCAGTCAATACAGGTCATTTTCTTCCATGAAAATTTTTAAAATATTAAAAATATGTATTAAAAATATACATATGCACAATAGAATTTTCATGTCATGGCTCCTTTCCCGTAAGTGCATTATGATTCTGTAATGTTATGGTTAATAGTAGCTATATAAGAAACAAGATCCCCATATGCATATTTCAGTGGATGTTAGTTTGGTTTGCTTTGCTTTATGCAGTTTCTGAAACCTTAGGCCCACAATCAAAAAGGAATTAAGGTGTATCCCCAATGTATTTTATTTCAATAGCAGCTATGTGCCTACATACATTTGAATAAGTAGATCTTTGTAAATGCAAAGTGTCCAGTAATAGATTGTATTCACAACCCATGCAGCATAGGCATATGCAAACCTCTATGAATTTATTTCTTCATTTGAAATGCACATAAATGATAAGTTAATACAAAGAGTGCTTCACTTTTTAAAGGACAGTTTACAAACATAGGTTTTCCAAATATAACAAGCTAAAGATACATTTCACATCAATAAAGTATTGAGAGGGTTTTTAAAGTTCTCTGCTCTGTTTTTCATCATTTTTATGCTTTGTTACCTATATTTTAGTATATAAATCCCAAACCTCTCTTAAAACTCTTGAGTGACTAAAGACATAGAACTACAGGTAGTGTCTTGCCAGCCCAATCCTGCACAACACTGAACACCTGAAGGATGCTGCCCTCCTCCAGCTTGTACTGTCTCAGCATGCCAGAGTCAACCCCAGATAAGTTCCCAAGGAGCCCCATGACTCCTCACGAACTGGAAGAACAAGGATTAAAACAAAGGATACAAAAGGTTAGCTGAGAGCAAAAAGAAACAAACCAGAATATATAAAACCCTATGGCTTGTGATATTAAAGGTATTTTTAGAACCTGGAAATTACAAAACTGATTTTCATAATGCTTACTTTCAACTCACCGTCACCAACTAAGATCTTTAAAAGAAGATTTAAAAAAATGGACAGATTCCTAAAAGGAGCTATTGTATCACAACTGTCCAAAATCCCTTTAATAATTTGCAGCCTGATGCCTTGTATTTTACTGTATAATACCAAAGCACCAGAAATAAACATTAAATCCAGCCAAGCTGTGCCATCCCGCACAGCCAAAAGTGTTTTCAGGAGGAAGGGGATGGGGGTTGAGAAGCCCTGTTGACAGTTTTATAATATATTTAATCTACAACAGAGTCTAAAATTCTAAAATGAGAGAGACCCAAAATACCAACAGCACTGAGCTTCATATGAATTTAAACATGCTTTAAATTCACAGGCTCACATGACTTGTTAAATAATTTACTCTATAAATTACTTATCCTGTCTTATTTATTAACAATTCTAGAGAGCTTTATATATCTGCATTAGAAATTTACTTTGTGGTTTTGAAATGTATACACTACACAATCACCTCTCTCTTTTACATGGGAAGAGCTAAAGTCACCTACTATTTTGCTGAGAAGCAGTTCCTCCTGAAATACAACAAATAATTTCAAACCTCATTCACCTAAATAATAATAAGACAACATATTAATGACTTGATACTGGAGCTGCTAAACTAGGCCAGGAATATACTTGCACTGCAAGAAGATACTTTGATAGCAAGCACTATGAAGAGTCATATACACTGAGATATACTAACAAAGTTGTGGTGAACGAAGTTAAATCCAGTTGGCGGATGGTCACAAGTGGTGTTTTCCAAAGCTCAGTATTGGGGCCAGTTTTGTTTATCAATGACCTGGACAAAGGGATTGAGTGCACCCTCAGTAAGTTTGCAGATGACACCAGGTTGGGTGAGAGTGTTGATCTGCTTGAGGGTAGGAAAGCTCTACAGAGGGATCTGGACAGGCTGGATCTATGGGCCTAGGCCAATGGTATGAGGTTCAACAAGGCCAAGGGCCGGATCCTGCACTTGGGTCACAACAACCCCATGCAACACTACAGGCTTGGGGAAGAGTGGCTGGAAAGCTGCCTGGTGGAAGAGGACCTGGGGGCATTGGTCCACAGCTGGCTGGATATGAGCCAGCAGTGTGCCTGGGTGGCCAAGAAGGCCAATAGCATCCTGGCTTGTAACAGGAAGAGTGTGGTGAGCAGGACTAGGGAAGTGCTTGTCACAGAATCATAGAATCATAGAATGGTTTAGGTCAGAAGGGACCTTAAAGATCATCTAGTTCCAATCCCCCTGCCATGGGCAGAAACACCTCCCACTAGACCAGGTTGCTCAAAGCCCCATCCAATTTGGCCTCAAACACTTCCAAGGATGGGGCCTCCACATCTTCCCTTTGTACTCAGCCCTGATGAGGCTGCACCTCAAATATTGTGTTCAGTTTTGGGTGCCTTATTACAAGAAAGATATTGAGGTGCTGGACCGTGTCCAAAGAAGAGCAATGAAGCTGGTGAAGAGTCTAGAGAACAAGTCTTATGCGGAGCGGCTGAGGGAACTGGAGAAAAGGAAGCTGAGGGTGACCTTATTGCTCTCTACAATTACCTGGAAGGAGGTTGTAGCGAGGCGGCTGTCAGTCTCTTCTCCCAAGTAACAAGTGATAGGATGAGAGGAAACTCAAGCGATAGGACGAGAGGGGAGGTTTAGATTGGATATTAGGAAAAATTTCTTCACTGAAAGGGTTATCAAGCACTGGAACAGGCTGCCCAGGGAAGTGGTTTAGTCACCATCCCTATAGATGAGTCAAACAGTTTTGCTTCTAACAAATAAGGCTTTTCAATGATGAATTTTTACTACTTTACAAGACTTTAATCTGGTTTATAATCAAAATGCACAGCTCTTAGTGAAGAGCATCAGACTTTCTTTGATGAAGAAGTCCAACATCTTCTTTCCTACTAACCCAAAAGCCAGTCTGCCCTCCAAGTCAAACAGAAATCTTTTTCCCCTCTAGGTGTTAAGAACCCCAAGCATTTCTAACTCCCGTGAGTCTAGAGAAAAGAAGATTGAGGGGGGATCTTATTAATACTTACAAATACTTAATGGGAGGATGCCAGGGGGATGGAAGCAGTCTTTTTTCAGTGGCGCCCAGTGATAGGACGAGGGGTAATGGGCATAAACTTGAACATAGGAAGTTCCATCTTAACATGAGAAGGAACTTCTTTACTTTGAGGGTAGTGGAGCACTGGAACAGGCTGCCCAGAGAGATTATGGAGTCTCCCACTCTGGAGACATTCAAAACCCGCTTGGACACTGTCCTGTGCAACGTGCTGTAGGTGACCCTGCTCTGGCAGGGGGGTTGGACTAGATGATCTCCAGAGGTCCCTTCCAACCCTAACCATTCTGTGATTCTGTGATCTTAAGGATCTTTTCCAACCTGAATGATTCTATGCTTCTAATAGAGGCACAGGATTTTGGAAATCTGTCTTTTATCAATCAGAAGGGAAAACTGTGCAAAAACAACTAAGAAGGGGAAGAGTGAGGAAGATAACTAAGAAAAGCACCAGGCAGAAATACTCCTATGTCCTCCCATACCAAGTTTTATCAGCTGAGTCTCACAGGGCTGATGAAAAGTGCTTTGGAGGTCTTTCTGCTGATTTCAGAGGATTTGGATGGTGATCTGACTAGGAATAAAGTCATACCTGGACTGGAAAGAAAGCATTTATTAAGCTCTAAAGTGCTATTTATCTACGGGCCAAAATAGAGCCAAGGCACGTGGGTACCAAGTGGTGGAAGCTGTTCAATTCATGGGAAACTGCAGTTGTTATTCCTACCAGCATCACCCCAGTTTTTTCTCCCACTTCTCGGAGTCAAGGGGAAACTCTTACTGCCCACTCATACCCTGCCTGTTCAGTGTCATCCACCTGGCCCACGGCCAACCCTTTGCACCACCATGGGTTTGATATGCCCGACCCAACCATGCAGTATCCCACCTACAAAATTCCCAGCGCACATGGCCTTCTTCCCAGATGCAGATCTTTAGTCAGGCAACATTCCCAGGGAGTTAGTGGATGTTTTGCCTAGGACTGTGGGACCCACTCCAATCAAGAGCAGAACATAAGCAACAAACAAAGGATCGGTCTCAAAAGACATTCAGGAAATGTAAAGGAATGTATTACAAGAAATTAAGTGTCTTATGCTTTTCTCACTCTCATTTGTACAAAGAGTAATTCCACCAGGCATCAATGGAATTGTGTTCCTGTAGCTACGGAACACATAAAAGAAAAATCAGGCCTTAGGCTTCCTAAATAAAATGCATTCTATGGCCTCTTAAACTGGTTGCTTAGCTAGAATAAACAAGATATGCAGTGTTAAAAAAATATATTTTCACATTCTGTATTTACCATATTAGAAATGTTTCCTTACATATTTATTATTTGCTGAGTTTCCACAATGAAATAATGTGGCAGCTGCAGGACTCCAATTTTTAATTTATGTCTACAAACTAATTAAAGGGCCGTCATGCTTTATGTTAAAAAAGAGCATCTTAAATACATGCAATATATTTCTCCCCCAAAAAATCGGTACTCTGAATTATTTTTAGATGATCAAACACAACATGCAATGTCACAGAATGATACAGTAAAAATTTAAAAGAAATGTAAAGATAAACAGTGATGCTGAAAAAACACGGAAAAGAATAAAACCTAAAAATATCAATGCAAAACGACTGGACATGTTTTAAGTTGATCATGTCTAGCATATATATTTACACATGCATTTTTTCTCTGATCTTTTAAACAGAGCTTAAGTTCTAGGGAGAAATTGCTGAGTTACCTCCAAATTGAACATACTGGATAACGAGGCTAGCAAAGCTTATAAAAATGAGCAACGATGCATAGCTTGAAGCATTTTTTTTAATTAAGCAATCCACAGAATATTAAACAAACATCTGAAACAATAACTGTTGTAACAACTTAGAAAGATTACTTCATTCACTTAGGTCCTAAAAATCTACCAAAGGTAGGCCCTATATGAGTAGAAGAAATGAATGTCTCCAGCTTTTTCCTCACACATACATGGGGTAATGCAGCAAACTAACTATAAGAAACTGCAGAAAGGTAACCTAAGAGCTAGAATTAATCTGAAGTCACACCAAATTTAATGGCATTTTCACGTTGTTTCTAAAGGAAACTGAAAAAGAGGAGAAAGAAGGAGAAGGGAGTTAGAAATCTATATATTTTGGAAGGAAATATTCTGTTATCTTTTATATTAAAAATGTCATGGGAAACAATGCAGAAACAGCAGGTGCTGGGGAAGATGGAAATGGACAAAACAGCTGTAGAGGGTTTTTTTAGCCATATCTATCATCTACAAATCTGGTATCCAAAATTTTTGCTCAGCAAGTCTTTGCAGCTTTTCTCAGGTAAAGTATGTAGATTCCACAGAGCTTTAAAAAGGATGCAGGACTGAACACAAAAAGCTACTGGTTTCCTTTACTGAAATCATTTGCAGTCAAACAAGGTTGGAAATGACACATGGGTAAGAGGGGGAAAAAACAAACAAAAAAAACCCTTCCACTTTCCTCACTATTAATGAGCGTTTCCTAATGCTCCAACACTTGCTGATAGACATGTTCATTCTCCTGCAGACAGTATTTTCTCCTTCCAGCCACCTTATAGGGAGCAAAGCAGTCCCGTGTGCCTATGGCCAGGGCAGAGAAGCTAGTTTGCTCTCCCTTCTATCAGAATGTGCTGCATCGCTTTCTCCTCCCTCCCCCCCCCTTTTTTTAAAATTGAAAAAGAATATAAAGTGGAGATCTGAGAGGGGGGAAGGCCACCAACCAAATTCTCCATTCACAGGAATAAACGGAGGGAGCAAAAATAAAAGAGACATAAAAACCCTTTCCAAATCAGCTGCCGACGCAGAACCGAGATTTGGGTGGCGCGCACTCCACCGGCAGATGCAAGGGTGGGGGGCAGCAGCTCGGCTGCGCGCTTCTGCATCCCCAGGTATTTCCGCGGACCCGCGACCTCCGCGCTGACCTTCCGCTGCGCCGTTTCACTGCCCGTCCCGCTCCCAGGAAATCGTACCGCGAGCAACTAGGATTTATCATCTAAATGGCTTCGAAATGATATCTCTGGGAAGTCAAGTCCAAATTAAATCACACTGGACTTTTAGATTTCCAGCTAGAACATCAGTCCGCGGAGCAAGTGCATTTCAGCGCAGGGAACTTCCCCTCTGCCCGCCGTCCCCTCTTCGCTCCGGAGTGGCCTCATGGGAGCAGTGGTGGCCGGGGAGAGGCTGCTCCTGAGCACCTGGGCAGCTCTGGTGTCTGCACCTGGAGCTTTTCCTTAGGAACAAGCCTGGCCAATGAGGTTAAGCTTTACTGCCATTTCATGAGGTGGAAAAAAAAAAGAAATCCAGAGTAAATTCCAGAGTAATTCCAGTGGATCAGCGCAATATGTAATTTGGCAATTTTACCAAGACCACGTGCGCTAGCTTAGCTGAGCACGCAGTTCCACACACCAGTTCCATGTAAGCAAAGGTAATTTTTTTCAGCCCTGCACAAAGATGTGATTAAATTGTATAAAGAATGTGAACAAAAGGAATGTGTGGGTTTAGGTGTGCAGTTACTGCGAGCACAGCCTCTGGCGTAGCCCAGTTCCTGCGCTTTGTGTCGGGTGCCATCGAGATGCTTGAAAACAGAGATCAAAGATCGAAAAATAGAAGAAGCAAAAACTGACTGATGAAAGGAGTTTGCTCTGTAATGAAAAAAAAAGTGTCAAGGTGTCAGAAATGCTCCAGCGGTGCGCGGGACATGTGGGAGTGCTGTGAGCCAAGAGGGAAGGGGGATGCTGAGCCGGTGCTTGGGCAGTCCCGAGGTTTGCTTGGGGTCAAGACATCTCAAGATGCCTGAGGGCGTGCGGTGGGCTGGTGGTCAGACCCACGTGGTTGCCGGAGGGTGAAGCAGCCTGGGGTGGGGGCAGCAGCCATGGAGTGCTCCCCCCCAGCACTTGGCTGGGCTGTTGGACAGTGGTGTGTGTGATTGGGGGGGAATTGACCACTGATTTCGGTGGTGTTTGGCTCTCGGCTTTGGGTGAGTTGGTTGTCTATTCGTTGTCACCTGTTAACGTCTGTTGGTGGTACTTAAGGGAAAAAAAATAGAAGTTTATAAAGGCAGCAAGTCTCCGTGCAGCAACAGGCAGGTCGGCAAATGGTGCAGGAACAGGAGGAAGAGAGGGAGGGAGAGGGAGAAAGATAGAGACAGAGGGACGGAGAGAGGGAGGTGGCAAGGAAGAGAGAGAGAGGAGATAGATGAGGGAGAGACAGTGACACAGAAAGAGGGGCAGAGAAAGAGATGGTGGGAGAGAGATGTAGAGAGACAAGGGGAGGGGAGAGCGAGATTGAAAGAGGAGGAGAGAGATGGGGATAAAGATGGAGGAGAGACAGCAGGAGAGAAACAGAGGGAGAGAGGGAGGGAGAGATTAAATGGGATAGAGCGAGACAGGTGGAGACAGAGGGGAAACAGGAGGGAGAGAGAGGCAGAACAAGAGGTAACGGGCACAAACTTGAGCATAAGAAGTTCCATCTAAACATGAGGAGGAACTTCTTTACTTTGAGGGTGGCAGAGCACTGGAACAAGCTGCCCAGAGAGGTTGTGGAGTCTCCAACACCGGAGACATTCAAAAGCCGCCTGGACGCTGTCCTGTGCAACCTGCTGTAGGTGAACCAGCTCTGTCAGGGGGGTTGGACTAGATGATCTCCAGAGGTCCCTTCCGACCTTCCATTCTGTGAGAGGAGGGGAGACAGAGGGAGAGAGGATGAGGAGACAGAGAGAGGGGAGGATGGGGGGTGAGAAAGATGGGGAGAAGGAAAGAGACAAATTAAAAGGGAGGGAGGGACAGAGAGATGGAGAGACACTGACACATAGAGAGCAAGAGAGGGAGAAAGATGGGGAGATGGGGGAGAGATGGGGAGAGAGGGAGACAGAGACATGGAGAGACAGAAACAATGGGGGAGAGAGGTGTAGAGGGAGGGAAAACCCAGCAAGACAGACAGAGAGAGTTCTAGAAAGGGAGAGACTGAGCAAGAGAGACAGGGGCAGAGAGAAGAGAGAAGGAAAGAGAAAGGGAGGGGGAGAAAGACACAGAGAGGAAGTGAGATGGGGAGAGAGACATGGATAGCAAGAGAGGAGGGGAGGGGGGAAAGAGGAGGAGGGGGAGAGACAGAGAAAGATGGGGAGGGAAATCAAGAGAGATGGAGAGAGAAAGAAGGGGAGGGACATGAGGAGAGAGGGAGCAAGAGAGATAAGGAGAGAGAAATGTAGGGGGAGGAAGAGAGAGTCGGAAAGAGAAAGATTAGGGACAGCAGAGAGACACAAGGAGACAGAGAGGGAGGGAGGGAGACGGGGAGAGACACAGGGTCAGAAATGGGGAGAACAAAGGGGGGCACAGACGGGGAGGGAGAAAGCGATACATGGGGGTTGATGGAGAGAGGCAGAGAGTGCAAGAGAGAGATGAGGAGATGGAGAGACAGCCAGTGGAAAGCAGATGTGAGACAGGGAGACAGGGAGAGATGGAGACAGAGATGAGGAGCAAGAAAGAGAGTTGCCCTTTATGTGAGAGAGCTGCTGGAATGCATGGAGTTCTGTCTAGGGATGGATGATGAACCAAGAGCTTATGGCTAAGGATTAAAAAGCAGACCAATACAGGTGACACTGTAGTGGGTGTCTGCTTTAGGTTGCCTGATCAGTAAGAACAAGTAGATGAGGCCTTCTACAAACAGCTAGAAGTAGCCTCACATTTGCAGGCCCTGTTCCTCATGGAGAATTTCAACCACCCCAATATCTTCTGGTGTTTTGCACCAGGGCGATGAGAAAATCATAGAATCATAAATCATAGAATTGTCTAGGTTGGAAGGGACCTTTAAGATCATCAAGTCCAACCATCAACCTAACACTGCCAAAACCAACACTAAACCATGTCTCTAAGCACCACGTCTACCCTTCTTTTGAATACCTACAGGGATGGTGACTCCACCACTGCCCTGGGAAGCCTGTTCCAATGCTTAACAACCCCTTCTGTGAAGAAGTTCTTCCTAATATCCAATCTAAACCTCCCCTGGCATAACTTGAGGCCATTTCCTCTTGTTCTATCACTTGTTACTATCAAGAAGAGGTCGATTCCCACATCTCTACAAGCTCCTTTCAGGTAGTTGTAGAAAGCAATAACGTCTCCCCTGAGCCTCCTTTTCTCCAGGCTAAACAACCCCAAGTCCCTCAGCCGCTCCTCATAAGGCTTGTTCTCTAGACCCCTCACCAGCTTTGTTGCCCTTCCCTGGACACACTCCAGCACCTCCATGTCTTGCTTGTAGCGTGGGGTCCAAAACTGAACACAGTACTCGAGGTGGGGCCTTACCAGTGCTGAGTACAGGGGAATGATCACTTCCCTAGTCCTGCTAACTATGCTATTCCTGATACAGGCCACAATGCCATTGGCCTTCTTGGGCACCTGGGCACACTGCTGGCTCATATTCAGCCGGCTGTCCACCAACACCCCCAGGTCCTTCTCCACTGGGCAGAT
>NW_009649466.1:7079-10647 GCF_000708025.1 Charadrius vociferus | reverse complement strand
CCTTGCCCCGGCTAGCTCTTCTTATAGCCCGGGCATGGGTCAGGTGGTATGGAATACCTGCCCCCTGCCGGCCGGCTCCTGGGGAAATTAACCCCATCCCTGCCGAAACCAGGACACCAAGACAGCCTCCAACAGTCACATCCCCACAAGTCTCTGATTCATACCCATAAACACTCAACCCTATTTTCACCATCATGGACATTCATAGCACTCCCTAACATACAGGGCCACCCCACTGCCTGTCCTTGCTTGCCTATCCTTCCTGAAGAGCCTATAGCCATTCGTTGAAGCACTCCAGTCGTGCGAGTCATCCTACCACGTTTCCATGATGGTGACTACATTGTCGTTTTCCTGCTGCACAATGGCTTCCAGCTCCTCCTGTTTGTTGCCCGTGCTAAATGCATTAGTGTACAAGCACTTCAGTTGGGCTATTGGTTCCACCACCTTTTTACTGGGAGAAGCCCTAATTCCTGCCTGATCATTCCCAGGCATGGCCAAAATGTCTAACCCGTCAATGACCCTCACATCTCTGCTTTTGCATGAATCTCCATCACTGAGTCAGCAAACCAAGGGACCTCACTAGCATCCCATCTCACGAACGTTGGCATGGCACGCCACGCCCAGCGTTACTCCTAAAGAGCCTGGTTTCATCCCCTTCCCCCTTCAAATCTAGTTTAAAGCCCTTTCAATGAGCCCTGCCAACTCCTGCACCAAGAACCTTCTCCCCCTTTGAGGCAGGTGTACCCCGTCAGTTGCCAGCAAGCCTGGTGTCGCGTAAACTGACCCATGATCAGAAAGCCCAAAGTCCTGCTGCTGACACCAGGCTCAGAGCCAGGTATTGATCTGCTGGCTCTTCCTGTTTCTTCCCTCATCCTTCCCTGCAACCAGAATGATAGAGGAGAATGCTACTTGTGCTCCTGATCCTTTGACCAGTTGTCCCAAGGCCCGGAAGTCTCTCTTGATTGCCTTCAGGTTTCTTGTTGTCAGTTCATTGCTGCCTGTCTGAAAAAACAGTAGTGGGTAGTAATCTGAAGGATGTACCAGGGAGGGAAGCTTTCTCTTTATTTCTCTAACCCAGGCCCCAGGGAGGCAGCAGACTTCCCTGAGAAGTGGGTCTGGTTTGCATATCAGGCCTTCTGCTCCCTTCAGGAGGGAGTCACCTACTACGATGACCCATCTTTTTCTTTACTGAGAAGGTTTTGATGCAGGGTGTAGTTCAGCTTAACCTCGGTGACACCTCCACACCCATTAAATCATCTTCCTTGTCATGGTTTAGTTACACTTGCAGAACATCATACCTGTTTTGCAAAGGTACCTGAGAAGGTGGTGGAGTTACTAAGGAGACATGCCTGCTTTGCCGGGCAGGAACTTTTTCCCATTGCCCCCTATCCTCTAACTTACCTCGTTCAGCTTGGCAGAGAGAGGACAGGGGATACTCTGTGTCATGCACCCTGTGTGTCTGTGGGGCCTGGTTCAGGGAAGGTAGGGTGCGAAAGAGATATGGTGCAGAGTTCTTTCTGGATCTCAATAAGAAAGGCCTGACAACAAATGGCTTAATAGCTATTTTAATAAAACAGAATAATAAGAGGAATATAGATACTGAGTAAATCTTGCATCCATTTAGATGCTTGTAACCCTGTGTTCGCGCGGAATTGGACAGACCCTGGATAGATTTCTCCCATGGCATGCTGTGCAAAGTCTTTCCATGCAGAGAGGTTCCTCCTTTTTGTTCATTCCACCTATTATATGATTTTCTAACAAGAAAACAACTCTATTAATAAAGGATGTTTCCATGTTAACTTCTTCCTACGCTTTTAGATAAACACAAAGCCATGTAGGTAGTGCAATTACCATTACCAAGTGGTAGCTCCCTGAAGGCTCCTCTGTTAAAATGAGCTAGCTATGTTTGTCCTTCGGCCAAGGAATCTGTGCAGATCAATGCAGGCCTGAAGGCCATGCTGTACATGCAGCACAGTACAGGCCTGGGCCTACTCAGGTTAAATGTTATGTGGATCATTAACTTCTCGATGTACAGTGGTCTCCCAGTCAGGATCCCTAAAAGTGAAGGGACAACACAGCAGGGCAGAGGCAATCCAGGAGGTTCCTGAAGAGAATCAATGACAATTCCCTGACGCAAATAATAGAAGGGCCAAGGCAGACAGATGCTCTGCTGGACCTCATACTCACAAACAAGGAGGGGCTCATTGGGGATGTGAAGGTTGAAGGCAGCCTTGCCTGCAGTGACCATGAGATGGTGGAGTTCAGGATCCTGAGAGGAGGGAGCAGGGTAAAAAGCAGGCTCACAAGCCCGGACTTGAGGAGAGCACACTCTGATGTCTTCAGGGATCTGCTTCGAAAAGTCCCATAGAATAAGGCCCTGGAGGGAAAAGTGAACCAAGAAATCTGACTAATATTCAAAGATGATCTCCTCCAAGCTTAAGAGAGCTCTACCCCAATGAGGAGGAAATCAGTCAAACATGCCAGGAGGCTTGTGCGGATGAACAAGGAGCTTCTGACAAAACTCAAACACAAAAAGGATGCATACAGAAGGTGGAAGTAGGGACAGGTAACATGAGCAATACAGAGCCATTGTCTGAGCATTCAGGGATGAGATGAGGAAAGCTAAAGCCCAAATGGAATTGAATTTGGCAAGGGATGTCAAAGGCAACAAGAAGGGCTTCTATGAGTATATAGGTGACAAAAGGAAGACTAGGGAAAATGTAGTTCTACTGCTGAATGAGATGGGGCATCTGGTTACACAGGACGTGGAAGAAGTGGAAGTAATGAATGCCGCCTTTGCCTCAGTCTTTGCTAGCAAGATCAACCTTCAGGAATCCCAGGCCCCTGAGACCAGGGGGAAAGGCTGGAGGAAGGCAGATGTAGCCTTGGTGGAACAGGATCAGGTCAGGGAATACTTAAGCAAACTGGATGTACTTAAGTCCATTGGCCCTGATGGGATGCACCCACGAGTGCTGAGGGCGCTGGCTGATGTCATTGCAAGGCCACTCTCGATAATCTTTTATTGATCATGGCAATTAGGAGAAGTGTCTGAAGACTGGAGGAAAGCAAATGTTACACCTATCTTCAAGAAGGGCAAGGATGAGGATTCAGGTAACTACAGTCCAGTCAACCTCACCTCGATCCCTGGGAAGGTGATGGAGCAGCTAATGCTGGAAACCATTTCCAGGCACAGGAAGGACAAGATAGCCATCGGGAGTAGTCAGCATGAATTCACCAAGGGGAAGTCATGCATGACTGTATTTGGTCTGGCTGGGATGGAGTTAACTTTCCCCATAGCAGCCCTCATAGTGCTGTGCTTTGGAGTTGTAGCTAGAAAGGTGTTAATAACACACCAATGTTTTGGCTACTACTGAGCAGTGCTCCCACAGCATCAAGGCTGTCTCTCCAACCCTCCCACCCCCAAAGGCCAGAAGGCTGGGGCTGGGCAAGAGGTTGGGAGGGGACATAGCCAGGACAGCTGACCCAGATTGACCAAAGAGATTTTCCATACCGTATAACATCATGCAATAAAAGCTAAGAGAAAGGAGGCGGGGGGGGGGGGGGGGGC
>NW_009649466.1:5233-6980 GCF_000708025.1 Charadrius vociferus | reverse complement strand
AACCTGGTGGCCAGCCAAGGTCAACCTACCAGTCTTTTTTGGCATCCAACACGGGGCACGAGACAACAGCAGTTTTGAATTGAGCTATAGCTACAGTAGTTACTAAGTGGCACACATCTGTGCAGCTCACAGAGTTTGCTAGCTGCGCTGCTTATCTTTTTATTTTGCTGAGCTTGGGAACATGTTGATACAAACAATGGCTATGCGCTTTGCCCTGGCATTGATGCCCTTACCATGCTGGGTGAGCTATCTTGTGGAGAGGGTAAGGGAATACATCTACCTCTTCCTATCCAGGATTGATGAGGGTGGTTTTATTGCGCAGTCTCCTGAGGTCCTTGTTCACCCTTACGTGAGCTATTTAATACTACTAACACTCTTGGGTTATTGTTGGGTTTGTGGAATCTAGTGTTGTCCTGGCATAAGAAGAGACAACTTTTGGGTGAGGCAATACTGAAATGTGCCCTGAGGCAGCCGGTCCCTGGGTGGCAGGGTGTGTGGAAGGATTTGGGCAGGTGCCTAGGGTGGTTATCACCTCCCATAGCCTGGTATTTTACACCTGAACAGACAAGTAATTCTGGTAAATTGATGAGCCACCTGATAGAAGGGTGCCTTGCCTACCCCAATGAAAACCAGCAGCTTCTAGCACTGTACTGGGGCTTGGCCTGTGCCTATTGAGCCACAATTCAGTACTACCAGAGGACTGTGGTTAAGACAGGGACTGAATCCACCTCTGAGAATGCCATGATTGAGACCAGGATACAAACTACATCCGAGAACATTATAATTGAGACAGGGACCCAAGCTGCATATGAGGGTACCATGGTTGAGATAGGGACCCAAACGCCAACTACAGTAATTGCCCCAGTAGTGAAAAAGAAACAGTGGGCAAGGAGGTCAATGGGTCCATATCATTGATTAGTAAGGGAGGAGGAGGAAGAAGGGTCTGATCAGGAAGCCAGTCCTTCAGCAAAGAAACCGGAGGAAAAAGTGAGAGAAATCACACAAGAGGCAGAAACTACCCAGTCCCTGACCTTGTAAGAATTTTGAGACATGTAGAAATATTACAGCCACCAGCCAGGTGAATGGATTGCTGCCTGGCTGGTCCGATGCTGGGACAGCAGGGCCAACAGTCATCAATTGGAAGGTAAGGAAGCCCAACAGCTGGCATCCCTTGCTAGAAACCGGGGAACCAATAAAGGAATTGGAAAAGAGGAAGCAATTCTCAGTCTCTGGAGATTACTTCTGTCAAGTGTGTGGGCAAGATATCCATTCAAGGAAGATCTTGCGAACTGCCAAGGAAAGTGGACTACCACTGACAAAGGCATCCAGTACCTAAGAGAATTAGCAGCACTGGAAGTCATCTACAGTGACCTAGATGACGACAAGGTCTCCAAAGATCCAGATGATGTTCTGTGCATATGGGCCATGTGGAGGAAGGTGATTGGAAATGCCCCAGCTTCATATTCTAACAACTTGGCAGTGATGTATTGCCCAGATACACCAACTGTAGAGAGAGCATCTTCCTGTCTCCAAAACTTTGAAGAAAATCTTTGTCCCTCCTGTCGTGGTTTGGCCTCAGCCAGCAACAAAGAACCACGCAGCCGCTCTCACAACTCCCACAGTCGTGGAAAAAGAAAATGACAGGGCCAAACTCGTGGGTTAAAAGAGTGCAATTTAACAGAACAGCAAAAGGAAAAGACAAAAACGCGATTACAGTACCGCCGCGAAGCGCACCGACCGGACCCGC
>NW_009649466.1:0-2792 GCF_000708025.1 Charadrius vociferus | reverse complement strand
CGGACAGGACAGGTGACCCAAAACTGACCAACAGGGTATTCCATCCCATCTGCCTCATGCTCAGTATAAAAGCTGAGGGATCAAAGGGTCAGCTCTCTTTCTTCAATGGCTGACGTCTGAGGACTCTGTCTGCCTTTGATCCCAATCCTGAATCCATATCTGGAATCCAGTTCCCGTCCATCACTAAGTCTCCCAGTGCCAGCCGGCGACATGATTGTCATCCTGGGAGCTTGATACGGTTTTGTATATATTTCAGTATTTCCTTTTATTTTATTGAGAAGTTAAAGAGAGCATCTGTTGTTCATTTATTGGCCAGCTCGGCCTAAACCACGACAGATTTATTGGCACCCAACATGGGGCGCGAGCAGGGCTTGACCAGAGCTGTGATTGCCTGAATAGTTTGAATTCCAGCTTGCTTAGAGGTAAGAACAGACAGCTCACATCATGTCGTTCTTAAACGAAATGTTATATTGTGCCTTTAAAGACCTTTTTTTGCACTTGAGTCAACTCTGTTTAACTGCAGGTCAGGGGCACCCCAAGGAGTCAGTCCCCTCCTGTCCCATTCAGAGGGAAAAGGAGCCCCAGACACACGCTACGTAGTGCACTCTGGTTCATCCTGCGTGACCAGGGGTTGGACATGAGGAAGTGGGATGATGAACTGACCTTCAAGCTGGAAGCCCGTGTACATGAACTGAGAGGGAAGACAGCTGTTAAGAAGGGGCCACCCAAGAAGGCTGTCAAGTTAGTTGCTCTAAAGACACAAGAAGGCAATCAGCAATCTCCCAGACATAGAAGATGGACTGAGATCTCCTCTCTTGATCCTGGTGAGAGGACTTCTGGTCTGGCATTGCAAGGGTCAGACAGTGAACACTCCGACCAGGGTCAGGAATAGAGGGTCCCTGCCCTCGGCCAGGAGGAGGAAAGGCATGAGCGGGTATACTGGACTGTATGGATTTGATGGCCTGGCACATCAGACCCACAGAAGGATAAGGCTTTCATAGACACACAGTTACACTGGTGCCATCAGGGTATAGGGCCATGGAACCCATCTGGATCTTTGGAGTGACAGGGGTATCCCAACAATTGTCTGCATTGGAGGCTGAGGTGAGCTTAACAGGGGACAAGTGGCAAAAGCACCCCATTGTGACCGGCCCAGAGGCCCCTTGTATCCTTGGCATAGACTACCTCAGGAGAGGCTACTTCAAGGACCCAAAAGGGTACTGGTGGGCTTTTGGTGTAGGTACCATGAACACAGAGATTAATCCACTGATTGCAACGGATGCCAGAGCAGTGCGAGGAGCACCAGCAGCACTGGCAGCAAGCAGCACTGAGGGACACGCAAGGGATACACAAGGACAAGGAGAGACTACAGGTGAACATGGGGCATTCCCTGAGCAACTGAGCCTGGACCTGCTGATTGGGTGAGCCAGAAAGGGGTGAAGCCTGTACCTGGCAGCGCAAGTGATTTAAACAGGCTAAAACAATCAGCCCAGCTGAATGCAATGGATGTGCATATATATATTTCCCAGCAGGCACGCATGTAGTGGTGGGTAGGTGTGTAGCAATGTGGTGACCATCAAGCAAAAAGCCCTTTTCTCTGCTTCTCCAGAGCTTCTAACACCTAGCAGAAACAATGCAGCCACACAGACAGAGCTCCTGCCACAGGAAGTGACCACAGAGGCTTCAGACTCCAGGATGTGTGCGGGGATATTCCTGGAGATGGAGCACGCCTGTGGGAGTTGTGATCAGGTAGATGAACTGCTCTGCCTGGTGGCCGAGCTTCAGGAGGAGGTGGGCAGAATGAGGAGCATCCAAATCTGAGGAAACTGACCAATGGAGCTGTGCTCTGCCACCTCTGGTACACATAAGCCGACTCAACATGGTCACTATGGAGGTAGGTCCAGTATCTGTTCTGTGACAGGAGGAAGGCAGCATGACAAGGGATAGGGAGGGGTAGAAGCAGGTTACTGTGTGGAGCTGTAAGAGGAACTCCTCCTTACCCTCTCAGCTACCTTTATGGAATAGATACAAGGCTCTGGGTATGGTAGACAAAGTGCATAATGACACAGAAGAGGAGGAACCTATGCAAACACTCTCACCAAGGTCAGATCGACCAACCCCTCTCATCAAGAGCTGCATCAAGACCAGTGCCAAGAAGAAACAGTGGTGAGTTATGGTCATATGTGGCTCCCTCCTGAGGGGAATGGAGGCACCCATTTGCAGACCTGACTGTCTTTTTAGAGAAGTTTGCTGCCTCCCTGGGGCCCAAATCAGGGATGTCACCAAATGACTGATGAGCTTAGTATAGCCTTCAGACTATTACCCACTCCTGCTCTTTCATGTGGGTACTAATGATGTGGCAACAAGAAGCCCAAGGTCAACGAAAAGAGATTTTGGGGCCCTGGTAAGAATGCTAAAAGATTCAGGAGCACAGGTAGTGTTTTCCTCAATCTTCCCAGTAATGGGGGGGAGACTTCGGAAGAAACAGGCATGTCCAAGACATCAATACCTGGCTCCAAGAATGGTACCTCTACCAGAACTTTGCATTTTATAACCATGGAAGAGCCTTCGAGACACAAGGTATACTGGGGCCTGACAGGATTCGCCTGTCCGGATGGGGAAAACATGTGTTTGGGAATAAGCCTGCAGGACTGAATGAGAGGGCTTTAAACTAGAATTGATGGGGGAAGGGGATACCATCTGGAATGCTGAAGGTAAGCCAAGGGTTGGCATGGCATCGCCTGAGAGTGGCAACACTAATGGGGACATTTACACTGCTCCTGGGAGCACTG
>NW_009649465.1:0-3145 GCF_000708025.1 Charadrius vociferus | reverse complement strand
CGTTGTTAAAGGAAATAAGGGATGAGCAACTACATCAGCTCTTTCGAGAATTATAGCTGTTTTTAACTGAGAGACAATGTGCATATTTTATTATGCATATTTGGAGTCACACAGGCTTGCTGGAGGGTTTGGCAGAAGGTAATCAGAGGGCAGATATGCTTGTGGCACCAATATGGGCTGCACCATTGGTAGACTGATTTACCCAAGCTAAGCAGTCACATGAGTTTTTTCATCAATCAGCAAAGGTATTGCAGCATCAGTTTGGATTGATGTATGCTGACACCCGTGGAATAGTTTCCATGTGTGCAGATTGTCAACAGTTTTCGGGAGGATTGGCAAATGGAGTTAATCCTAGAGGTACTGGTCCTTTAGAAATTTGGCAGATGGACGTAACGCATGTTCTAGAATTTGGACAACAGAAATTTGTGATGTATGTGTCATTACAGATAATGGAACCATATGGGTACCAGCGAAATGGGTGAAGCCATGGCTGCCAGAACAATCAGGTCCGCATGAATCACTCGAGGACAGGGGTGACGACGGACATCAGGTGTCCTGGTTGTGGATGTTGTGAGCCTTGCTGGAAGTGTGACAAGAGGTGGTATTAGCACAGCTTTACTGGCACAGAAGTGGTGCGGGGTGTGCTTTGCTTTAGAATTAGAAACAAGTGAACAAGTGGCTAGGAGATGAGGCATGGTTGGGATCTAAAGGTCTTTGTTCATAATTTGTAGCACACTTACAGTTACGTGGAGTTTGTCAGACCAAATTGAGCTTTTATCAGCCAGACAGAATGTGTGGGTCACGTGGGCCAACCGGACAGGCCAGAAATCGCTATGTTTGAGTTTGGAAATTAGGCTGTTGGACGTCAAAACAGTTAAACCTTACATCACAAATTTTACAACAGTTAGCGAGTGACGTAGACAGTGTAAGGCATGCTACACTGCAAAACAGAGCAGTGATTGATTTTCTACTTCTAGCACACGGGCATGGTTGTGAGGATTTTGAAGCAATGTGTTGCATGAATTTGTCAGACCATTCAGAATCAATTCATAAGAAACTACAGCAACTGCAAGACAACATGAAAAAGTTAACCGTTACTAATTGGGGCTTAGATAGGTTATTGGGAAGCTGGGGTTTCTTGGGATGGTTAGCAGATTTAGTAAAACATAGTATTGTAGTTCTGATTGTGCTTATTGTTATGTTAATGATTGTATCCTGTGTACTAAGAAAGGTGTCAAATATGATCAAAAGCGCCATAAAGAAGGTCTGGCTGGTTCAAGAAGAAAAAGGGGGAATTGTGGGACTGTACTTAAGAGACAATGGACATATATTGAACCAGCCATGTGAGGAAGCAGACTGGCTTTAGGCCCTCGCCCTTGAAGTCACCTTGAGGAGAGAAAAACAGGAGCGACAGTGACTGTTTTACACGAATTGAGACAAACAAGCCTGAAGGAGTCGGACGAGCAGGTAGGAAAACAGAGATTAGACGAACCAATCAAGAAAGAAGCCGAGTTGCATGCTCGCCTCATGCACAGGACTATTAACCAATCAACTAATGCGTGAACGTGTGTAGGGATAGATAAATTGTATATAAGGGACAGTAGAATGTCAATCAAGTGGCTTCTGTATGGTTCACATTGGATCGTGTGAAGTGCAGTTTCTCTCCTCAAAACTCTTTAAAACTCTTTTTCCCATGGTGTACCATGAAAAGTGAGAGCTACATTTCGGGCACTACTGCTTTTCCCCAGCGATTCCAGATGTTTGCTGCCTCCCCTTGCCTAGATATCTTTGTGCTGTTGGATAATATTTCTCTGCCATTGTCGCTAAGGATGCTCACTTAAGCAAAAGGGAAAGTTTTGCAGCTAAAAGTATCTAAATACTTTTGTATCAGCTATGAAATGGAACCTGTGAGAACAGAAAAAGGAAAAAAAAAGATTTTTATCTTGCATGAAAATTAAATCATCGCAGGTCTAAGAAGCTAATCTATTGTTTTTTATCATCTTTTCAGAGTTAATAAATGTCCTGTAGCAAAGCACTGATGTTATGCAACTTCACGTCTCCCTAAATCAATTTTTCTTCCACTTGTGTACACTTCTTCCGTGTCACACCATACCTACAGCATTGCAGTAATGCCTTGTTAAGGCTGCAGTGTAGCAGACTCCATGCTGGTGCTGCACTCCTGCAACATCTGGCCTTCAAATACTTTTTTATTTACGCGCTGAAATGGAGACAAGCCCGGTCACGTATTCATTATGTTTTATACATGCTAAAAGTGGTGCTGTGCTTGCAGCTGGGAAAAAACAGGGGCTTTTATTTGGCTAATTGTTTTAATACCCACTGGTAATATTTATTTCCAAGCTGGTGCCTGTGTTGCTAGGTGTTGGGCTTTTATCTCTGAAAATGCAGCAAAATTATCTAGTACTTTCTCTTCCTTCTGGAATTTTCCTCTCTCCCTGCCAAAATACAAGTTACTCTATAAATCAAGAGGATTTCAATTACTGTGTGGTACTTGTTTGCCCAAGGAACTGCTACCGCACAATTACAGTCATTGTATCTTGCATTGTCTGAACTGTTGCTGTGAAGTGTGTGGGCAGCTTGTTTTTAGAGGAATTCCTGCATCCAAGTACAGTAGGAGGAAAGGGCCAGATTCTCAGTAACTCTGATTTCAGCATAGCCTGTGTAATGTTAGTAAAGCTGGATAAGTGAAGTGTTATGTATAGGAACACATGCATGCACAAGCACACTCCTCAAAACAGAGGGATTATAATGCACTTGACCCTCACTGAAAAAAAAAAAAAGTTCATGTTTTCCCATAGAAGACACATTTCAAAGCATTAGTTAAAAAAAACAAAAACAAAAAAGCTCATCCCTCAGATTCAAATATTCATTAAGCCCATTCTCGGGGACAGAGAAATCCAGAGATACTATCACATTAAATGCATATTACTATCTGGACATTTTTAATTTTGCAGAATAGAAAGGCAGTAAAAGGAGATGTTAGAGTTCCAGGTTTTGGGTTTTTTTCTCAAAGGTTCAGCCAACTGGGCTCAGCAGTATTAATAAATCCTCACCTTGCAGAAAGCTCTCAATAATTGAAATTCTTGTGTCATTTCCCAACCTCTGTGTTCCTCTTGAGCCTTTGCTG
>NW_009649464.1:686928-742470 GCF_000708025.1 Charadrius vociferus | reverse complement strand
TCTCTCCAATTTAGAGACCAGGACATCATGCGTGACAGTGTCAAATGCTTTGCATAAGTGCAGGTAGATGACATCTGTTGCTCTCCCCTTATCCACCAAAGCTGTAACCCTGTTATAGAAGGTCACCAAATTTGTCAGGCATGACTTGCCCTTCGTGAAGCCATGTTGGCTGTCACCGATCACCTCCTTTTTTTTCATGAGCCTTATAAGAGTTTCCAGGAGGATCTGCTCCATGATCTTGCTGGACAAAGAGGTGAGACTGACTGGTCTGTTGTTCCCAGGGTTTTCCTTTTTTCCCTTTTTGAAAATGGGGGTTATGTTTCCCCTTTTTCAGTCAGTGGACACTTTACCAGACTGCCACGACTTTTCAAATATAATGGAAAGTAGCTTAACATCTTCATCCACCAGTTCCCTCAGGACCTGCAGATGGATTTCGCCAGGACTCATGGACTTGTGTACCTTCAGGTTCCTCAGATGGTCTCAAACCTGGTCTTCTCCTACAGTGGGCAGTTCCTCATTCTCTCAGTCCCTGCCTTTGTGTTTTGTGACTTGGGCAGTGTGGTTAGAGCCATTAGCAGTGAAGACCAAGGTAAAAAAGTCATTAAGTACCTCAGCCTTGTCGGTATCCTGGGTGACCAGGTCTTCTGTTTCCTTCTGGAGAGGGCCCATTTCTTTCTTAGTCTTCCTTTTATCACTGATACACTTTTAGAAGTTTTTCTTGTTGCCCTTGATGTTCCTGGACAGATTTAACTCTATCTGGGCTTTAGCTTGCCTAATCTGGTCCCTGGCTGCTTGGACAATGTCTCCATATTCCTCCCAGGCTACCTGCCCCTGCTTCCACCCTCTGTAGGCCTCCTTTTTGCTTTTGAATGTGTTGGGAGCTCCTTGTTCATCCATGCAGATCTGCTGGTTTTGCCTGACTTCTTCTTTGTTGGGATGCATTGCTCATGACCTTGGAGGAGGTGATCCTTGAATACTAACCAATTTCTTTGGGCCCTTCTTCTCTCCAGTGTTTTATCCCATGGAACCCTACCAAGTAGATCCCTGAAGAGGCCAAAGTCTGCTCTCTTGAAGTCCAGGGTAGTGACCTGGCTGTGCACCCTCCTTGTCACCTTAAGGATCTTGAACTCCACCATTTCATGGTCACTGCATCCAAGACTACCCTTATGCTTGACTTTCCCTTGAGCCCCTCCTTGTTGGTGATAACAAGATCCAGCACAGGTCCTCTCCTTGTTGGCTTGTCTACCACTTGGAGAAGGAAATTTTCATCAACGCGTTCCAAGAACTTCCTGGATTGTTTATACCCACCGTGTTGTCCCTCTAACAGATATCGGCGTGGTTGAAGTCCCCCATGAGGACCAGGGCCTGTGAACACAATCTGCCCAGAGAGGGCCCAATCCGCTCCATCATCCTGGTCAGATGACCTGTAGCAGACCCCCACTGTAACATCACCTGCTCCTGCATTCCTTTTAATCCTGACCCATAAGCTCTCAGTCGTCTTTTCATCTATCTCCAGGTGTAGCTTCATGCACTCCAGCTGGTCATTGACGTAGAGGGCAACATCCCCTCTTCATCTCCCCTGCCTGTCCTTCCTAAAGAGTCTGTATCCTTCCATTCCAACACTCCAGTCATAGAAGCCATCCCACCATGTCTGTGATGCCAATGAGATCATAGCCATTGAGGCGTGTGTATGTCTCTAACTCCTCTTATTTCTTCCCATGCTACATGTGGTTGCATATGTCTCTAACTCCTCTTATTTCTTCCCCATGCTACATGGGGAAGAGGCACTTAAGCTAACATATATGTATCTCTCCACACTGTACATATGTACATATATTAGATACTTAGACATATAAATGCGCTTACATGTATGTGCAGTTACAGACATATGTATATAAGTATATAATATATATATGTGTACAGTGTGGATGCTTCCAGGAGCTGGGCTCAGACACTGCAACAGGCTGCCTAGCAGCTGTCCCTGCATCCCAGTCTTCCCAGTTGCTGGCATCTGGGCATATGAGCCCCTGAGGTTGCAACCCCACTCCAGCTGGTGGTACAGACCACCTCACTGGTCTATACTAGTGCACACACACATGTAAGGGCATGCATGCACCCAGACACACAGAGCTGGCCAGGATTCCCCAGCTCCCATAGCCAACACATAGCTGGTTCCCTACATCATTAAATTTACAATTCTAAGCCACATAAGGGTACTACAGTCTGCTGACTAAGTGGCATAGATAAAAAGTGAGTTGATATTTTGCAAATAGTTTTAAAACTTCTGAAATTATTGCTGGAGACAAATGAGCTAATGCCTTCCGACAACCAAAAAAATAATTAAAACCAGTTGTTCAGAACTTTTGGTTATGTTGCTTATCCTCTTCTTAAAACTCTGAATAATGACACATATCAGGCTATAAATTGAACAGAAATTTCCCTGAATGGTCATTCTGGCTGTATTCGTGTTCCCATTATGTTGATCTGTGTTCTTTATGTTTTCATACAAACTTTCCTTACTTGTATTGCTGTAGCAGCAGATCAATGCTTTGTGATGGTTTTTGTTGCATAGCTGCAGTTTCTTATTAATGAAAATATAAACTGTTCTCAGTCCACGTAGACATCCATTTTGTTAACTTGAAGAACACTGAAATTCCAGTTTGCCAAAAATCTTTAAATGCAGATTGTGTGTTTCACAAACAGGCATAATGGTTGCATTACTGCAAGAGGAAGGGCTTGGAGATTGATTGCTTTTATGGTGCTCACTTGCTTTGGACAGGGAGATGGAAGGACATGGGGCGACTTATCTCCTGTAGATCTTTCAGATATTACAACTCTGTAGGCTAGCATGTTAAGTAAGATGGAAACCTAAACCCAGTGTTTCACTCTTCTTCATCGTTTGTTGACCAGAGAAAAGTGCTGTATAGCTGCATGGCACTGTAATCCTCTTCTTATAACATCTGTGCAGCATTAGGAGGATTGACTGGGGACTCAGAAAGTTTAGATTTAAGGCAGCTCTAAAGTGACTGCTTCTTTCCCTCTTCTCCCCGTACATTTCCTAACAGTATATGTAGGTTCTTGTCATGGTTCTCAATTCCTGTGACACACTTCCAGTCAATCAGTCACCCAAACCCTTTCCTCTTTAACCTGTATTCAGGTCCTACATTTTTATTTCTTTTATTGGCACAGTTCATACCAGTCACCATCTGGCACTTGATGTTGTAAGTCGCACTCCTTCTTCCTGAAAAAATCACAGAGGTATCAGTGTCCTGGTTCACTCATCCATATCAGCTGTGAGTTCAAAACCATCTTAGATTGTATTAATGTGATATGACAAACAAAATGAGCAAGACTAGTCATATAGATGTCTCACAATGCAGGAAGTTTGCAGGGAGCAGCTATTCCAGTCTCTTGGTTTTGATTAGGGGTTGAATGTGTGCAGGCAAGTTCTTTAACACCGCATTTCTCTTTATTCGGTTGAAGCCAAACTGATTATTCTGTAATTCTGACTTGAACTAAGAACAGACATAAAAGAAGATCATGCAAGTGGGGTGCAGTGCTGCTCAAAAGGAAGAAGTAGGAGGCAATAAGCCCTGAGAGAAAAGCAGTTTGTCTCAGTGCTGAGGGAAGCACTTACCCCCCTGCACTTTTTTAGTGGGATGCCTTGTATTTTACCTGCTCTGTTCCTTTCAGTCTCCATATGTAAGCTGTGTGTACAGAGTGGTGTTGCCTTTGCGCGTGCTGACTAGAATAGAGGCCATAATTCTGCCTTGCCATTATGCAGGTAATACACACACATGAGTGAGGTCATCTTTGTGTGCTGAATTAGGAGCCTGAATCCTTCATTCCACTCTTTCTCCACCCAGATTGCCAGAGCAGAACAGAACTGCATCCTCATCCTTACCTTGTGGAACCAGTACACTGCATTGCTTCTGTGACCTAAGGGAGGATCCAAGGCTGTGCTGATCCGTACAAGTAAACCAACATGCAAGGGCTGCCATAATCTGCAGAGCTACTACTTATTTCCTTTATTTTACTCTTTTCCACTGTGCTCTTATTTCCCACCAACAGAATTTCTCTCCACAGATTAATACTATTACAGCACACGTAAGCTGTTGCAGCGAACACCTGCAATCTGTTGTCAACCCAAAGAGGTTTCTGGCACGCAATGAAGATGCTGGAAAACACACAATACTTGTACCCTGAAAAGCACAAGAAGCACATCACAGATAATGTAACACAAAGCCCAGAGCACGTACAGTATTTCTTTACAGAGAAGTGAATTGTTGTATGTGCAACCAAAAACTTTAAAGTGTTTACCTAATTAGCAGAAAAAAAATGAAGCATATATCCTGTCTGACAGTCACAATAAACAACTACAGAATTTGGATATTCATTATCTGAGAAAAGTAAAAGAAATTGAAAAAAAAAACAAAAACAAAACTGTTCAATAATTTAAATATAGCCAACCACATGCTGCTACCGTTTTTCTTATATTTACATGGTCATAAACTGTATGTGCAATCTTGTTTTCATTTAAAGAAATATTAGTGTATTTGGTCTCATAATGTTACAGGGAAGCTGTATGAACAGATGCCTTGGAACATTATGTTGCTATGGAGGAAATTTAGCCATAAAAAAATAGACACTACCCTGGAACAAACAGAAAACATGTTTTGTCTGCATTCAAGTCCCAAACAGTGGTGAATATTGCAGATGACCATGCTTGTATGCAAGTCTAAATTTGTTTTTGCCAATATGAAGATCATAACTTGTTGTGAATGTGCTGTGCTGATCAAGAGTATCATGTTTCTAATATAATTTTAGCTCAAATATGGGAAATTCTACTATGTTTTATTTTCTCATTTTTTAAAAGTTTTTAGTGATGCTACTGATTGTTATTTTCCATTGCAATATAACGTATTCTTTCCTTTCATTTCTTTTCCCTTTCCACTTTCCTTCCCTTCCCATTCCCCCCTCTGTTTTGCTTTGTTTTCTGTGCGGAAAAAAAAGTCGTGGATTCAACATTCAGACACGGACTCAATATTTAAATGCATATCAAATGTAAAATGACACGGTCAAACCATGTACTGTACAATCTTCTTCCTTTCCAGGAATAAAAAACTGGCAATGATGCTCAGTTTTTGAGAACCAATTTCTCAAGGAAAAAGGGTGAGCAAATTATCTTCCTCAATATTCTTCTACATACTCTCAAATACTCTTCCTACATAGAATGTTGCATATTTCCATACCCTATGTGAATAAGAATATTTATGTATTCAAAAATATGTGGAGTGTCATATCTAAGGTATGAAAGGTTGATGTATATCACAACATCATAACTGATGCTAAGTTCAGTAAATAAAAGCAAACTGTTCTCCTTGCAGATATTAAAAAAAAAAAAAAGAAACTTTTTCAGGAAGATGGACTATGATGATTGCAGTTTGAAGCAGATGTTCACAAAAGGACTCACAGTCACATTCTTGTAAGTGTAGCTCAGCTTTCTTGAACTATGTTTTACTCAGTCTGTACATTCAAAACTAGCCCAAATCCAAAGTTGCGGAAAGTGATTTCTGCATAATTTATATATAAAACACCTGCACTTTCATACATATTAGATGTACATGGCTGTGTATGTCTAGATATATACATGTTAAATTGTGTATGTGTGGGTAGGTGTATATATTCATACTATCAGACTATTCATCATATATATGTAGACAAAATAAAAATAGTGACTAAATATTATTAAGTTGTTGGAATAATTTTACTTAACAGCTGCTTTTCTAATGATTTTTTGTTTTGATTAAACTGTGCTGAAAATCTTAAAAAAAATGGGGAAGGCTTTTCCAAATGCCTGTAGATTTCTAGTCGTGATTTTTACTTTGTAGTGAAGTATACTTATCTATAAGAATAAATTAGTCATGACTGAATGGCATTCAGAAAGCTTTGGGCTCTAAAATTGGCTATTTCCACCTGAGGACACAAATGAGCAAGGAAGGCTGCCAGTAAAGAAATGCGTGTTGCAGCTGAACAGAAATAGATTTAAAAACGGCTTGTAAGCATTAGCTGTGGAGGCATGCTGCTATGTTCCTCAAGCAGAGCAGTTGTTTATCTTCAGGAGGGAGATCTGAAGAGTGGGTTTACTTGCCCACATCAGACACTTTGTAATGGAGATACCATCCAGCAGACCAACCGTACAGCAAAAGATCATTTCAAACATTTCCTTACAATGTCACCTGAGAAGCAGAACTCTCCTTCCTCAGAATCACAAAGGAAAGAAATGAACACAAACATTTGAATTCAAATAGTGTCCCATATCTATTAAATACACAGGTATGCAGTATTTCATATGTCTTCAGTAACATTTTCTCTAACTGGGAATTGAAGTGCAAAATGGCTAAATATGAACTTATATTTTCTATTCTGTCTCTACAGTTATTTGCAATAAATGCAAAATCTACTAACAAACATTTCATCATTAATGATGCATTGCAGCTTTTACTAATGGAACAAACCCTATAATCATCTGATGAAAACCACCTCCCATGTGAAGCTAATTTATCATCCTTTTGAAGAGTCCAAGGGGAGAAATCATGCAAAATAGCAGGACAGGAAAACTTAAAATGTTTTTACAATGGAGTTTTTTCGTTAGTTTTTTTCACAAGAACAGGATATGTCCATCTCGAAAATAAAGCTTGTCTATATTGCCAAACTCCAGTAATTTCCCTCTGCACTTTTTTCTGACGTCCTCTTGCCTTAATCAGGTGTTGGTTTCTGGAACATAAACAGTAGTTTTATTTTCTTCATGTCCTTTTTTAATACAGTCAGTTTTAACACTCCAAATCTCCATTTATAGATACAATTTATCTAGATATTATTTATGTAGGTCAATAACCAAATAATCTGTAGGTGGATAAAAAAGAAATATTTGTGTATATCTGGTACATGTTTGCTTAAGTATGTTTTTTTTTTTCTTGACTAGCCAAGACAGGGGTTGTGTTGGATTTTTAAAAAAAAAATTCCCCCAAAATATTATCAATGAACACACAGTATAAACAAGACCACCTGCACAAGGAAG
Organism: Charadrius vociferus; assembly: GCF_000708025.1. Lineage (NCBI taxonomy): Eukaryota > Metazoa > Chordata > Aves > Charadriiformes > Charadriidae > Charadrius > Charadrius vociferus. Next base: position 735,389 of record NW_009649464.1, on the reverse strand, counting down.
GCAAAGGGGATCATTTGAATATTGTTCCTTAATAATTCATCTTATGGAGATGACCAATGAATGAGAGTTGACTTTTTTTATTGCTGTATAAGCACAAAGAGGATACTATCTAAGTGTTAAACAAGAAATAATAGGATAAGGCAAACTGAGTGAGGAGCACATAGAAACTCCTTATGCCTCACTACATGTTCATTGTATTTGCCATGGATTTAATCGACTCTTTAACACTATGAAGTACATGGGAAATGGAATTTTTACAAGCTTTAATGGATATACAGTAGCTACTTTTATTATTTCGATTTATTTTAGTTTTTTAAATTATTTTTAATTCCAGGAATGTAAAGCTTCGTTGATGAAGATTCTGAGTACAGACCAAAAAAAAGAGGTCACCGTGTGGCAGTGGTTCCACATAGAGCTCTCTGACCCACTGTCAGGAAAAAAAAAGTAGATAGAAGGCCAGGTACATCACAATGAATGTATCACTATATGCAAATTAGTTAAATTAAATTTCCATTAAAGTTAACTGTGTGAGACAGCTGCAACTATAAGGCAAAGATAAGTTCAATCCCTTTAGGCATCCTTTAAGCAAATGTTAGCAGTGACACAGGGTTTTCAATACTGTAAATTTGGACTACCTCCAAAACAAAAGAACTTTCTATATTTCTCACATGATTGTACAGGTGCATCCACAGAATAATATATGAAAAAAAATTAAGCTTTTTTCTAGAGGCCAGAATGAATATCCTACCTGTTCATGCCTCAACTCAAGTCATATAGAGATGATTACAGTGTTATAAAAATGAACCAAAATCACATGATCAAACTGTATGCATGGTTGCGCAAGCATATATGCATTATAAAATAGTGTGCATTTGTAATTGAAATACTTGCTGTGAGGGGAAGTAGCATCATTGCTCTGCTCTGCTCTGCTGAACAGATAAAAGGATTTGCCACTAATCCAGCAGTCCTTAGCCTATTTACCCATCCACTCACTTGAAACTGTAAAAAACTTTCACCTGAGTCTGCTGGGATAACGCACTGGTGAGGAGCAAAATTAATACCATGTTCTGCAGTCGTTACCCTCAGTCTTTCCATATCTCACACCTATTTACCATCCCTTCTGTTGAAAGTTAACCTTAGCTGTCCCTCAAACAACTTTCTAGCCAACTTTTCTAACACTGCCGAAGAAGAGGAAAGTATCTGGCTCAGAAAATGAGGACTATTTATGTAATGTCTAGTTTATGGTTAAATAACAGGGGAAAAAAGTGGACTAGATAGGTCTGACAGCACATTAAATGCATTAAGCAGCACATGTTCACGCTCTTCATTGTGATGAAATGCAGTAAAGATTCCACTGAAGATGAGAAAAATAAGAAGGGTTTTCTCCCCTCATCTGATTAAGAATGTATTCAGTAGACCGCATGCACTGTGTTTGGTGAAGCTCCCAGCTCTCCTTAAGACTTACAACATCATTACCTTAACGTAATTCTAAGAAATTAAAGCTAGCTGTGTTAATCAGTAGACCTGTGTTTTATTCAAAACCAGCAGGTATTAATCAGTTGGATTTGCTTAACAGGTGAATCTCATTAACATAGCATGTGGGAACAATTTAATCTACTGATTTTTTTTCTGCATTAGGGATTTAGCTATAAAGACTATTTTTTCAATTTATTTATTTATAGCATACAGATAACCTAGATGTTGCTGCTACTGCCTATATTATAAAAGTACACTTTCTAATGAGTTATGGTTTTCTTTCTTTTAATCTTTATGAGGAAATACCCACATAAAGAGCTTTTTTTTTTTTTCTTAAAAAAAGGTCAGTATTATGTGTTTCCAGTGTGATTAGTTCTATAGCCAACTGAAATAGAGCATGTTAGGAAGGGAACTTTATTTATTTATTTGTATACAGAGGAATCTAGTATGGGCTGAGGACAGACCTTGTTGCCATTCAAATAAGGTGATTCAAGGAAATATTGATAACTGGTTACCGTACGTTTAAAGGGTTGCTAGTCTAATCTGAGGGTTTTATGCCTTTTTTTGCACAGCTTGAGATCATTATAGAAGACAAAATGTAGCTTGGAACTGGGCTAAGAATTGAGTTGCCTTCTAGCTCTTTTGAAACCTGAACAGTTCTATCAGGGGGGAATGCGGCAGCTTAAATGTGCATCATGTTTTCATATTGCCACATTGAAATGAGGAAGGAGAAAGAATTACAAGATGTTGGGAATGAATATAAATGCCTTTAAAACCAGGTATTTCAGCAGAGCCAGCTGCCTCTTCCTAGTTCACGTTTGTGGCATTCTTAGATGTAGGAGTTGACAAGCATTGTCCATTCAGACTGGAAGACCTTAAAAACTTAAACTGGATTAAGATTATTAGTATATAGTGTAAGGTAGGGCTGGTTTGGAATAATAAAATTTGTTGCAAACTGAGAGTTTAATTGCTGAATATGGTTTGTGTCATATATTAAGGTAAAGCCTAGTGACCATATTTGCTGTACATAATGTAACAGAGAAAAGATCTACTTAAACATCACCAGCAGAATAAGTAAAATCAGGTGAAATTTGTTTACAGATAAACTGGAAATGAAAATAAGAGAGTAATTTTCCAGTATGGGTAGTTGTTGCTTGAGTTAGCGCTCAGAGCTATGAAAGATCTTTATCTTTTGTTCACTTACCGGTTTTACTATTAAACCAAAAGTATTTTGAAAGATAGAGTGGGATCTGTATCTGGTTCGATCAGATTGCAGCACCAAAACATATGACTAAAGATGACTGTATCAGTATTTCAGAGCAATCTCTTTAGAGAGTTGGCTATCATTACAGTGAAAATAACTAGCAATTTTAGAGCCTGACCATCTCTACATCTTCTGCAAAATTTTTACTTATATATGTATAAAACTTATGTACTGTTTATAAAAATAAATATTTTATATACCTATAACATATCATTCAGAATCATGTATGTAGTTTTTATATGTGTAATATTTTAATGCACTATATATTAAATGTAATATGTAAACTTTTTAATAATGTATACAAAATATATTATAATGTGTATAATATGTGTATATATATTGTATACACACACACAAAAATGTCTATATCCACACATATATTTCAGAGTATACTGATATTCCCCCAACTTCAGGTGCCTCAAACAAGGTTTTCCCACCCCATTACATTAAGCTGTGAGCAGTAGCACCAGCCTTGGCACTGACAAATTTGGTTTGGAGCCAAGAGAGTTTTACAAATATAATTTTAAATAAATACTCAGCTGGGAAAAAAGTACCCATAATTTTTTAGCCTTGATTTCATTCTCCTCTCACCTGTAGTTATGCTTATGGCTTCTGAAGATTCCATGTGCCCAAACCTTTTGCCTAGCTCTATGGGAATAATTTTAAACTACCTGACACAACATGCCAATATGAGAATGTCCTCTCCTTTGTTTATCTAATACTCATTTGTTTAAATGACAAGTAACTGGTTGATGTTTCTGTTGCAGTACAAATCTTGAACTTCTGGGCAAAACTTCCTTTTCTGACTACAGTACAAGTTGCTTTAAGTGTGAATGCTATTTAATTGTAATTCTTTTTTCTTTTTTTTTTTTTTTTTGAGTTACCAGAGATGTAAAATTAATACCAAAGGACTGAGTCAGGAATAGTGTGAAGGGCAGGAGTTCATATGCATTGTTATACATTATGTGCTTAATACTGTGCTATAAAGCTTTCTCTCATAGTGACCTTCACATTCTGTCATACCAAAGGGAATTATTCCCCATAAGGCAATGGTATTTCTTTCTCAGTTTCCTCCAGACTGTCACATTCAGAACACTTTTTCCAAACTTCTTGATTCTGAATCAGACTATTGATGAATATTTGCATAAATCTTCTTGAAGTTAGTACTTCAGTTTCTAAATCTGTGGGTTTTGTCTCCCTTCTAGCTGTGATGACGCCGGACAGAGTTGGTATTCTTGTGTGCACTTAGGGCCTGTAGCATTAGTTGCTTATGAAAACATTTTGCCTCAAACATCTTGTTGGAGATGGTGGCCTTGCATTACATGTTTCTGTGGAAAGCTTCACCAAAAATGGTTCTGGTTTTTTATGTGAACTGGATCATTTGAGGAAAGTATTGTAATTCTGCAGGCACTGGGAAGATGTAGGGGATTTACACTTTCGACTGAGGGTTTGAAAGAAGCAAGATACAGCTTATGGACTTAGTGCTAAAAATGTGACTTCTAGGACTGAAAGAAATTTCCTGTTCTATGTGCTGATTAGAGTTTGACAAGAACACTTGTGAAACTCCAACCTATGCTAAACATATTCTATTCAGATGGTTCTGGATGAACAGACCCTTTCCTACATTTGCTGCCCCTCCTTGTACTCAGAAACTTTCACAACCTAAGAGGAAACAACTTTGGAAGGACAAAAGATCTGGTATCTGATAGAGTGATAAGGAAAAAATTATTTGAATGCCACCACTGTAGATAGGGTTCTATAGCTGCATATTGTGCTGGAAAAGCCTTCTGTAGGTAATCACTGGTTTTCTGCAGTTCACAGCCTGTTGGCCTAGTTGTGCTTGTGGGAAATTTTGTATGCTTATAGCTATGCAAATAAATCCATGCTTAACCTTTTATACACTACTCAGTGCTCCGAAGTACAGATCCTTCAAATAAGTTCTGGCCTAATCTCACATGCCTAGATCCTTAAAGTTACTTTGGCAGCCAATAGTGAAATAGAACAATACTTAAATTCCTTCCTTTTAGAAGGACCTGTGCCTTCTGTCCCTTTGGACCCATCTGCAAAATGGATGTCATCGTGTTATGTAACAGCATTCAACTGGGAGGTGGGGTTTTTTTCGAGTATGATTTAACAACATAGAAAGTGATAAGATCTGAGACTTGCAAACTGAAGAAGGAGAAAAATCAGTAAAGTTACTATTAACTGGCCACTATCCTTTCAGTGTATTGGACTACTGTGGTTATGGAATAAAGTTTGCATCCTAATGCTTATGCAGAAAGGAATAAGATCAAGACTGTACTCTGAGTAGTTAATTTAAAAACTTTGTGTTCTCCAAAGTGCTATTGTGTGTAACTATATGCATAGCATACAATGAACTCTACAGATACGGATAAATACCTGCACTTGCATCGAGTTTCTTTTGTACTGTGACTTGTCATTGCTTACTTGACATACCTAAATGTGGAACAAGAGGAATATTATCTAGACAGCTAAAATTACTACAGTAGAAATTTTTTACTTGCAGTTGACAAGTGTAGCTTTAAAAATAACATATTTGAATTCTTGATAGATGAAATAGCTTAGGTTGTGTGAACCTTACAATCTATTCTCTTAGAGCCCCAATTACGATAATATTTTTGAATATGCAGAAATATTTATTCTTTTTTAAGTAATGAAATGACAAAAATTTGGCCCAAGGCAAAGTTATCATTAGTACATTCAAAATTCCTTAATAAAGCAAATGTACTTTTCAAACAGTTGAAGATAAAATGTATTAAGTGAAAATATTCTTGGCAATAAAAGAATTACGCTTTGGCTTGAGTTCTAATTCATCTTCTTTAGATCCACTATGAATAACAGAACCTACTAACCTCTTTGCATTCATAAAGCTATATCCATCTCTAAGTCTTGCCTAACTGTATGTGTAATGACTGTCATTATCAAAACACATTTGTAGCCATTAATTGTATTTTTTTTCTATTTTCCATTTTTTTTGGCAATACACGTTGCCAAAACCCCTAAAAATGAAGATGTCATAAGTTTATATGAGTTTCTCCCCATTTAGCTACAAGAATTAATTGTCCACAACACAACTTTGTATAAGGTCATGGAGTACTTATGCATATTCAGCTCTGCTTTGAATAAGGCAAAATATTCAAGGGCTCCTACCTGTGAATGTTATTGTCCTTTAAAATACAAATCTATTATAGACTTGAAAAAAAAACATCCTAAAATGCAGTTCACTATAAATAACAGTACCTTCTGCAAAATTTAAAATGAAATATACTCCTTGAGGACAAAAAAAAAAAAACCAAAACCCAAAAAGGTGATATATTACCATCATGGATTCCTAAATGCATAGCACTGACTCTTAAGTTTGCCTATTTTTCAGGCAGCCATGGTAGCAAAAGTGTATTTGACAGTGCAGAAGGTTGGGGACCATGGAACATATAGTATTTTTCTTGGTGAGATCGGATCCAAGGATGTCCAAAGCTCAGAGGTAGTTCTGCTTTCTTTTGCTGTACTTGCTTTAAGAAAAGGGAATTTAATTGGCCAGGGTGATTTTTATCAGCATATACGCTAGAACCATGAAAATCTTAAGTAAATAAAATTCAGCTATATTGTTTAGACTGAAAGAAAATGTGTAAAAATTAATCTCCTCCCCCAGCCCGTTATCTTTCCAGAGTGCTAGCTTTCTTCTGAGTTTGCTCTCACTCTAACAAGTTTATCTACTAGGCAACCTCCTGATTATATGATATTGGTTTTGACTATATTACTTTTAGAAAAGCAGTCAGAATTGGTGCTGTGAGCAGACAGCTTGCAGGTAGCTCTAACATTGATTGAGCCTGTGAACAGTGATATATTTACATCTGAAGCGTCTCCAAATGACCGTACGGATTTAATAGAGCTAAGCAAGGAGCATGCTTGTGCTTTTAGGCACAGCTGCATGAAGTCACTGTAGATGCAAGCAGAGACGGTTTAAAACAGACCAGCCAATGCCCTCAGGTACCTCTAATGTGCCAAACCAATTCTAATCTCGTAAAACACAGACCATTTTTGTCTTTTCATTGATTATATAAACACTTTAGATACCAATCATCTAATTCTGCCTTTACTTAGCTTCTGATATTGAATTAAAACAATAGATTGGTTAATTGAGGGGTTAATGACTAATTTTACCTCTTTACTTAAGAAAACTTAATTCTCCTGGGCTTCCAACAAAGAAGAAATAGCTCTGCTGTAATAATCTTCTGTTTACATCTTCTAATGTATTGCCTTTAGAGGCAATTCAAACAATCAAACACTACTTCTATAAATCTCCTTTCAATTTTCCCACACAAATTTCTCAGAAAAATTAGCATTCTTTTAAATTAAATACGTAGCATAACAGTGATTAATGCTAACTTTGCTTTAATCATTTTTCTCCATAGACCTATGTCAATCAGGAATATTTCCTGTCTTGTCTACAGTTTGATAGATATGGAAGGTGAGTCAGGTAAACATTTATATAAATAAAATATGTAACTTGTTAAGCCAGAGAATTCTGAGTTTGACCTTTATAATACATTTGCTTAAATATATTTTTAAAAAATTGTTTTCTCTTGTATGTAAATGTCTAAAAGCTGATAAAATTTTATCTAGCCTAAGACTGAAAAGGCATGAGGTTATTTTTCTATAAAATATTTGCTTTTCTTCTGGTTTTGGGGAATCTGGCTGTTATTATGTGTCAGGGTAGCTCTGGCAGAAACAGATAAAAACTTGTCATACTACAAAATAATATGTTTTTCCCTTCTATAATTAAAAAAAAGAGCAAAGTTCCTTGGAGATGAGGAAACCCAAATAAAACACATGTTCTGGATACTGCTAAAATCTGTGGTGATATTTGGAAAAAGCAAGTTGGAATAGCTTAACCCCCCCTTCCCCCCCCCCCCTTTTTTTTTGTTTGTTTGGTTTGGTTTTGGTTTTGTTTTTTTCTAGCAAGTGCTGAAAAGAGAAGAGCTCTTACCCACAAAAGCTAGGTTGTATTAGAACAGACACAAGCATGAGTAATACTTCCAAGAAGCTCAGTTTTAAAATACCTATGAAAAGAAAACTCAAGGTGAAACAGAACAGGAATAAAAGACTTTGTAAATACATCTCTCCCAGCTGTGTCCTCCGTTTGTACACATTATTTTTCATGGGCTTGTTCCCAGTCTTACTGACTTCTGAGTTGCAGCAAACTCCAGTTTCTTATGTCCCAATGAACTCTTTCTTTCTGTCTGCTTCTTTGCTGTACACAGGAAGACTTCTTCCCCAGGGAGTAAGTGGCCACAAGGGGAAGAAGGCAGCTCTCATCTGTTGCTCCATGGAGGGTGCTGCTCAACATAGAGTGCGGGAAGCTGGCTGCCCTCCCACACCACTTATGCAATCTAACAGGACTCCAAGTAGCTAGTAAAATTGTTACTTTTCATCACAAGGTTAAGCTGAAAAACTGATGATTTGCTTTTAAATCATCACAGAAATATTTACCCTGGAAAAAATCCTTTTGATATCTGCTTCTCAAATTTACACCTAACTTAAAGGACATTTAACAAATTGCTGTGAAGACCAAATCACGTTAGGTGCATTGCTTATAGCTAACTTTCAAAATGTTGAGAAATTAAAATTAAAATCTTCACTTCCTTGCCATTTGCTTCACTATCCTCAGTAGAGCCAAGTCTTGCAGTAGAACGTCTATACTAATGTAATTTATAACAAATGCTATTGGAAATATATTTTTTTTTAAGGATAATGATTTTTTTTTACACTTCAAGCAAAATATCAAGGCATTTTAGATAAGAATCAAATCTTTTATGTAATGTTTTTTATAGTAATAGGACATTGTTGGTATAGTTAATCTATGACTACCCTTCCTTCTGCTTCTGCCAGTATTTGAAGATTCAACACAATGCATGATTCTCTATGACTCTTAAGAGTGCTGCTGAAGAAGATGATGATGTCACTTTGAGGCACTTTAGATATATTAAGTGCTGTAAAATAGCCTGGCAATCTTTCCCTTTTTCTTCCCTTAGTTTTTCCTCAGTAAAACCTTGCAGGAGAAAACAGTGATAGCTGACAAAATCCCTGAATGGAGGATTTTTTCACAATGTGTAAAATTTAAATTTAATTTAAACAAGTGATTTAACTAACGAAATGGATGACCCTTAGCTGTCATTGATCCTACCATAAACCTACAAATTTAGAAGTTTTTTCCCAAGATGGTTGGCAATCCAGGCACATTAGCCACTTTACTGTGCCTTTTCATGTAATCATTTCTCTCTCCCTTTGAGTGACACACAGAAAAGGCTATTACAAATCATATCCATACTTTTCAATGTCTCAAAATTATACTCAGTTTAGAGCTTTTATTTATTGCTTACCCACCTAAGTATGATGAATCTCCAAAGCATGACTATAATCACAGCTCTGGTTTCAGATATTCTGGAAAAAAAAAAAATTGAAAAGAATTAAGTGTTTGGAAGCTATTGTCAAAGTGAACATTCCCTGCTAACGTGTAAGTAAAATAAAATAAGATGTATATACCAGATCATATTTCACTGGAGTGTTTGGAAAGGAAAGTTGCTCCCTATTTGAGTAAAAATAAACAGTAATGGACATATTTCAATCTGTAGCTTTTTGTGAAAAAACAAGCAATAGCTCATTGACAGTCCCTTTCCATCACCAGTTCCTGGACTTTCTCTCTACCAGTAGGCTTCTGTGGGCCAATTAAAAGAAACTCTTTAAAACACATTACATAATATTTTTATTTTTTTTTTAATAAAATGTAACTATTGTTTAAGTTGTCCTCTTTATTTTAACAAACTAACATGCTACTATGTCCAAAACTATGGAAAATTTTTGCAAAAGTGTGAGCAATATTTTTTGATGAGATGCACCATAACGGGAAATGCCGTGTTCTTCTCACAGTAAATACTAAACACAAGAAGACCTCTAATAGTGAACTAGGAGACTAGAGAATAATCTAGCAAGACTGGAGAAGTTTTTTTGGCATATTACACATGAAATTTACATCTTTGACCTCTTTATATATCACATATTTTTATATCACATCCTTTGAAATACCAAAAAACCCAACTCCTTTTTCTGTGTGTTTGCTTAGTAGATAAACCTTGATATATAATGTTTTTACATTAGTTATGTGTTCTAAAGAAGATTTTTTTTTAAAAAAATAAGTATTACTTCTAAGGTAAGTTTGTTAAATACCCTGAACTGGCTACATTTCTTTCATTGACATTACTTAGAAGTAGTGCAGTTCTGAAAGTCTTTCCCTAAACTGGTTATCCCTCACCAAGAACAACACTTCTCTTGATTACTAAAAAAAACCACCACTGACATCCTACTGCTTCCCTTTTTTGTATTAAAATGTGTTGGACTAAAGAACCTAAGAAATGCACTTTCAGCAAAGGTTACTCTCTAACTTGGATCTAAATTTCCTGTTGTTCATGTTGATCAGTAATTATGAGAATGAGTAGGTGAGCTTAAAAGCCTGTGCTAGAACTGTTCACTTCCTTAGTCTACCCATACAATAAAAACACAACAGTAGCAAGGGAAGGAAGTTATAAGAACCATCAAGTTAGCAGGTTCTACTGTGGCCTTTCTGTTGTGTATAGGAGTAGTTCCCTCAATGCTGATTTACAATAATGTAAATAAAATTCTTTCTAGTTGTAATCAGGCTCCTTATGCTGACACCAAAAATCATTTTAAAAAGCAAAAGAGTGCACTTTCAAAGAAACTATATTTTTATGACTTTCCTCTACATGCAATCTATCTATATAAAACAAAACTTTCTGATTTTGCATTAGTAATGTTACATCCTTTAGTCCTTTACTAAAGTGTAAGTCACCATCCAAATCTAACAGAGTAGCTTGGATTCCATAGAAATCAATTAGGCAAAAGAGTTTTGTTGCATCAGAAAGGCTGTGCTCAAGCAGAAATAGGGATTAACGGGTACTAGGAAAAGAATAGTCTAAGGAGGACATAAATGCATCATTGCCTTTGTCAAAGCTTGATCACCTTTGAATCATTTGACAAATGCGTCTTAACCATTCAGATAATAGCTTTTCTAGCTCATGCAGGTTAGCTTTCACCTGTAAAGGCTGAGCATTAGTATATAGCATGTTTCACTTTCTTCAACCACCAACATTTATTTGATAACATTTAGTATTGAAATTGACAGCTTTCGGAGTCAGCCAGCTCCATGGCTTTTGTGAAATGTTGCTCAAGAACAAATAAAAGCTACACATAGTGTATCTGGAGACTTAAAACAATTTTAAATATGATACCATGCAGTCACTAGTCTGGGACATTCTGTAACCTTGTCTCTGAATTGCAAGATCTGTCAGTCATATGAAAGGAATAGAATCATAGAATGGTTAGCCTTGGAAGGGACTTTAAAGACCATCTAGTTCCAACCCCTCTCCCTTGGGCTGAGACACCTCCCACTAGGCCAGGTTGCTCAAAGGCCCATCCAGCCTGGCCTTGAACACCTCCAGGGATGGAGCTTCCATAACTTCTCTAGACAACTTGTTCCACGACTCACCACCCTCATAGTGAACAATTTCTTCCTAATATCTAATCTCAATCTCTCTTCTTTCAGTTTGAAGCTGTTACCCCTCATCCTATCATTACACTCCCTGATAGAGTCCCTCCCCATCTTTCCTGTAGGTCCCCTTTAAGTACTGGAAGGTCTCCCCAGAGCCTTCTCTTCTCCAGGCTGAACAATCCCAACTCTCTCAGCATGTCTTAATAGGAGAGGTATTCCATCCCTCTAATCATCTTTGTGGCCTTCCTCTGGACTCACTCCAACAGGTCTATGTCCTTCTTATGTTGGAGGACCCAGAACTGTACTCCAGGGTGGGGTTACAAGAGCAGAGTAGAGGGGAAAATCACCTCCTTTGACCTGCTGACCACACTTCTGATGCAGCCCAGGACACTGTTGGCCTTCTGGGCTGCAAGTGCACATTGCCAGGTCATGTTGAGCTTCTCATCAACCAAGACCCCTAGGTCCTTCTCACCAGGGCTGCTTTCAATACATTCTCCACTCAGCTTGTATTTGTGCCTGGGATTGCCCCAGCCCACATGCAGGACCTTGCCCTTAGCCTTGTATAGTAATATATACTATGGGTTCATGAGGTTCATGTAGGCCTGCCTCTCAAGCCTGTCCAGGTCTCTCTTGATTGCATCCCTTCCCTCCAGTGGGTTGACCATGCCGCACAGCTTGGTGTCATCGGCAAATTTGCTGAGGGTGCACTCAATCCTACTGTTCATGTCGCTGGCAAAGATGTTAAACATCACTGGTCCCAGTACAGACACCAGGGGAATGCCACTAGTCACTGATCTCCGCGTGGAGATCGAGACATTGATCTCAACTCCTTGAGTGCAACCATCCAGCCAATTCCTTATCCGCTGGGTGGTCCATCCTTCAAATCCATGTCTCTTCAATTTAGAGACAAGGATGTCATGTGGGACAGTATGAAATGCTTTGCAGAAATCGAGGTAGATGATGTCAGTTGCTCTCCCCTTCTCCATAAACACTGTGACCCTGTCATAGAAGGCCACCAAATTTGTCAGACACGATTTGCCCTTGGTGAAGCAATGTTGGCTGCTACCAATCACCTCCTTATTTCCCATGTGCCTTAACAGAGTTTCCAGGAGGATGTGCTCCATCATCTTGCCAGGAACAGGGGTGAGACTGACTGCCCTGTAGTTCCCCAGGTCTTTTTCTCCCTTTTTGAAAATAGGCGTTATCTTTTCCAGTCTGTGGGAATTTTACTAGACTGCCACAGCTTCTCAAATATGATGGATAGTGGCTCAGCAACTTCATCTGCCACTTCCCTCAGGACCTGTGGCTGTATCAGGTCTCATGGATTTGTGTACCTTCAGGTTCCTTAGATGGTCTCAGACCTGTTTTTTTTTCACACAGTGGGCGGTACCTTATTCTCCCAGTCCTTTGCCTTCTGCAACTTGGGCGGTGTGTCTGGAGGATGAAGACTGAGACAAAAAAAGTCATTGAGCATCTCAGCTTTCTCCATATCCTGGGTGGCCAGGTCTCACGTTTCCTTCTGGAGAGGGCTCACATTTTCCCTAGTCTTCCTTTTGTCACTGGCATACCTGTAGAAGCTTTTCTTCTTGCTCTCGTCATCCCTGGCTAGATTTAACTCTAGCTAGACTTCAGCTTTCTAAATCTGAATGCTGGCTGCTCAGACAGTTTTTCTGTATGCCTCCCAGGTTACCTGTCATTTCTTCCACCCTCTGTGGGTTTCCTTATTCTGTTTGAGTTTGTCCAGGAGCTCCTTGTTCACCCATGCAGACCTCCTGCTGGTTTTGCCTGACTTCTTTGTTGGGATGCATAGCTCCTGACCTTGGAGGAGGTGATCCTTGAATCCAGCTTCCTTGGGCCCCTCTTCCCTCCAGAGCTTTATCCCATGGCACTTGCAAAGCAGATCCCTGAAGAGGCCAAAGTCTGTTTTCCTGAAGTCCAGGGTGAGATTGCTGTGCTCCCTCCTCACTGTCCTAAGGATCTTGAACTCCACCATTTCATGGTCACTGCAGCCAAGGCTACCCATGAGTTTCACATTCCCCACCAGCCCCTCCTTGTTGGTGATAACAAGGTCCAGCATAGCACCTCTCCTCACTGAATAAACCTTAACTCTTCCCAGCTGATGTGAAGATAACAGAAGAGGAAAAATACTACACTAGTATGAAAAGAAAAGTAAACTTACTGTTTCTAAAATTTGTTTTACCTTTGAGCAGGTACTTCTTAACTCAGCACAAATTAAAAACTTGGACTACTGAGACAAAACAGTCAGAACAGTCATTTGCTTCATCACGGAGATCAAAGCCATAAAAGTAAACACACTTTTAACTTGTTATGGCTTAATCAATCACTGAAAATAGTAAACCCTTGAGTAATAAATTATGTAAATACATTAAGTATGTTATGTTCTTCAAGTTCTGTTGCTTAAGTGGCAAAAACTTGCTAGCCTGTGCTTGGAAGAAATGGCAGGTTAAAAACCTAGTTGTCATGTACATAATGTAAATTGAGTCAATGTCAGTACAAAATAGCACATGGCAGAAACTCTGGAATTTAAAATCTGAAAAGCAAAACATATGCATTCATAATTTTTAAATTCTTTCAGGCTTTCTTTCATAATACCAGCAGTGATTAGGTTGCTTGCCTGGAACCTTAAATATTAAGAAATGTTTTATTACGTGCAAATTAAACCAAGTGTGTTTTTAGTGAATTTTACACTGGTTTGAGCATTTCAGCTCAACCCATTTGTTCATAGGAAACATCATTCTGCTCCTTGCCTTTGAGAAGGACTGGACTCTTCTCTGGTATTATTGCTAATACTGCTGTATTGTTACTGGATCTTTAAGTAGCAATGCTAATTGAAAGCCCATTATATGACGTATGCCTTTATGCCAATGTGAATCCCACACATGCTTTACGCCAGTTTCACTTTGTCACTTTTTACTGTTTTCTTACGATAAAGGTGGTACCTGATCCAATAGACCTGTTCTTCATGACCCAGGTTTTTGCCACTTGCTTTTTCCTTTGAAAGAGGACTGTCTCCTGCATTCTAATTAGAATAGCAAATGTGTGTGCAAGATACTTCTTTCAGTCTTTCGAAAAAAGGGGGTCACTTTCCCTATAACAAAAGAAAACAACAGACAATCTTACAAGAATTGTCTTAGCATGATTCCGTTTTAGAATTGCCAGTTTGGGAGGGAGAGGTGAGGAAATTTTTTCTCAGCACCCTCTTCATTGCTGGATTTCATCTTAAATCCCCATTCACCTTCTAATACTACTATAAATGCAGCTACTGTAACTGTTACTTAATTACTTTGGGTAAGATTGTACGTGTATATACATATGCAGTTATTTGTCTTTTTGAAGTTTTTGGTTTATACTCCTTATTTTTTTGGTCATTAATCCACTAACATTTATTTATTAACTGTAATATAATTGTTGTAACAATATAGAACAGTCACATATTATACTCTCTTTTGTTCTGAATTATCAAAGTTCCTTGCGTGCAGCTAAGCAATATTTCAGTGCACTGTGTTTTATTTTACTTTGTGTATATATTTTGTACAGTAAGTCAAGCAGTGCAAAATTTGTGGTTGAATATTATACTTGTGAAGGAATGCACATTCAGTTTGACCAAACTCATTATATAAACACACAATGAAAAAATGTGGCTGAAAAAATCAGAAACAGAAATATCTGAAAGGTTTTACTTCTCAGGAAAAAAAACAAACAAAGAACATTTTGGAACTAGGTTTTTATTCCGTTAACAATCAAAATCAGTTAATATCTCAGCCTTACTTGGAAGACATTGAACTGTCTTGCTGTCACTTTTCTGCGGTTTCATCTTTTCCCCATGTAAATATCTTTGCACTTGCCACACTTAAGATTCAGAGAATAAACTACAGAGCTAGTCAGTTTATCCTCTACCTGATTTTACAGTCTCACTATCAGAATGTGGAGACACAAGATCAAGGATATCTATTCTATCCTTGATAAATTTGCATAACTCCTGTAAAGTTTAACAGGAATTGTGTGCATACTAAGTGAAAACTACCCCTGTGGGGTAATAAAAAGGAGTTTGGTAAGTTCAGTGGAGAGGGAAAAGTGAGTCCTTTACATTTGAAGAGATCTGAAATGTCTGGGAAAAAAAATCTCTAATTTCTTGAAGAACATTGTGAATTTCCACATTAATGAACCCCATGTTTTTCTCCTTTAGCAATGATTTCATCATACAGGCTCTTCTCTGCAACTGCTCTAAAGGAGGTAATTTGTATTTTGTCTTTACATCTCAATTCCTACATCACATAAAATGGGGCCATGAATTGTTCAGTGCCATCAATTTTATGTGTATTCTACTTCTGTGAGGGACTGTCGTATTCCAGTCTCCAGTAAGTCACTTACCGGTACGTCAGCAGTAATAAAAATCAGTTTTTATTCTATTCTTAGCATATGCTATCTTTTACCTTATGTTACATCCTGAAGGCAAACTATTTCACTGAGTACTGTGGTTTGAAATGTTGAACTTCACCATTTGTCAGAGCTTAAGATTTCATTAAAGAAAACTTGAATTAAAACTTGGAAATAATTTCTAATAAATACAAATGCAGGTATCTTCTAGGTCATATGTTGTTTTCCAGTATAAATATATCATTGTTTTTTTTTTAACTTTCAGGCTTTTATTTCTTTTTAACTGCCTACTAAAGAATGGCTTATAGTAATATATAAGACACTATTTACAAGACAATTACTTTCTTTTGTCATTCTAGCCCCATATTCTAGATTATTACTGTCTCTTTTTGGTATTTTTTTTGCATAATTTAACAGTGCATTCTGTAGCTAGTGAACTATATTTCAGAAGCCTTCTGGTGAAAGAGAGCATCCAAATCCCCCTGCTCATGGTTGTTTTACAAGAACTAAATTGCAGACTGTGTTCTGTATGTTAGATTTCAGGGAATGCAGAGGAATAAAGAACGGTGATCGTAAAGTACATCTAAATTACCCTTTCCCACTCTGCATCAGAGCCTTATGCAGTTGGGGTTGTCCACGCTGCTTTGAACAGCTCATGTGAGAGAACTTCTGCATACCTGTAGCTCTTCCAAGGTTCTTAAGCTGAAACTTCCACATAGCCATTATCTGTTTGGTTCAACAAAGTCACAGGAGATATTTTGTAGATGTTTGGCTGAAGGATAACTATGCTGCTGCTGCTGGCCATATGGGAGAGGCACTAAGGTGTATTTGTAACATACCAGTATGTGCCAAGACCTTTGTCCCTTTTCACAAATTGGGCACCTTTTTGTGGTGTATGTCTGTTACTGAAGAGTTAATAGGAAAGGTTACCTAACAGCAATTCAGATTTCTTATGCTAGTGACCTTCTTTGGAAGGGGAGAAGTATGTACCTCCCTGGAAGAGAACCAGAGAGAACGTATAAGTTCAATAACTTTCTCCTGAATTTTTACCTGTCCTAAGCTAAACTTTCCATGGTATTTGCTTAGGCTAAGATGAACAAACCACAGCGATTTGAAACATGATTCCTCAAGGATGCAATCAAGGTAGAGACTCAATCCTCATGAGTCAGGCAGCCGAGGACACAGCAGACTGCCATCAAGGTGTAGCAAGGGCAGGCTGCTCTGGAGAGCAAGGTGAGCCAGCAGCTGAGGAGGACAACAAAGCAGGCAAGGATGGTGACACCACTGCCAAGCTGTCCTCGCAGTCCCTTCACCTGTGCAAGGTCTGTTGTCAGCTGGAAGTTCAGAGCACCGTATAAGTCTGTAGCAGAGGGGCACCAGCACCACTGCGGCATAGCTTGGTTGGGACAAGGGACAAGTAGCCCAGCTAAACACAAGTGCAAAGCATGGCTGGTCAGGCCCCATTTCTCATGGCTCTTTCTCACACAGCTCTTTCCACACAACTGTCTGGCCTGAGGTCACACAGCTACACCAAAATCTAGACCTAAGCCCAGGTAGCCGAACCCCTGGGGAGTGAAGGAAGAAGTTGCACTCATGGCTTAAAGACATTTGGATTTCAAAAGTTACAAAAGGATTTAGTGTGAATCATGTTGGTAGATACTGAAAACAGAACTAAAGCAAATGTGTCATGTGCTTCAGTCTTTATACAACTGTGAAACTCCAACTTTATGCAACCTGAAGGTGCTGGTAATTTTAGATATTTTGTAGTGCTTGTTACCAAGAGATGGCAATAAATGGTGTGAGGGGGAAGATGGGTAGTTATATTTTTAAAATGCAAAAGGGAGAACATTTCTGTGAAGTCATCTTTGCAAGTCAAGCCTGAAAATCCTTATACAACAAATTCAGGAAGAGGAAATTCAAATTTTATGAGTTAGTAATTAGAGATTATATTAATCTGCTATGAGGAAATCTAGCTTCAATCATAAAGTCATAGAATACCAGGTTAGAAGGATCTCAAGGATCATCTGTTCCAGCCTTTCTTGGAAAAAGCACGGTCCACCTTGTCAAATTGTATCATTAGGAGACAAAGATACTTTTTTTTTTTTTTTGCATATTTTTCATGCTTCAAATGAGTATATACAAAGTGATCACAATACTTGTCAAAGATGCTGATAAATTTAAGATCAAACTCAGGTTCAAACTGGGATATTTTGCACAGTCTCCCTGCGAACCAAATTCAGATTGGATTCACTGGGTCAGGGAAATAGGATGATTTCTTCAGGACTGCTGACCTATGTACCATTTTAACGTGTGGCACTTGACATTTTTCAGGTTACAGAAAGATGAGAACTTGTATGTATTTGCTTCACAAATCAACGGACTTATTTTCAGAAAAATGGAGGAGCTTTTGCCAGCACTGTTCTAAAGGACTGTTGAAATTCAAGTCATCTGCATACCTGTATAAAAGGAACAGCTGATATCACTGAATGTGTTTTTCAACTCGTCTGCATCAAACGATGAAACTGATTCCAGCCAGTTTTAGCCACAGACTCAGCTATGCACTGCATGCAAATTCCCAAGCAGAGGTTTCGAGAACATTCATGCAATATGAGCCTGTTGTTCACAGTTCAGTAAATTTATTGCTGAATAACAGATGCTAAAAGGAAATTTAGGCACTGGGGTCCAAGACCGAATTATCAGCTCCCAAAACTGGTCTGGGCTTCAAGAAATGCAAGGGTGTTCCTGCCAAGTCAGGGAATGTATGATATGCATTTGGCATGTGCTCAAGTCTTGCTATGTGAAAGCCAACAATCTGTGTCAAACAAAAGACTGATGAATAGCAAAACGGTGTGCAATTTTAATTTGATGAAAAGTTGGAGATGAATTTTGACGTCTGAAGTATACATTTACTGTATTAAGGCACTATAACACTGAACACGAGAACATTAGAAAGAAAAATATGAAGATATTCACGTCATGGAATACTGAGATAATTGGCAAGGCTATACTTCTATTAATTTCTTTATGAGCAATAATGAAATGAAATGGGGTATAATGCAAAAGTATATTCATACCCAGGTTGGCATGGAAGGGGGGGTGCTGTCACTAAAAATACAGCTCCCACTACTAAACTTCCAATTATTAACATTTTCAGAGTAGGCACAGAGTTTTGTTTAAATGCTGCTTCATTTGAAAATTATTGCTAGACTTTGCCACTTGAGGTGACAGATTCTGCTGCCTTTATTCAATGACGACTTTTGTGTACCTTTACAGTGTTGCAACAGTAGAAATAATTTTGCCCAGAGATCCTGGTTGGGAGTACATATTTCATGCTGTTTTATCTACTTCCATTAGTGATATGGGGTCATAACAGGGAACAATGACCCCAAATCTGTAGGTATTCTCACTTTCTACTGTGGAAAGTCAATTTTTTGAGATTTGCAGACAAAGGTAGTTTTAAGTAAAATATTTCTATTTCTGGTTAGGCATAAGGCTTAACTATGAATCTGTGAATTCTTTCACTTGACTTGCATATCATAAAAAACATTAACAGTTGACTGTGTATTGCAGTTAGTAGCTTTCAGCAGGGGGAAAGAGGCAGGTTGATCACAGAGGGTTATGGTCCTGGAGGTGTGGAGAAGACAAGAAATCCATTATGGAATGTAATTTTCCATCCCAGCTGTTTTGTAATTATTGTAATGAGCAAAAAATCCAAATTACATTACAGTATCTTGCGAAAAAGTTCAATGTTAACTATACAAGCAGTAGTCCCACTGAAAACGTTTGATAACAGATTTAACAGTGGTTTAAGAAAGACATTAGGTATCCTTGCTTTGGCTTCTCTTTTCTGCTGGTTCAGCAACAAACTGGTTATCAGTCAAATAATTATAACTTTGCTAAATCACACATCCATATACTCAGGATAGGAGTATATAGGGTAAGAACTTTTTAGGATGGCTTCAGCCTAAATTAACTATACTGATGTAAATAGTACTGTATTTGCATTTTTCAAAGCTAACCATCATTCAGTACAGGCAACAAGTAATTAAACTCATCCATTACACTGTGTTCTTGTTGCTGTGTTTCTGAAACAGCCTCAGTTGAAATGTGTTAATCTCCTAAAGAGGTGCTCAGCTATTATTGACAAAATGATTGCTCTTAGTGTATTTTAGGGAAAAATCTAACTGAGTAGTCTGAGCTACCTGCAGCCCTTGTTTAAATTAAGCAAGTTCAGATATGTGCTTTGATTTGAACTGGAACCCAGCTAGAGCTAGAACTCAGTTGGGATGGTGTAAATTACAGCTGACTGCTGTTATGTCCTCAAAAAGGACGTAATAATTGAAGTACTTTAATCCCAATCTCCTGTATGTAAAGGCTACAGTCCGGTCAAATAACATATGATTTGCTGCCTAATTGTGGAGCTTGACTAGAGAATTTTAAATACAAAATATATTAGGAATTTCATAACGAAATTATGAAAATACTTATAAAATCTCATGTAAGAAACCAAACCAAACCATGAAGTATTTGAAAGGGTACTGCTCAGCCTCTCATCAACATAGGAAAACCCCCAAACAAATCACTTGTTTTGAAGTATCTTTTTTGTTATACCATCACTTTGTATGTGCACTTATTTGTGTAAAGGTATACTTAAAAATTTTTGCTATATATGCTCAGAATTACCTTCTGGGTAGGTACCTGGTTACTAGTCTTCACATGCCAAAAGTGCAATAGCTTTTCTAAATCCAAATTACATGTGAGTATCTTTTGTAAAATCATTTCTCCAGGCTCTCACATAAAGCATCTAGAGAACAGCATGAGTGGTTTGTTTAAAGAAAGACTCTTGCATGTAGCCTTTCTGTGTAACAATGGAAAGATGTCCATCTGGGCCAGGAATCAGGTCCCTCAATTCTAAAGAGGTAGTTGCTATCATAGCCGAGACAAAATACATTCTAGTTAACCCTTAAATGTGTTTTGTTGAAGAGATAGAATGCTATTGGTTTAAAATGCCTCAGATGGACACAGTTCCTCAGCCATCCACATCCTAAAATGGAAAAAGAAATGTTAAACCACACTCAGAAGGACATGCCTTATCAATTTGATCTGCCTGGGACAAAAAGATTGTTATAAAAATAGTAAAAAAATGAATACAAGCAAAAACATACCCCAAACTTGCTCAGTGTAGAAACTATAAATTTCAACTACCGTGTCCTATTTAAATGCAGAATATAATTTTAATTTCCTGGAAATAAATCATACTATTTATAGGTACTTTGATATTAACATAATGTTACTCTAGAAGCTAACAATTAATTGTAAATGGATTGTGAGCTATGGTAAGCTCTTTTATTGGAAAATTAGGTACAGCATGTACTGAGGTACATAGAAGATAGTCTGAGGAAGAGGATAATACGATCTATTAAGTTATGTAAAGGAATGTATTCTCTTTTGAAGGTTCCCTATGTGAAATTAAAAAAAAAAAATCCAAGGTACCTACCATTTAATTTAGTGCAGTATATCACTCATCATTAGAAGACTGTATTTTGTAATACGATTTTATTGAGCCTTTGTCATGAGCTTTCCTTACAGTGGGATTATTCAACTAATCTTCATGTAATTAACCACTATTTACCTTTGTAAAGTTCTGCTTTGGAACTCATTGCCAGGAGTTGCAGATATTATCTATCTCTAATCACAGAGTATCAGTGGATGAGCTGTAAATATTAGGTGCCAAAGATGTGCTGACTTAAATTAGGAGCTATTTCATCAGAAACACTAGTATAAAGTCAAGCTTTCAAAGAAGCCTGCCTAGAGTTATTAAAAGGAGCAGAATCAAAGAACCAGGTTTTTGAAAGAGTCAGTTCTTTATGAACAGCCCTGAAACTGTGAACTAGTAAAGCCAGAGGTTTTGGAGCAGTATAAATCACTTTATGAACAGCCCTGAAACTGTGAACAGAGGTTTTGGAGCAGTATAAATCGCATCAGTGGGACTGTATGAAGACAAACCAGGTGACAGCCTGGAACTATTTAGAGATTTGGGGCCAGATTCTCTAGTCTAGGTATGGTCCCTCTATGCCATTCAGGTGGTCATCAGTAGGTGAGATGCAGATACAAACTGTAAGCAAAGATCCAAGACATAAGGCAATTTACTGGTGCCTCCAGGAGCCTTGAAGAGGTGTGGTGGTGTACTGTCCATGTGTGGGGGGTCACTTGCTGCGATGTTTCTCAACCCTTTTTAGCACTGGGAAATCTGTCACTCAGCTGATACAGGGTCCATTAAAGATCCTGTAATGCTCAGTGAGCAAAGCTACTAAATAAGAGCTCTAAATGGTACATAATCACAGAGGCAGAACTTGCTTCTGGATTTCCCACTGAGCTCTGATCACAGGCAAGTGTCATGTTACAATTCAGCAGTTACTATTCTTTGTGTCTTAACCGCGTTGGACATTGCATTACCCTCTCACCATGAATTCCGCCTGATCAGCTGCTAATGTTTATTCTTGACACTTCAGTAGAATATGCTGTGCCTGAAAACATCTTAGACATGTATTACTCTTTTCTTGAACAGATGTAGCACTACTTTTTATTCTTTCTTTTTTTTTTATTTAATAAATATCACTCAAAAAACTGCATGTGATATGTTTTCTCTGCCCTTCCTGAGATGGGCCTGTATGGATTTTCTTGGTGATGGTTCTGAACAGGTAAAAGCTTTTTAGAGCTTCCCAGTATCGCAGTGAATGTAGTAACACATATTTTTCTGTGCTTTGGAAGGTTTTTCCTCTCTCCTGTGGTACAGAGGAGGAGGAATGGCAGTAGATGAATTCTGGTACTTCAGTGCTATGAGAACTAGGGGCGATTTTCTCCTTGCACAGACTTCTTGCACCACTCTGTCAGGAAAGCAGCAGACACAGGTATCAGAGCTGATATTACTACGACATCAATTATTTCTTCCTTGTTTTTTTATTGCCTGTGGTTGCAAATCTTGAATCCGACTTGATTTTCATCTCACAGCTCTGAATCCCTGTGAGTTATTCTGAGTTTCAAGCTCCTGTACTTCACCTTAAGTGTATTTGGAAGCCATTTTAGCTTGACAATAAGGCATTTTAAAATAATTTTGTTAAAAACCTGCAAAGCTATGTGGAAGTTTAAGAAATATTTTCAATATTGATTTCAACTGGAATTAAATTAAGTCATGTTGATATGACCTAGGTATAGATGGAATCACAATGTCCGTGCAAGGTTTTGTTGTGGTTTAGCAATGTATTACTAAGGTTACCTAAAAAGCAAATTAATTTAGCTTTAATCATACAAAAAATGTGGTTTAAAGCCATACATGCTCTGAAATTTAGATTAGGTGCCTGGATTCTTTATTGGTTTTCAGCTCACACTTTCCTCACTCTATACTCCAGCATATTCCTTTAATTGTCTGCTTTACAAATGAACATTGAGCAAATACTTCACCAAAAGGTCTTAGAAATAATTGCCTGCAAAGAGGTGATTTAGAAAGGAAGCCGTAGTGTAAGAATTCTGGAGAACATGGTAAAAATATTAAGAAATTTAATGGTTTTCCAAATAAATTATTTCATAAACCTCTGTAGTTAGAAAACGAATTCCTTTTTGTCATTTCTCTGTTTCATGGAATTATATTAAATTATACAGAAAAGCCATCATCCAGCTGAAAATACTGAATTAAATATTTCCATTAGGGAAAAATATCTTCATAATCTACAGTGTTTAGCGCTTTGTGAAGAATCAGCAGCACTATTTATCTTACGGCACCTTTAGGGCATTTACAGTTCCAATAGTTCTAAGATTATTTGGCTTTGTTTCACAGTTTTGTCTGTAGCTTCCATTTAAATCAGAAACCTAGTTTTAATACATTTTTAAATTAAGCAATTTTTGTTGTAAAACAGTTATCCCTGAAGATTAAAACAAACAAACAAAGCTCTGGAATTAACATACACTGAATGCCTAACTGGTGTGATTAAAAAAAAATAAATAAAAAAATTTATATGTTAAGAAATCCTTGTGAATGTGAATCCTTACAAGTATTCATAAAAAACAGTGTAGGTCGGGTTCCTTAGACTGGAGTCCAACAAGAGCTCTTTGTATGGAGAAAGGAACGCCAATGTTGCTGGCAAAGGGGAAAAAAAAAAGTACAATATGAAACCAGTGAAATGATGGCCTCGGTTTGTTACCGCTAGTTTCACATAGCTACTGAGGCTGTTGGGATCTACTGCTCCAGCGAAACTTCATACGCAAGCTACAGCTGGCAGGGTTTCTAACGTACCTGTGCTGCCTTGGAGAAAATCAGGCAGAGCCTTGAAGGTCAAAGCTAAAGCCTTGCGTTGAGCTTCCTGCGCTCATGAGTTCCCTGCTGCACACCTGGACACCCGATCTCTAGTGCTTAGACTCTTAAGCCTCCCACTCTGTGGAAAGGAAAGTCCTTATTCTGGTGAGGCTGTCCAAGCTTTTTACATGGTCATTACAAACCTAGAAGACGATGATCCTTTGGGAAGTCACTATGTTAGGACTGCTCCAAGGGTAAGCATAGTTTGTCAGGAAGATGCCTTTTGGTGTAGGTGTCTTCATTCTTACTTGTGTTCTTCAGCGTTGCATGGTACAAACCCAGTTGTTTTGGTGTCTCATGTTATAAAACAAGTTCAAGACAGCTGATTTCTCCTTTCCTTAACTGCCAGCTCCATCTGAACAAATAATTTAAAAGTAAAAGATGAATATATGACATCATTACCAGAAGGTAGAAGTATATGTTATCCCTGATTCAGCGATAAGATCTTACAGGCAGGTTATAATCAGGAATGAGTAGCTGTGTTCCTGTGATGTAATGATATTTTATTGTTTACCTTTGCAGTATATTGGCTGTTACATCACTGTTTCTGTGACTGAGTCTGTTCTTTCCTAGTTGAGGAACAGAGGAGGGCAGGGATACATGAATGCAGAATCCTACTTAATCTTCTAAGAAACAGTGAGGCTGCGGGAGTGTGGAGTGCTGTAGGGAATCTCACACCCCTTCAGTCAGAATAATATAACATGAAAGCGGTAAAGTCGTTTTTACTGCATGGAGGCTGGGTGGATAGAAAAAGATGATCTTACTGGTAAAATTACTATTCTGTAAGTAATTTCAGTGTGAGGACGTAGCCACCTTCAGAAATGAATTATTGTCATAATAGGTGATATCAAAATAATACCTGATTCAGAGTGTATTGCTGGCATTAAAGACAATTCTAAGAATTTAAAGGTAGTAAAGTCATAAATCCTATACAATGATGACTGCAGAATGGTCACCTACAGTCAGTGTAATGGCTGTTATCTAATCAGACACATAATTTGTTTGAATATATTGGGCCATTCTAAATCCATTAGGTTTATTGTGGTTGCCCATAATCTAATTAACCTGTAACTTGACTCTTAACCTATAAATTAAGAGTAACTTGTTGTGCGGTATAGTATAAAT
Organism: Charadrius vociferus; assembly: GCF_000708025.1. Lineage (NCBI taxonomy): Eukaryota > Metazoa > Chordata > Aves > Charadriiformes > Charadriidae > Charadrius > Charadrius vociferus. Next base: position 710,192 of record NW_009649464.1, on the reverse strand, counting down.
CTATGATATGAAATGAGCATCTATTTGAAACAAAGTGTCTAAAACCAGAATAACTGAAAATGGATATATTTCTGCAGTAGTAATTGCTGCATCTTGCTTTTAGAGACAGGACCTGTACAGGATTGGCTCTGGACATGGTATAAATAGGAAACCTAAATGAAATCTAGGTGTCCGGAAAGTCTTAAACCAAGCAATTAGTACACTGCAAGGGGACACAGTTCTCATTAATTCATTCGCTTTAGCTGAGAGCTAACCTGTGACAGCTATGCATTTCTTGTTTAATCATATCTCTCTTTTTTGCATTCCCAAACTTCATAATATTTGATGTTGATCCAGCTAGTTCCCCAAAATTTTAATTTGGGAAGCAGATGAGTTTGCTTCCTGAAATCTTTCCTGGGAGGCTCAGCTCGGTGTAGCATTAAACAGAAATTTCCTTCCCATATTAGTGGGTAATGCTCTGTGCATTTAAACTGCTGTGTTCTGGCTGTAGCCACATGCTACTATGAGTGAAGAGATTTTTTTTCAAGAAACTTCCTTTTAGCAGTAAAATAAAATAACAGCAGGCCATTTCATCCTGGTAAGTAAAGTTCTTATATTTCCACTGCTGAAGAACTGCTACACATCTGAAAAACATCTTGAAAGTGAAGTTCTCTGCCCATTTAAAGTTTTTTATGTAATTTTCCCATTTTCTCCTGTTTGCCCTGTTTTTCAGGGATACCCGTCCTGATACAGTTACAGCTCAGTTTCACAGACTGATGTTAATTATAATTGCAACTAAACCTATTGATTGTCTAAAAGAACAAAAATCTCTACAAATAAGAAAAAATACTCAACTGTAGCAGTTTGAAAAGACAAAGTTTGTGCTGCAGTGGATTGGAAAGCCAAAAAATATAACATATGTATGTGGAAGGAGTTGATGGGTATCAGAGAATGTATAAACTGCTCATCTTTGTCCATGTAAAGGTATATATTACAAAATATATCTTTGTGCTGTCTTATTGAGACTTGTCACTAACTGATAAGTTCTGGTTATTCTCCACCCAACATAGCTTGCTGATAGTAAGCTGTGTCTAAGCTTTGGCTGCAACTAAAGCTATGTGAAGCTTTCAAGTTCTGCCAGTCAATTCTTTTGACAAGGAATTTGTTTGTAGTCTTGTTTTCTGCCTAAATAACCACCTTTCCTTGCAATCACTCTTCAGATAAAAGGTTAATGACATTTCACATCTTCTTTCTTCCCTCTCCTAATGCAAGTTGATCAAGAAAGAGGGCAGGGAATTCCTTTAATAGCAGTTCTGTTCTTCTAATGTGGTTGTATGGAACCTAGCTCAGTAATTGCCGTGAGTCTGATGCTGATGGCAAGTGAGCTCCTGTCTGAAGCTCATCATCAGTATTTGTTCCCGTCTGGTCTGGATCATGAAATTACAGACTTTCTCATAATACCTCCTACCTCAAAAATCCTGAACAGGTTCATCAGTGTCTTGCTAATGGACTGAGAAGTATGTAAATCACCCTTATGTCCTTATAAATCACTGGCAAGGATGTACATGTCTACTACATGTAGGCTTTTCCTGTGATTTCAGGGTGTTTGAATGGCACCTTCCCCCCACCCCCCCCCCCCCCCAGTGGATTCACTAGACATGATTCTGTCATATAGCAGTATACTGAATTTTTTAATCTTGTGTCTACATTTCTTCACTGTTTTTATTAAAGGATTTGCTATATTATCAACAATGCTGTCCTCTTATTATACCTTATTGACTTTCTTTCACTGCCTCGAGGAAGTTCAATAATCCTTGTCACTGCTTAAAACTTGATTCTTCCAAGTATAGCATTTCATTGAACCAGACAAAGTGAAAGGACAGCTCTATTTTTGATAGCACAGTAAATACATTGCATAAGAAAGACTGTATAAAGTATGCAAGAAATTAAAATAGAGCTTGTTTTTAGAAGTTGATGGGTTTTTTAGACTTCCCTTCAGCTTGCCAAAAGAAAATATCCCTGTCTGTATCCGTGTCTTTCCTGTGCAAGCAGAGAGGGGCAGAAACAATTAAGATTTTTAATAGTGGTATTCTGTATTACTGAATCAGTCTGAAGTGATATTGAGAGCAAACCTGAAGTTAAGTGCCACCACAAATGGTGTATGAATTCTTAAAAAAAAAAAAAAAAAAAAACAACAAACCCTAACCCAATGGGATTTGGGAGCAAAAAAATTAGAAGGTAAAACTCTTCATAAACTACATAATAAACATTGATCGCCTTTTCTCCCTGTCCACAGGCATGCTGTCCTGCTGGCACTTCAGGGAGAACTCCATCCTATGCAGTGGCTTACACACAACACACACAGTACTTAGGTACAAGTTATTGCTGTGCAATTTATGGTTAAATGTGCATAAACCAAGAGAAAAGGAAAACGGCTAATTTGTGAACATGGGAGATGCAAGGCCCCACATCTGTCAGCAGAAGCTTGGAACTTGAAGATGTCCTTGTCAATAGCTTAATCTGACTGCCCCTTGCAAGGAACTGAATGACTCACTTATCGAAGCTGAAAAGTATTCTTTTTAGTAGTTTAAACCAAACAAAAAGCCTTGCTTATTTGTGAAATCTGAATGCCCCCCGAAAAGAAAATTCATACCTGCTCAACAAGAGGTGTCCCAGTGTACTTAAAGTAGTACTCTGGTGTATATCCTACATGTTAAGCTAAAAGGAATTCAGGCCTGAGAATGAGACTGGGAGCCATCTGCTCTTATTTGAAATGTCTGCAATAAAATGATCATATAAGCTGCCTTTATACTGAGTGGAACAAAATGAGAGCCCTGAGAGAGCTATTATTCCTGAAAGATTTTACACGTTACTCTTGGGATGGTATGAACCCCTTCCTGCAAGTTTCTATTAATTTTCCTGATGAGACCAATGTGCCTCTCAGCAGCAGATACAGCCTGTCTCCCCATGTTGCCTGTGTAGGGCACACTCTCATTAGTCTGTATGAAACACTTGGAGCCTGCACTCGCTGGGTGGAGGAGTGAACTCTGAGATAACATTTAGGATTCTGGGTGAAGAGGCTGAGCAGTAATGGCACGACATCAGCCTGTACTGTCCCAGCACTGTCTCTTTTTTCTTAAAAATTAATCAGAAAAAAAAAACCCAAAAAACTTCTTCCCTTTTTCTATAAATAACAAAAAGATATTAACAGATTTTAAGGCAGAATGAAATTATTAATTAATTTGAAAGGTCAGTGGTGAATGTCTTAGGCTTCTAAAAACTTCAGTATTTAAAAATTACTTTGAATAACTTAAGGTGGAACTGTGAAGTCAAATACATTGTTTATGGGATGAATCTAGGTCTGTATTCATGGTCTTTTATCTCAGGTGTCAGTGAAATCAACAGTTTAGCAATAAAGAATTCTGCCATGCCTTTCTCTTGTTCTTTCCTCTGGCAAGTATTTGCCATGAATTAAATAATTTAGGTAAAATGAATAGGAGAAAGAAGGAGCCTGTAGTCTGGTTGCTGGTAAATGCAAATGGATAAAAATTGCCTTTGCTTAAGGGAATATCTAATTATTTATACAGAATGTAAAATGGTGAAGAGAAGAGTCTGAGACCATCCACACCAGCTCCAGCGTATCCAGTCTGACTATGACACTCATGAGAGGTGCAGAACATGTGTTTACATACTTTTATAAAGAACGGAAAAAATAAATTCAGATTTTCTGTCTTCTACACAGGCACTCTTGTACACTGAACTCTCAAATGAAAAGGAAAGAAAACACTTAAATCATGGGATTTTTTTTTTTTCCTGACAAAGGCTATTTGGCAAACATCAACCAAATTCACAGTCTTGTGATTACTAAAGCAATGTTTTGCAACAAAGCAATTATTCAGCTTCTCTGAAATTAACCTGCCTGTAATAATGTCTTGTAAGTAGTGTCACTGAAAGCAAACTTGATTGCAGCGAAGTTGATCATAAACAGAAGTAGACATTGAACAGTATAATTGTTATCCAAAGTATGTAGCATGCATAATAGAAAATGTCTAAAATAGTGATATGTTAGCTGCAATAAATATTATTTAAGATTATTGTTTAGATTTAAACATTAAGATTTTAGTAAGCTATTCAAGAAATTTTATTATGGTGTCCTTTTAAAGGCATATTTGAATGGTATTTTATCACAGTAATAAAACACTGTGTAAAAGCAATATACACAGCTAGAAGATAAACAGGGTTTTGACAATTAGGTGGGCATATGATAACATTATACATAAAGTTTCAATTGCTCCTCTAAGTTTAGCGTCAGCAAACAATCAACATCTGTGCTAGACTAACAGATCTTTCATAATAATATTTCTTGGCTAAAACCTTGTATTTCTAATGTTGCTTTTGAGCAAACTGTACACTACTACTCGTGCATAATATTTTCTTTTAATTGAGGTAAATGGGAATCCTTACAGGTTGCTTCCACCAAGATGAAAATTTGTGAAGAACCTATTTCAGATTTCCATTTCTGGAAACCTTAGAATGGTTTCTGCGTGAATAGGAATAAAGGTTTTCTAAACTTCCTTCATGAAATAATTACTAACAAATGTTTTTTTGAAACATTAGCACCCAGTATAAAATAAGGTGTCCAGATCTGTGAAATCAAGATAGTTTTCTGTTTAACTGGGAAGTTCATTTGGATTACTGAGTGTGTGTGTCTGAAAAAAATAGGGATGGCTGGCTATTTTCAAGGCATTGTCTGTGGGGTCCCTCGTCCACGGCCAAGGAGGTCTGTCACAGAAATCCTCAAAATGGCGGCGATTCTGCCTACGAGGTCTCCTGTCACATATAACACCCAATAGAGGTTTCCATCAAAGTCCTGCTTTCAATGTGGCCGATATCTGAGATTTGATGAATATTCCAGCCACAATGAACTCTTCTGCCCAGAGTTATCTAAGGCTGACTGCTCTTTCTGTGTTGTACCATCCTCAGATGAGCTAGTGCCTTTCAGAGAAAAGTGTCTTGCTTGGTAAAAACAAAGCGACTTATTTAACTGACCTAATGCCCATGTATAACAAAGAACTTTCATTCAAGTGTCCTGAGATTTTTATTCTTAACCAGATCTCTCCTTGGTGCTTTCTGTTTGTTATAAGATACCAACATTCTGTAAAAGGAGCTTCCCAAGTTTTTGTAAAATCACATGGGGAATTGAGTGCCTTGGGATTTATGATTATTTATGTTAATTATTAGATTATGAATAAAAAAAGGAAGGGAAGGGACACTAAATGAGCTCCATGTAGCCATTTCAATTATCCGTCCTGTAAAAGAATGACAGCTGATCAGCAGTTGCTTGGGATGTGACATTAAGTACTAATTGACAAAACATATCCTGTGATCATTCACAAATCACTCAACCCATATCCGCTGTTTGAAGATACATGTGCCAGTTCACTTATAAAGTAAGGATGCTGGTACTGCCTGCAATTCAAGTGAAGCTAACATAAATTTAATAACTGTATTCAGAACATGTTGGATGATTCAACAATTTCATCATTATTTGGAGATCAGGACATACACATGAAGTGGTAGATATAAAAAATCGTGGTGGATATAGCAAATCATGTTATAGCTGATAATTTATTCATTGAATGTTGTTGTAGTTATAATTATGAAGAGTATTTAAAAGGCACTAGTTCCAGCCATCACTTACATCAGTAAGTTTTAAAGACCCCTCTTTAAAAATATTTTTTCTGTTGTTCAGAATTCTGCCAGTGCATTGAGCAAGCCAATGCAACCAGCAGTTGCGAGATAGTGATTTTAAAATTTTTTTTAATACTTATCAGAGTAGTTATCTGAGGGTTGAAGGATGAGACCCTGCAAATTGCATTTCTTCCATTTATTGGCTTCATAATTCTAAAATGAAGAACATAACCAAATACTTCCCTTTTTCTATACTATAAATACATAAAGCAATCATAACATTAAAATTTATAGTCAAATAGCACTGTGAAGATATTAATTTGCAACTAGAGTAAATAATATTTGAAGGTCAGACTGTTGCAGTTGTCTGTATACTTTCTCCTTGCTTGAACATAAGTCTGCTGCTATCATCCAAGTTTTGTGTATGTATCTTGGTATAAACAAAATTCATCACATTATGACAGCAGTTGTAAATACATTTGACCATATATTATAATAGCTTAAGGAAGTATATTTGCTGTTCTCCATAATATAATTCTTCATGTTTAAAAAGTAACATTTATATTTACATGCAATTTTGGCACCTATAATTTAATGTTATTTACCTTTATTTTCATCAGAAACAATTCTTAAGGTCTGACTCCCTTCTTGTTTTTAATATGACTTCTTGCCAATAATTTTATTGAGTAAAATAAAATTTCCTGAATATTAGTGATGAACTATCTCAACCTTGTTTTAGTAGGTCATCAGTTTTTGATCTAGTAGGTGAACACCAATCTATATATTTTTCCATAACGACTGTTCAATAGAAAATTCAAAGAATCCCCAAAATTTAGCAGTGGAAGCTATTCAGTAGCCTGCCTGAGTGATAACAGGTAATTTTTTCAATCGCATCTCTAAGCTTTGTACTTTTCGTGTTCATAATGAATTTAGTATTTAGTAGCTGACAATGCAATTTATTTATAGAAGGTAAAAAAAGTAATTTTTAGTTCCTAATATCAAATTCATTACTTCCCTTTTTAAAAAGGAAGATTTTTGGGAATTAAATTATATGAGATGACTCACTGCTAAATTTTATCTTCTGTGAGGTGGAGCGCTTTCAAAAAGAAGCAGCTGAGAAGGTGTAATTACACATACTCTATTTTTAACCCATTTTATCCTAATTTCTTTGCCCACACTTCTCCGCTCTGAGTAAGCCCTGTCACTTTTACACCACAAAGAACAGTAGAATTACTAAGGGTTATATTGGACTAACTTTGCTTTTTTTTTTTTTTTTGTTAGAAATGATCTATAACTTTAATCTTTTAGGTTCTAAATATTAGACTATTTAACATAGGGGAAAAAATTCTTAAATACTGTGGTTGAATGCTATACTTCATTGCCCAAATGCCAACTTGTTTAATTCAAGTGACGCCCTCAGTCTTGAGCTTTAAGTATAAATCTGTTCTAATATATTTTAGACATTATAAAAAAAGATAAATCAAGGCTTGCATAGAAAATAGCATATGGTGAGTCTTTTTATTTAGAGATAATTCCAGGCTTTTGGGGATGTCAAATGTTCTTTTGGTGGTTTCTAATTTCTTTCATATGCATCTTATTCTCATTCATCTTTGGCTTTCTATTTTCACTAATTTAAAGAGCTCCAAAGGTCTTCAAAGGCTGCTAAAACCTATCTCTATGCACAAGTAACAATGCAAAAACTTTCAACCTGCATACGAATAAGCCTGGCTGAGGGAAGTGTTTACTGCTCTCCTTTACAAATACAATTGATCTGAACTTAGCTGTGTCTTACAGAAGAACTAACACTGCCAAATGAGAGGATTCCCCACAATGGACCTTCTAGTAATATCCTACCAACTACTATTATCTATCAGTAATAATATGGGAAATATTTGCAGGTCCTCACATGGCAAATTCTTCTCTTCTGTCCTCCAAAGATCTGGTAGGACATTAACTACCTCTAGTGAAAAGAAAAATAGTGATGATTCAACGAATCATCATTCCTGTTTGTCCTGGTTTGAGGTAAAACAGAACAATTTTTGTTCAGTAACTTTGCTTCTAAGCTGGGCCTCTTTAACTATTGAAATTAACAGCATATTGTGCAGACAATGCTCACTCTCAGAGTGATAAGACCGATGTTTATAGTTGATGCCCAGGCATGGCATGCAGAGAGGCTCTTGATTATACTTACTGCTATAACAGCCAATGGCAGCAAACTTTGTTATGTGCTCCGTTGGAGGGTCGGAAGCGGAAATGCGTAGACAGGTCCCACCTGCAGGGAGGAGCGGACAGGACAGGTGACCCAAAACTGACCAACAGGGTATTCCATCCCATCTGCGTCATGCTCAGGACAAAAGCTGAGGGATCAGAATGTCAGCCCTCTCTTTTTCTTCAGTGGCCAACATCTGAGGATGACTCTGTCTGTTCGTCTGCTTTTGATCCCAATTCTGAATCCAGATCCAGAATCCAGTTCCCGTCTGTCACTTAGTCCAGCCTGGGACTTTCCAAGTGCCAGCTAGTGTCATGATTGTCATCCTGGGAGCTTGGTATGGTTTTGTATCTATTTCATTATTTTCTTTTAATTTATTATTAATATTTCATTAAAATAATTTAGTTCCTTCTAAACTCATAAGTCTCTTTTTCCCTCCTCTGCCTCTCTCTTAGAAGAGGGGTGGGGGGGAGCACCTGTCAGTCCCATCTGGGGTCCCTCATGTCCCCAGTAGCCTATTCAGCCTAAACCACGACACCCTGTCTTGATTTTTAATTTTTTAAGTCTGGTCCCTCAGGTAATTGCAATAAAACAACTTTTTCTAGTTGTTTTCTAGGATTTTCTAGTTCTTTCTGCTTTTCTTGGCCTTTCTATTTCCTAAATCTGTACAAATAATGTTACTTGTGTTGATAATGTAGTTGTGCTTTCAAGAAATTCCAACTGCCTTTGATACAGCATTGTTTCTAATATAGATGTGATTCCTAACCAGTGTGAATGCAAAGGTACTTTTCTGACTTACCTTCCAGTTATCCCAGAGTATAATTTTAGTAAATTATTTTGTATCTCTGGGGGAATATCCCAAATCAGATGAGACCCAAAATCTCTCTAAAGAACTTCCACAATATGTGTGCTTTTACCTGATAACTAGTTAAGTATAGCTGCTGAAAAAGTCAACCAGACTTCACCTAAATCACCATCCTTCAAGAAATGGTATCTTTGCTGTTACTTCAACATTTGTAGCAAGTAAATCCTGATATTTTGCTAGGTCCAACATTGCTGATGAAGTGTCCACATCTGCCCTTCCTATTGCACTTGCTAAATGACATGTTATCTTTTCTTACTTGGCACAGATCTACTTACAATTACTCATCTGACAGCACCTCAAAGTTAGCTTACTGAAGCCCATTCGACTGTTTGAAAACAGCAGTTGTTTCAGGGTGATAATGTGATTCCTACTGTACCTCATCCTGGAGAAAGCACTCTACTCTTTTCCACACTGTTTCTCATTTTTTTCAGGTAGCTACCTGTGATTTAAGCAGCATGGAAAACCTCATATAATTTCATTCATTTCAACAGTGTTTTAAAATAAACATTGTGCAACTAAAGTCTGCTAGTTATCAAGGAACTGTTCACCCTGTTGTTTGCTTTTTGAAGCTTGATGATTGTCTTAGGTGCGGGTGAAGCTATTAAAGGTGACAGATATTGAAGATGATAAAGTATATTACTGTTCCTTCCACTCTCCATGTTTTTGGCTGCTTATCAATCAGAATCAATTAGTTCAAATTCCTGGTTTCTATGTAGAAAGATTAAATAGTTAGAGATGTGACTTTTTTTTTTTCTTCTTTTTTTGGAAAGGTTGTTCTTCTATAAATGTACATGTTTGGGCTGACAATATTTGAAATGTTAGTGTGGTGACTGTGTGTCTCACTGGATCCCCCTAAAGGCTACAACATGTTGCACGCTTTACGTATTGCTCTGTTTGTTGAAATACATGCTTCCAACTAAACACAAAATTGCTGTCTAACTGTTCATAACTCATGTTATTAAAAAACATAATATTGCGTATCAAAAGTTAATAAGAACTCTAATTCCTGAGCATTCCAAGGAGCATCACTGTGCATATCATTTGAAGATAAAGGAATATATTCTGTCTGTCTGATGCTTTTTGGCAAGGTATATTGTTCAATCAGCAACAGGAATCAGGTTCATGATTCCCAGAATAGTGATTCTCAGAGATTGCTCTCTGGCTCATGAGTACTTCACAAGCCTCCTCCTAGATGTCTGTAAAGTGGAATACTTTGTAAAACTACCATTAAAAGTAAGGGCTGAGAAGGGAAATCAGATATATAAGTTCTTTTCCATTGAGTGGGTCATAGCATAAGGGGAAAGAAAAGAAGATTTAGAGAGTTCAATAAAGAAACACTCTGTTCTTTAAGCTCCTGTACCTTGATTTCTTTAGTGCAGTTCATCACATCTGGCCCGAAATCACAAGTTCATGCCAATAATACAGTGATCATCAGTTTTCTTGAGTTCCTGGCTAGAAGCTGCAGAAAATGCAAATTCCTCCTAAATTTCTTCAGTTAGTGATCTTGCAGTCTTTTGCTGCATGCACAGCTAACTCCGTTACCCAACATTAATTTTATTTTAGTATCTTCATGTTATGTAAATGTGTTCTTCATATGTGTGCATATCAGTTTTGTGACTCTGAATTTGTTCTTGGGATTTCAGCGTCAGTATGCTGTATAAGAACAAGGAGACAGCTTTTTTGTCCATTCTTTTGGAAAAACATAGACTTTCCACCTTTAGTATGCCATGCTTGTTATCCTCAATACAGACTGTAGGCAGTGGATTCTGCTTTCTTTGGTGGTAGTGTTTGCAAAGTTTGTCACCCTTTTCAGTTCACCTTGTTCTCAGTCGAGGTTTCTGTTTCTTACAAATTTTTGGCTGTATTAGTTTAGTGAGTTTTATGGTATGCTTACATAACAATGTGTGGGTGGAGGATTCAGGGGCAATTACTCTACAGCTCTCCTAATTTGAAAAGTGGTGCTTGTTCCATACCTCTGAAGCCTTTGGTCTAGGAGTCATCTTTGACTCACTCCCCACCCCCGCTATGGTCTTCTGCTGGAATAGTTAGAAATGGTCCTTTGGAATATATGGTGCTTTCCCCATCCATACAGCATCTCTAAGAGTTCTTATTCTTCTTTTCCTCCTTCCTGATGATAACACTAAACTCCCTTCCCACGTCTAATTTGAATTCCTCCATTGTGCCCTTCTTTTGGAATTTGAAATAGCTACACTTAACCTGTAAGGTACTGTGGTGTGGTTATATAGGTATATTGTATAAACAAGCATACTGGCTTTGGGGTTTGTTTTTTTCCTTCCTTGCTGCTGGTTCTAAACCCTACCAAGCATTATGTTAAACCTCTCTCAAGTGTTTATGATTTCAGAGTTGAAATACTTCTGCATATTATTGTGACCTACTGAGCTCTGCTTCCCAGACTTTCTATCTGCCTAATGGTTCCTGACATGTCACCATCAATATTTCCTTTCTCCCCTGGCCTGCCTTGTTGCTTGACTCTTGCATTTCTTCTGCATCCATCAGGGTGTTTCCTTCCCTAATTTTCTGCATTGATGAGCTGCCCATCTCTGCCTCACTAGCACAAAAAGAAAAAACACCCAACCCAAGTGGCTGACCTTTTTGTCCTGTGTACCTACACAGAGAGCAGAAAGATAAACTGTTTGCTTCCAAGAAAAGAAAATAGTGGGTTATTTGAACTGACTTTAATACATTGAAAAAACAACTAAATTATCAGTTTGTGCGAATGACTCAATACATGGAAACTACCTCACAAGTCCCTGCTTTACCTTTTCACATCTATAGAAATACAGTATGAAGTATTTGTAACAATTCCTGATGCAAGTGTCTTAATTCCTCTTGGGGAAATTGTTGTGTGTTTGTTTTCTTGATGTTTTATAACTTGTGAAGAATAGATGAACAAACTGAAAAATCTATCTTCAGTTTCTATTGATGTTTTTATATCACAGATACTTGAAACAATTCACAATATTCAATAAAAAGGAGTTCTCATATTTTCTCACAGTTGTGGGGTTTATTTATTTGGTTTTGGTGTTTTTTTTTTCTCCCCAGTGGTTATGGAATATAGTTTATGTATTGGATTTGTGCATGTAAACCTTGAGGGCACTGAAAGACAATTGTGCATGTTAAAAATAAAGTAGATTTAAGTGCCAAGCTTTCTCAGTTAGAGCTTCCCTTGCAGAGGAAGAAGTTATAGCTGCACCTTCCCCAGTATTCTGGATTCTCTTTAGTTTGGGAGGTTTAAATGCAAGGATTTAAATTAATGAAAATGTAAGAATGTGCTGCTTCTTTGGAGGGCTTGTTTTTGTCATCTTTTTCAACTGACAATGGTATGATTTAATGGCTTAACTTTGAGTTACGGAAATGGGGATTTCAGCTGATAACTAATTATTTGTGAAACTGACTTGAACAAATCTTTTGTGATGTCCCGATGACAACTCTTGGCTTTAACTACGGGTAAAATTAGTGAGTGCTTTGGAAAGACTTTGTTAGACCGTGTCTGTGAACGGAATTTGGTAGACTTCACTTTACAGGTCTTTGTCTTCTCATTGACTGCTGGCCAAAAGACTGGCTCAGAATCAATGATAAATAAGGCCATAAGGAGGTGGTCAAGACATTAGTAGTTCTACTTTTGCATGATTCCTGTAAACCTTAGAGTCAGCAAAGCTGGTACAAAGACAAAATGCATCCCTGGTCTGAATACCAGAGCTTTCAGACATGCTGTTCTCTTACCTGCAGAGTATCAACTATGGGAGATGAACTACAGTGTCTTTCTGTTGCCTTTGTTTTCTGGTGGCAAATCAGTATCCAAAAATGTGTGGCTTCTGATCTAGTTCTTCAGTTGTGGAGAGGAGTGGCACTGAAATCAAATCCTGATGTCAGAGTGATAAAGAAAATCGTCCTTTTCATATCATCTGCATTCCATGTTCTTACGTTATAAATCCTTGATTTTTCACTTGAAAGTGTTCATATTACAAGCAGTGCAAGCCCTCTAATTTTACATTGGTATCTTGGTCTGCACCTGTTCTGAAAAACCACTATTCTAGAATTAAAACAGTTTTCCTTGGTGGCACACCTTAACAGTAGGCAAAAGTTTCTCATGGGTGAACAACATGTAATTCTAGGTGAGTCATTACTCAGCTGAATGAAGCTCACAATTATGTGGAATACCCAGCGACACATCTCTTTGAGAATAATTTTTCTGGAAATGCACTTTGACTTGAGCTCTCAACCATTGTGAAATAAGATTTTACTGGTTTGCAGTGACTGTGACCAATTTAGAACATGGGTCTTATTTTCAGCTATGTTATAACCAACATTTTAAGTTACTAGGTTACCTCTTAAACTATTACTATACCGGGGGGAAGGAAACTTTAGGTGTCAAAAGACGGTTAATATAAAACACGGTCTTGCATTTGTCTCAAATTAAGATGTGAAGACAAGAAAAATTAATAACTGGTGCTTAGAATTTCTTAGGTTGCACCAATCTGGGCTGGTAAAGTCATGCAGTACATATGAAAAAGGATGTGCTGCTTCTGAGTCTAAACTGCTGCAGTAGCTCAGGTGTTTCTACGGCAGCTGGGCAAGAACAGTGCACCAAATGTCCAGGTGGAACTCGGAAACTCTTGGATGGAAGAATGGGGTTGTGCTTTCTCTTTTCTTTCTCAAGTAATGTGTTAAGTAAGACTTCAGCTAGCACTTTCATTTCACCCTTGCCAAATATACAATACAGCACTTTGAGAGCCAAAGTGGTTAACTTTATTCAGTGTCATAGTTTTAGGGCAAGAATTTGAGTGAAATCTATAGCAGTGAAAACTAAGCCCAGGCTGATTTGCCTTCTTGGAGGGATGGAGAGGCATGTGTTGGGAGGGTGAAGCCTACGCTGTCTGAAGAAAAGCTGTGTGCTTTCAATAAAAGGAAATGCCAAATCTATGAATGGAGCTTCTGTGACCGTCTGACACTTTCAAAGACTTTTCAAAAGCACATTCAAGAATTTCACAGTAGGTAAAAAAGGAAATGCTTTAACAAATGGGAAATAATTAATTCTTTGGAAAATGTACAACCTATGCTGGCATTGAAGATGGCTATAATTTGCCACTATAATGACTTTTATTATATTTGCCTCAATCATTATATGAAAAGAGAGGAAATTCCTTCTGGATTCCAAGAAGCAACTATTGAAATAACTCAGACATATTTTCAGCTGAAACATTAAAAGCACAAGGTTTTTCAATGCAGGTAATTGTCAATTTAGTTTAAAACAATTACAATTTTAATAATTAGTTTTTGTAACTTATAGTGTGGAATGGATTATGATAGAAAATTTGAAAACTGAATAAGAAATCATGATCTCCTTTTGCAAAGTTCTTTGTATGCAAATCCTTACCTAAATGCAACACTTTATGCTCAGACTTTGCAGGCTCTGGCTTTTGAAATCACTGATCTGGAAATGTGATAGCGACTTTTTTCCTAAGACTTAGATATTTCATGCATTTCTGATAATGTTGTAAAGTCTTTCTAGAAAAACAGATAAATAAGTAATCCAGCTGTGTCCCGACCTTGTTCCTGGGCATAAATTCCTGAAAGAAGAACAACAGATTTTCAGTTTCTTTCAATAGCGATGAATTTATATACTGTGACGGGATGTCCCTTTTAGTCCAGTGCTTCACTACTGCTTTTGTAGTTGACCTCTGCTCTTTCTGCCTGTGTTACTTCCATGCAAGAATTTTTTCTGCCCTATGAAAGTATTTCTTATAGGCTAAATTCAGTTTAGACTCAATATTCCGCAGCTGTCGTATTCATTATAGACTCTTCTAAACAGTAGTTTTGCAAATGCTGCATATTTAATGTTTAATATGTTCTTAATTTTTAGTTTTAGAGTTCTAGAGGGAAGGTAGTAAAATGGATGCAACCTAAAAATGCAGAGAGAAAAAGAAAGGATGTGGATTTCCTGTTTTTCTAACAGCTAGTATTTGTATGCAGTTTATACTGGTAAACTTAAAGTGTGCCTACACCATATTTTAGGTTGAATCAGGAGTGTGTTTTGAATACCATGCTTGGGTTCACCCTGAGGAATAATCTTGGGGTGTACAAACTATACGCTCTTCAAATTAAAGTAACCCAGAAGACATGTTCCTGGAGTGCTTGTAACACATTCTCACAGCAAAGGCTTGTTCAGGCAATGAAACTGGAGCTTGTTCATAGCCTTTGTGTTTTGGAGGGTTTAGTGTGAACATTCAATCCTCACCAACTATTTCTCTTTATAGATCCATTGCTGCAACTCTGTTTGTTAATGTAGACACAAATGTCCCTAGAAGTGTACCAAACGATATAGAACAGCCTGGGTCCTGGTCCATGATGATAACCTGTTTTACGATTCAAAACAGGGTGACTTCCTCTAAACTTATTTTTTCTAAATCCCAAATCATGTACAGAAATTGCTTGAAGAGTGCTAGTTCATCTGTGTAAAAACTGTGTCTAGGGCAATCCTAACAACAGTATAGATGATCAAGTCTCAGTGCCTGGAAATGTTCCCTGCAACATTAATTTACTGACTTAGGTGAAGCTTTACACTATTTGACTGTATTGACTTGTATTTGTATTTGACTGCATTGGAGGGAACAACTTCATAAGACTGTTCCCACACTTATGCAGCTATTTTGAGGCTGACTACTTATTTCTCAGGGTCAGTGGTAGGAATATAGTTAAATGGCACTGACAACACAAAGAGAGACTGCATCAGCAAGTCCTACTGGGTGTGAGAAGCACACTATATCAGAGGACAGAGCATGGCTTTCCATCATGCTACTGGTCTTCCAGCTCTGCTGGAATTGGAGTAATGGGGATGTTAAGGATGTCCTATGAGGCATTTAGCTTTATGAAAGATCTGATCTTTAAATCAAATGTATGACTGCTATCCTAACAAACATTGTTGAAGTTTTTATTTAATTTTAATCAAAAGTTCCCTTCAGACAAAAGGAGACTAACTTGGCTTTTCTTTTTTGCTCTTTTTCTGGTTTGCATTATGCCTATGAGCAACTGAAACCATTTTTTCTGTTTCTTCATTCTTTATTTTGTCTTGTTACAAAATACGCCTTTTTGGACAGATTCCTCCCTGATATATGCACATGAAGTCGCTATTATTTTAAGATTCTGATTTTGAGGGAGATTTTAAGGCACTCAGGTAGTTGTTAAATAACGCAGTGCAGAGGATAGCCCAAAGAATGGCGGCTTGCATCAGAAAAAATGCTATTTTTCAAAGAAAAAAAAGAGGGCTGATAAATAATGCTCAGAATCATGCTTAGTTATGCAGTGATGGCACCTGCCTGAGCTTAAAGTCTTAAGGCTCTTGATTCAAGCTATGCTATAGCATGACAGTTGGTGTGGGGGGGAAGATCTGTGATACATGTGAACAGGAAATGCAAAAGTAAATATAGCTAGATATATTATAAGCATTCAATCCTTTCTTTTGTGTAACAGTCATTGACAGAGATGGATGACACAACATTAGGTAAATTAATGGTATGTGGTAGCATGGCAGTTCTCAAATTTGCCACTTTGCTCCTTTCCTCCTCCTTTGCACAGTGCAATCTACAGGAAAAGGAAATCTCTCCAGTTCCACCCACGCATTCCTTTCCTTTGTGGGGAACTGGACATTTGCAATGGCTCTGCTCCCATAAGCGAACCTAAATATTCATAGGCAGCCATTGTTTTGCTCTGTAAGAGCCACGGGGTGATTCATTTCCTTGGTTGTGTAACAACTGATTGGCATTTGTAGCAAAACCCTTTTAGCCTAGCTTTTTTCCTCTGGCTTCTGATTTGGCCCAAAGAAAAAATGGCCTCGTTTAGCTCTGACCTACTTGTAATTACATTGACAGCTTGCTCTTTGCATAGGCTTCTTTATTAAAATCAAAGAGTGCCCTCAAGCCACCAAGGTTTGAATTAACCCCTAAAGCTGTCTTAATATCGCTGATGGAATTACAGGGCAATTGCAGATATGTAGCATTTCTGAAGTATTTTGTAGGAGAGCAAACTGTAGCCAACTCAAAAAGCCAATATACATATAATAAATATTAATATAGGGGCAATTCTCTATGGAAGAATATTCTCTGTAAGAACATCAATATAAAATACTTTGTAATCTTTCTTTTAAATGCAAAGTTAGAAAATACGTTCAATTAACATGGATGATTTTTCTCCTAGTAACCATGACTTTGAGAGTTTTTGTAGTACTGTTTTCCTTAATCAAAATACCTTTTTTTTTAATCTAATTTTTGTTTTCATCTTGCTTCGAAAATTATCAAATATAATGATTTTCCTATTTTAAATGTTTACTTGTAGGGGTTTTTAATTGCTATTGACAGACAAAATAAAAAGAGATTTTTCCCATCTAGTTACTATTCTTTCTTCTACGGTAGCAATGCTTTCTTTTTTGTTCCTTGTCTTTTTTTTTTCCTTCAGCAACCTTTCTGCAGGAAATTTTAATCACAAAAGAAAACTGAATGCATAAACAAAGCACTGTATAATGACCAGGTGGTATACTGTAAACGTATTCTTCTTGTATGCCTGAATTTTGCACTGCATAAATCCGAGGATTTTGGAATGCAGGTTGATTAGCATGGTTTTTCCTTTAGTCAGCTTGGGCTTTTTTATTAGTTTTATCCTATAATTCACTGTTAACAGTTTTATATTCATTCTCCTGTCAAATAGCAAGAAAAAGCATTTCCTATGGGATTTTTTTTTTTTTTTAAGACTCACTGTCTCAGCTAGAGTACTGAGGTGTCTCAGTTAGGAGGTGGAGAGAAACTTTTTCTTTTTTCGGTACCATATCACACTCACCATCCTATTCTCTGACCTCTTTTCAGGAATATGTTAAGCTGTGTAAAAGTATATTGTCTATACATTTGTTCCTTTATGCTCTTCTGTAAGACAGGTAAATGCAAGTACTGTGTCCACTTCTAGAAGTGAGGATTTCCTTTTCAGATATTTCAGTAAATTTAGCTGAGAGAAGGAAGGAGTAGAGAGAGATGCTCTGCCCTGGAAGTGATGCGGTTTTATGATCCTTAATTTCTAGGTAGGTTTGTTAATCAGTCTTGCACAGAAAGCAAAGAAATCCTTCTTTTGCCTGTTGACGAAGCATTCTCATTATGAAGAGTCCTATGGTGCCAGGGAAAAACAGAGATTAAATTACCATTTTTTTTAGAGCACTCAAGTCTTCTAGGTAGTCTGTACTTAGGTTTTGCTAAGTTGTGATTCCTGCTCTGACCATCTCTTAAAAGGGTCAGTGAGGAGCAGGACCTGTACTAGCATTGTGCTACACTGGCTGAGGATGGCCCCTTACTAATGCAGAGGAGATGGCCTAATGTGTATTTTTGGTTAGACAAAGTGAAAACTTGTGGATATCCTGTGTGGTTGTGCCTCCTTGTTGCTATAATGAGTAGAAAAGCAGGAATTAGAAAGCAGAGACACTCCTGTGCTATGCCTAATGGAGAAACCAGAGGGAGTGGAAGAAAAAAGTGGCTGAGTGGAGACCTTATCACTCGCTATAACTACCTGAAAGGAGGTTGTAGCAAGATGGGGGTTGGTCTCTTCTCCCAAGCAACAGGTAATAGGACAAGAAGAAATGGCCTCAAGTTGCAACAGGGGAGGTGTAGATTGGATATCAGGAAAAATTTCTTCACTGAAAGTGTTGACAAGCATTAGAACAGGCTGCCCAGGGAAGTGGTTGAGTCGCCATCCCTGGAGGTATTTAAAAGATGTGTAGAGGTAATGTTGAGGGACATAGTTTAGTGGTAACTTGGCAGTGCAAGGTTAATGGTTGAACTCAATGACCTTAACAGTCTTTTCCAACCAAAATGATTCTATGATTCTAAAAAGCAGCTTAAAGCCCACCCCAGAAGGAATCAGGAACATTTTCGCTTATAAGAAGCTCCAACTTGCAGCAGCAATGAGTAGTGTGTTGTTATTGGTTGGGGTGTCTACCCATCCGCTTTTCAACAGTTCTTTTGCCCAATGTGTGGTGGTGCAAAGGCCATCTGGGCTTTTTAGGACTCTCAGCCAGTTAAAAAAAAGAATCTGTAGTTTTCAACTTGAGGCAAAAAGTGTTTTGTTTCTAATCTTTTCTGTTCTTTTAACTTTCAATCATGTATAGATGACAGTATTGCCAGAAGCCAAGAAGGATATTGCTGCTACTGTACTTCCAGAGTACTAAACTATAAGCAGCTTCAGAAATATTTACAGCTCCAATTTTGTTTTTCCTAACAAATTCCACTTCCTCTAAGTTTTAAGAGCAAGGAAATGGTTCCATCTTTATTGTGCCATCTGTTCAAGACAAGGGACAGGAAAGATTTGAGAATGCTGAGCTTTTGTTGTAAGCGTCAACCTAATGCTACCTTGGGGAAAAATAATTTGAAAGTATCCTTGAAGTTACCTTGATGGATTAGAATGGTAACAAGGGGAAGGTTACATGAGAGAGCTGACAGGCTGCTGACCTGCTTTGCTGAAATAACAATGATCAAAGAAGCTATTTTCAGTGGTTAATTTAAGTTTTCTGACAAGTACGAAGAAGTATAGGTGCTGAATAGTCCAAGGTCAAATGCTACTAAAAAGTTTTGATATACTGCTTGTATCCAGAGATCCACCAGCAATTAGAGATCAAATTCTAATGTCTTTCTCCCAATTGACAACCGTCTCACACCACTGAAGTTCCTCTTATTTTCTAAAATTATTTCAAAAATTTTTCCAGATTTGAACCTCAAACTTATAGAACCAGTCATCTGCCTAAGTGGGCACAGGAGTTTGCTGTGTTATACTGTTACAATATCACTAACCTACCATTTATTATTCCTATATTGCTTAACATCCCCACTAATAAAAAACTCTTAAAAATAAAAAGCTAGTGAAATATCTCTCCATTATTTTTCTTGTTTCCTTCATAAATTAATTTTCTCTGATAATATTTTTTTGCTCCTGAAGACCCGGGGGTGGGGAGGAAGCAGAAGGGTTCCCATTGATGTTTGTGAGGGTTTGGGTTGGCTTTTTTTTCATTTTTGTATACCACACTTCCATGCTTGCATATCATCCCACTGAGCAGAGTCAGATGTAGAACCTTGCAAACAGATCGTTTTCATGGACACTCAAAACCAAGTCCTTTCTCTTAGTCCTTTCTCTCCTCTCTTTTTTGCCTTCTGTTTGTTCTTTCCAGTTCCAGCTCTGATTGCATACCCTGTCTTATCCTGAGATTCCTTTGTTTGTCAAAATAAACATAAACTTTCAGACAAATTTGCTGAAAAATATTCATTTGAGATTTTAAATGGTACATTTGAAAGGAGGAGGTGACAGTGGTATTGCCCCTTATTTACAAAATTCTTTCTTTGTAAGATGTAAGAAATATACCTGAGAAGACCTAAATCTTCATCACCCATCAGAAAACTTCTAACTACAGTGAATTAGGTTTTTTTCTCAATCTCTCCTTTTGGATTTCTTTTCCAAGAACCTTGAAGTCTAAATCTTAAATACCCATGTGCTGCGTCTCTTTACTTTTTCTTCTTCTGTTAGTTATGCTAGTTTTTGATCGCACTGCAATTTGAACCAAATTTAGATGTTATTTAAACACAATCATATTTCAGGAAATAATCAGACATTACAGTGCAGCTGAATTTAGGCAAATGTGTATCACATAGTTGTTTGCTATTCTCTAACTTGCTCATTAGCAAGACCCTGACCAGTTTTGTAAAACTACTCAAAGACCAGCAAATGCCATGTAATTTTATTCAGCTTTAAATCTAAGATGAAGAGATGCTGTTCAGGTTTCCAAGATAATTCTCCTCATAAAAAAAAAAAAAGGAAAAAAAAAAAAAGAAAAAAAAAGGAATTAAAATTTGTGTGGGAAACAGCAAGCTATTTTGTGAATAGTGCAAAGACACAAATGTTTGCGTGGATTAGAGAAGCAGCTCTACTACTGTTTTTTTCTTCATGCCAACACATTTTAATACACATGCATATGTAAGAAGGTATTTTATATTAATTTGACATAGGGTATGTTAACAATATTTTTTTTCTTCTTTCGGCATTTCCTAGGAACTCTCTCATGTACCTGCACATAGATGAAAGAGAGACAGAGCTTGTGTTTAGGAGAAGACTAGAAGGGAGAAAAAAATTCTACCGAGCATCCTGTATCTGATATGCATTTCATTCCTGTGAAATACAGGCTCTAGGGATTGATGCCAAAGAACCTTAGGTTTCCCCCCCTCCTTTTTTTCCTGGGTTTGACCCCAAATTGTAAATTCCAACTAGAGACTGCAAAGACATTTACAAATGAATGCCCAGAGCTATGTTTTTAGCACTCTAGTCTTCATTTTATGTATTCCATGAGAATTATTGTAGTCTATATTGAGTCAGTACTGAACACTCAGAGAAAGCTGCATGGGTAAGCTGCCCCAAGTCTGCACAAATGTGAAAATAAATTAGGTTTCAAATAAAATTACTTGTTCTAGGTAACAAACAACTGCCTCTAAGCCTTTGCTTCTGAAGCTGGTTTTAGCTTTTTACACTGATTCAACTCTGTCAAGCAAAGCTTCTTTTCTCTTGGAAGAAAGACTGTGCTGCAGGGTTCAATTACAGAACATCTTTGAGTCTCTAATTAAATTGTCTCTATTATAATTATATGACTTTTGAAAATAAATCTTCCAAATGCCTTTGAACATCTGTGAAAAGTTCAACATTTTATTAGGAGTTTAGCTGCAAATTATTAGACTTTCCTAACATTAGGAATTACACATGGCTTATAACAGAGCAGGTTAAATGAGTAGTGCCGTGCTATACTTGATACAGAGTTAGTAAGAACACTGTAGTATGACGCCTTATTTTGTCATCTGTTTCATTGTCATGGTGGTTCCTTTCAGAGGTGACTTGTTACAGTTCATCATGTAGACAGAATGTATCTGTTACTTGGGACACTGTAATCTAACAGAAGCAGCCATAGTGCATCTGCAGTAAAACTCAGTGAGTAACATTTTTAAGCTAGTAAAGCTTCTTGAAACAGTAAAAAACCCAAACAACCCAAAAACTAAGCCCACGTGGATTGAGTCACAACAAGACCCATTTAACTAGTCTACTATCCTGCCTCTGCTCCAGTCTATACCCAATGTGTTTTGAAGAACCTGTGAGCATGCAGTGGAACTTTTCAACTCGCTCTTAATTTGGGCCGGAGGGTCTCATCAACAGAGAATTCTTTGTATTTGGTAGCCCTTGAAGCTTTTTTCTCTCTTCCTTTCTTCTTCTTTGTTTTTTTTTTTTTTTTTTTTTTTTTAAAATAAAAACTTATTCTGGTTGAATTTTTAAACATATGTATGTATTAATTTTCAGTATTTTTGTTGATGGACTGTGCCCCATTAACCACTTGGCAATCCTCTTGTTCCAAGGCATTTTTAATGCGAATTGTACACTCCACAAATAGCTATTTCATTTCTGGCCTGGTCAAGAACTCTTTACTGAATACCTTCTAGCCCTAGTGGTTTCTTACTGTTTGCTTTAAAGCCTTTTCTACTTACATTTCAATCTGACACAGATCTGTTCAACACCTCCCCTGGAAATTGAAGCTTCTAGATGGGAAGATATGACAACATCCCTTTAGTTTATACAGTCTATGGCAATCAAACAAGATGACTCCTGAAACCCTTTATAGTCTGGGTGAAAAAGCAGATAATATTCTTGGACTGTAAATGTCTTTAATTAAACAGAAATTACACTGAAGAGGCAGATTTTTTGTTTACTATTTCAGTTATGATTTATTATACAGGCATAGCTTAAAAGCGTGAGAAAGTATAGATTTAAAGATACATTCCAAGACAAAGAAGCTCATTCTATTTTTATAGATATTTAATAGATTCTATTTAAACAGAATGGGGAAGAATTACTTGAATAATATGTATAGAAGATACTTCATAACACTATTCAATACATAACAATGCTAAATTACTGTACAAATAATGCCATCAACTTAGCCAGGTAATGGCACTCAACTACTTTCTAATACAAACTCTCTAGTATAATTGCCTTTCTGATTAGAATCATAGAATCATAGAATTGCTGATGTTGGAAGGGTCCTTTAAGATCATCAAGTCCAGCCATTAACCTAATCTGACAAAACAACTTCTAAACCATGTCCTCAAGTACCACATCTATCTTTTTTTTAAACCCCTCCAGTGATGTGTAATCCACCACCTCCCTGGGCAGCCTTTTCCAATGTTTAATAACCCTTTCAGTGAAAAAAAAATTCCTAATATCCAATCTAAACCTCCCCTGACATAACTTGAGGCCATTTCCTCTCATCCTATCACTTGTCACCAGGGAGAAAAGGTCAGCCCCCACCTCTCTACAACCTCCTTTCAGGTGGTTGTAGAGGGTGATAAGGTCTCCCCTCAGTCTCCTTTTCTCCAGGCTAAACAACCCCAGTTCCCTCAGTCATTCCTGATAAGGCTTGTCCTCCAGACCCCTCACCAGCTTTGT
>NW_009649464.1:669043-686669 GCF_000708025.1 Charadrius vociferus | reverse complement strand
TTCGATCCCCTCATCCAGATCATTGATAAAGATATTAAAGAGAACTGGCCCCAGCACCGAGCCCTGGGGGACACCACTTGTGACCGGACACCAACTGGATTTAACTCCATTCACCACCACTCTCTGGGCATGGCCATCCAGCCATTTTTTCACCCAGCAAAGAGTACGCCTGTCCAGACCATGAGCAGGCAGTAGTAATGGTCTTTAGATTAATTACCATTTAGTGATGTCACACCAACAGTCTGTGCAGTGGTTCTTCCTCTATTGTCTAGTGCCTCTTAGATTACAAATTTGTCTAAAGGCTTACTTCTGCAACTATTTCTGCATTGCTATGTCATATATAAAAATTCTGTCGTTACTATAAAGTCACTTTTATCAATATATGACAAATATACTTCAAATCTTTATAAATTGCTTTTCTTACTGCATCTGACATCCTTAGGTATGAAATCACTTTGGGTGTTTTTTAAATATAGATTTTTACTGAAATTTTTTCTACATGCATTTTTTTTTCTCATAAAGCAGGGTTTAAAAGCAATGTATTATTTATAAGAAATCAACATTTATTACCAAAGGTGTGATACAAAACACCGGTCTTGTAGAAACAAACTTACTTCCCTATTTTCCTGCTCTTCCTTCAATTTAAGTCATTGTCATTTGGTAACCAATTTAACTTTGTAAAGAAAAAGATATTACTCAATAGTCAGAATGCAACGTTAATTTACAAAGTAGAAAGTAGAAGTATGAAAAGAAAATATAAAACATTGCTGGATGAGTTTTTCACAGCAAACAGAGCATGATTCTGCTAGTTTTGCTGTGAAGTGTTCCTAGTTTAGTGTGGGTTTTTTTCACAGAATTCACAGAATTCACAGAATTGTTAGGGTTGGAAGGGACCTCTGGAGATCATCTAGTCCACCCCTCCTGCCAGAGCAGGGTCACCTACAGCACGTTACACAGGACAGCGTCCAGGCGGGTTTTGAATGTCTCCAGAGTGGGAGACTCCACCACCTCTCTGGGCAGCCTGTGCCAGTGCTCCACTACCCTCAAAGTAAAGAAGTTCCTTCTCATGTTAAGATGGAACTTCCTATGTTCAAGTTTATGCCCATTACCCCTCGTCCTATCACTGGGCGCCACTGAAAAAAGACTGCTCCCATCCCCCTGGCATCCTCCCATTAAGTACTTGTATGTATTAATAAGATCCCCCCTCAATCTTCTTTTCTCTAGACTAAAGAGACCCAAGTCCCTCAGCCTACATACATTACAAAAAGAGAAAAGATTTGTTTGGGTTTTTTGGAAAAGATGATGAAGTCACTGAAAACCTAACTTGTGCAGAACACCAGCCTGAAATTGTGCTATTAAATACTGTTATAACTGTGTGCTTATTCATTTTGATATTTTTTTTTTTAATTTTGCTAATGCACTAAATGTAGGTGTAGGTTGAGGCAGTGAATTTGTTTTTGAGTTCTCCCTGTTTTGACTGGTTATTTTTGGGGGTTCCTGAATATGGTCTGGTTTTGTCTAATGAGTTTGTGAAAGAAAAATGTTGTTTGCAATGACTGGACTGTTTTTTCAAGTTGTAGTGGATTCTAAGATTTAGGTGGTTTCAGAAAGCACTGAGCAAATAAATGGAAGGAAAAAATCACCAAAACCTATTTAGCACAAAGTCATTACATCATTCATGTGCTGATTGTGACACACATCACTGGATGCAAAGGGGGGCTATTGCTTATCTGTATTTTACACTTTGTCTACACATCTGCTATTTGTGATTTTAGAGATAGGAGAGTTTGATGACTGAACCTCCTATAAGGATTTGTATGTTTGTTTGTTTGTTGACAGCAATTATTTAGACACTTCTGTGAAAGTGCTTTTGAATTCCCATTATCTGATGGAGGTTTGTCTTTAAAGCGGACACCTGGTTCTTTATTTCTCTTGTGTGTTATTCCATTTCTCTGACTGAAAGTTTGGAAATAATAAAAAAAACCAAAGAAAGCTTAAAGTAGCTAATTCCACCTTTTTCATAGTCTGTAGGAATCATAACCATAGAAATATCTCAGATTCCTGATGCTGATGTAACACAGGAACATTGTACTTTTAAAAGAAACAAGTTGTGGGGAAAGTAAAAAAAATCAGAAATAATTATTGCTTTGAAAACGTAATCACCCCACTTTTCCCTCTTTAGTACAGCAAGACACTTCATAGCTTGTATCTCCATTGACTTTAAATATTCTTTAATTTTTTTCCTAACTCCAATATTAATTTGAATTTGATTAGAATTGCAGAACTAAATCCTCCTGTGTTCCTGAGTTCTTTGCATGCAGATCCCATGCCTAATCCCAGGGTCCTAATGCAAGTTCAGAGCTGATGTAAAATACTTGAAAAATCTTGGCCAAAGCTTTGTACTTCTTTTTTTTTTTTTTTTTTTTTTTCCCAAATCCAAAATTATATCAAATAGACTTATTGCTTAGTTCCATTGCTTAGTTCAATCACAAATATTTGTTGAAAGTTCAGAACTACTTCATGTTCAAAGACATGTCTAATTGCATTCTTACCCATACTTCCACAGATGTCTATGGGAGATATCTGTGTACTTGTTAATTATCTTTGGAAAAAAATGACCTAATGGTTCAATTCTTTACTTTAATTGGCTTGTATTTATGTCTGCTCTATTCTTCCTCTAAAATGGAACTTAAAGCTTCAACAGTTGATAAAATTTTTATCAGCTTCATGCCCTGCTGTAACTGATAAAATGATCCTCTCATTCTGATGCAGAGGGATGATATAAAATCTCTTCAAAATGTTTCAAGAATTCATGTCAACACCTGGCTTGTAATTGCATGAAAGCATTTTGCGTACAACAACTGACCAGCAAAGAATGTCAGGGACCCTCAAAGTACTAAAATTCTTCAAAAGTATATCTTTCTTAATTAATATTTTGATGTCTTAATCAGCAATGAAACACCTGAATATAGTACAATTAAAAGCATCAAAAATGTAGCTTTGAAAATCTTAACTCCAGCTTCAAACTTTGTAATGACTCGAATTCAAATCGTAGAATCACAGAATGGTTTAGGTTGGAAGGGACCTTGAAGATATTGATTTCCAACCCCGCTGCCATGGGCAGGGACACCTCCCACGAGACCAGGTTGCTCAAACCCCATCCAGTCTGGCCTTGAACACCTCCAGGGATGGGGCCTCAACAACTTCTCTGGGCAGCCTGTGCCAGTGCCTCACCACTCTCAAAGTGAAAAATTTCTTCCTAATATCTAATCTAAGTCTACCTTCTTCCAGTTGAAACCCATTCCCTCTCATCCTATCACTACATGCCCTTGTAAAAAGTCCTTCCCCAGCTCTCCTGTAGGTCCCCTTTAGGTATTGGAAGGACCTAAATAATCCCATGAAGTTTAAAAATACTATCCTTTTTATATAGGATTTAATCAGGCTTGCTTACAGACTTGATATTGTTCCTTATATTTTTATATATAAGGCTGTAGTAATTAATTGCATCTGTGTCTCTGAAGTAATCTACATGAAAGTATATTTGTTTAATGTATTGGTATCATCCAAAGCATTATGCTAAATGCTTACACTGTATTTTAAACAAAACTGCAATGGCTACTCCATAGCTTTCTGGTCCACTGCTCTTTCCCATATATATTTAACAATATCAACGTGTATGTAATGAAAAGCTGATCACAGGCACATTTGAGTTAGACCTTAACAAAGGTTTTTAGGTGAAGATGGACAAAAATATATCAGCAAAGTGACTTCATGGCCAAGCTTTTAGTGCCTTTGACCAATTAGGTCATTGATTCTAGCTTGTTTATTACATAATACTCAAGTAGGTCAGGTTTGTGTATGCATAAACTACTTGTGCACGGTGCCTGCTGCCTGCTCCAACTGCCTGATGTTGAACATCTGGGCAGAGTCACTTTGTGCTAGTCTGTTGCACAACACTCTCAGAAATGTTAAGTAGCAAATAAGCTCTGCCTGAGGATAGTGTTGCTGATGTTGATAATATTGGTGTGCCCAAAGGAATTAGCATGCTTTCTTAGACTCTGGTCCAACACGTTTTTATTCACGTGAGTAAAATTTTCTCACTGGAGTATTCCTATGGTAATCGACAAACCTTCTCCTGGCAGTAAAAAATAGAAAATAACAAAACCAAATAGTTATTTGCCAGAAAAAAATCCCTCCACTTAAAATTCCCATAGTCAAGAAATGTCTTTTAATGTGGCTCCCTAAGGAGAGGGAGATAAGGCTTATGCAATCATGCTTTCTCTTTCTGTTTGTGTCTCTGGGTATCTTCTTCCTTACAGTGTGAGTCCATTCACTATGCTGGTTGAAATTAGCAAGAAGGGCAAGAGGTCCTTGTGTATTACAGGCTTTATAACTATAATCAGGCCAGCAGAAAAGAGATTAATGAGGCTGAGCTCATACTGAAACCTTCACTTCAATAAACACCAACAACCTACATGGGCAGGACACAGAGAATGACCTAACATCAAGAAAAACCTTGCTTGGTACCTGCTTAACAGTCACGTACAATCTAGAAAAATTATTCCTAATATGGGAAACCAGTCATCATTATTTCTGTTGCTCACTGAACTACTCTGTTTGCTTGAAAAATGGGCACTATATGAAATAAATTGTGTGCTTCTAACTAGGAATATACTGAAAGAAATTGCACATGTTTCAATTTTGTGAAAGTGACAAATATTCTTTATATTCTTGCTTTCCAGACCTTTATTTGGAAAAAAAAAAATAAGTAATGAGTAGCTGCTAGCAGGTTTCTGGGAACTTCTGAATATCCCAGTGGAGACTATGACTCACAATCAAAAAAAAAAAATACAGACAACCTTTAAATTTGTATCAAATCAATCAGATTTCATATGTGAACTACAACTGCAGGGCCCTATAAAGTTAGGTGAAAGGAGGGAAAAGGATTGAGCAAAGATGCCCTCTTTCCCGGAGATGTGGGACACCTTGTGATGCTAGTTATGTATGAGATGTGTGTCTATGTAATCTGATGCCATCTGGTTTAGCAGGAAATACAGTGCCTAAGAAAAACAAAAGTGGAATTACTGGGAAATGTGTTCATTCTCATTAAATTTAAATGATTGAGTATTCCTTTTTTTTTAATATATATACCATTTTAGTCTACTTTATTCTTGATCTAATCCCAATTTTTCTTTCTATAGTTTTCTTACATTTCCCTCTTCTCCCTTAGCCCTTTTCTTTCCATATATCTTGAAAAAAAATTTATACATAATGCCATTTTTTCCTCATTTCTATACTCGATCTCTACTGAATAGATAAATTGATACACAAGATTCCCAAAATCAAACATTTATAGACTTGTAGTCTATATATATAAAAATACATATCTGTAGTTGATATACATATAAACTTACAGAGTTTATATGGAGTATCTTCAGCAGAAAAATATGTGAATTTTTAAGACAAGTCCTGGTTCCAGTTTCTATTTTGCAGCACAACATATATATACATACATACATATATATATGCCTATGCACATATATATACATATCCAGGTACATTTACAGATGTATATATGTGTGTGTATGTACGTATACATAAAACATTGCTACCTACTAAGTCTGTGGAACATATACCTTCAATGAGAAACTCTGAGTTCAAAAATGACTTGCAGGTTTGAGAATTTATCTCAGGAATTTGGTTCAAGGATTGTACTCTGACTTGGGAGTTTGACTTTGTCTTTGAGAACGTTTTCTCAAACTGGCCAATTCTGTGTGTTTTGTTTCTGTTTATTTTTTCCTAATTCCACTTAATTTGGTTTAGTTGTTCTAAATTGGGCTATACTATGCTTATATAGTACAGCAGGTAACTTGGAGCTAGCTGAAACTCGTTCTTACATCTGCTCTAATGTTATATTTTTTTTAGCACAGAATAGGAGTCTGAATATATCTTTGAATTGCCCTCATAGCACTTAACATTTTCTTGAGAGGCTGAAACAATGTTAGTTGGAAAGAAATTTAGCAGCTACTAGAATTCTTTTGTTCCTACCCCATTACACTATTCATACTAAAAATGTTTTATATTGCTTTGATTCACAATGGACATGCAGTGTCTCATTATACCTAAGAATAACTCTTTGTTGTCCATATTTCTTAGCATTTGGATTTCACAAACATTGAATTTTGCTTTTCATCCTTCTTTCCAAAAGATTTGGGAGAAGAAAAGAAAGGACACAGCTTCATCCTTGCATTGACAGCAATCTTAGGGAAAATAGGCAGAAACTTTATACACGAATGAAAGATTCTACCCAGCTTTGCAATTTAATTTCCCTTCTCTCAAAGAGAGAACAAAATAAAAACTATCAAAAACAAAAAAGAAGGAAAGAAAAAAAAAAGACATCATCTTTATCACAGTACCATAGTTTGAAAAAGACCTTGAGAAGACCGCTTCCCACTTCAGGGGCTTCTGCTTGTGACCCCCTTATGTTCATGTTTATGTTCATCTGTTTACCAGCCCCTCCTATTCTTTCATTTCCAACAATGCCGGCAGTGTCAGTTTAGCTTGCTGTCCATCTTCCTTCAACACATATCAGTCTTTATTTGACCTAAGAAATAATTTATATGAAGCAGAAGAGAAACATTGTGCATGTGACTTAGTGCCTGATTTGGTATTTTGTTTGCTCATTGACTGGGAACTACTGAACAGGAATGCAATCATGGGCAGTCTATCTGATTTAGAGTTTTGAGATGTTTGCTCTAGAAAGTCTTTTGGAATCTGTTTACTTTGCTGTATCTTTCTTTTTTTAATCTCAGTTTTCTATTCTACTACTTACGCTTCATCCTTCTCACTAGAAGGGTTCCATTTTTCTTTTACTATTTTTCATTTTGTCCTTTTCCATTGTTGCTGCAGCGCTTCACAGCCTGAGGTTGCGTTTTTTTCCTCCTCAATCTAAACCTGCATCTCTCAGTATTTATTCTAACTTGGATTCAAATCCATGTCTCTTACAATGAGTGTCATAATTACAGCTAAGACTCATGAATTTTAGTAAATCAAAACTTCTGCAAAGAACCACCTCATCTGCAGCATTAGGAGATATCTATCTTTCAGAATTTTCATGGTTTTGGAAAAAATGTACTTACTCTGCTGTCCCAGCTAGGCTTAGTTTCACACTGTTTCAATTGCTTTATGTACAATAATAACAACTCAGTAGTTCATCTTTTTGCTTCTTCTTTCTTTCTCGCATCCCACTATATCCATGCTTGAATCCATGCGGTGTGTCCAGTGAATTTTACCTGTTAAATGGCTTTAGCTGCTGCTGTTTTCTCACCACCAACATTATCTTTCATGAGCCTCACTTTTTTGTAATTTCTGTCCCGGGTATGTCTGTGGATACCACCTCTTACACAATAGGATTTTAGCTAGGCCTCTAGTAAGAAGAGATTTATCAGCAATGCAACTGCCTATGTGAGTTCAGTTATGGGTTGCAGGTCCCAGCAGATTCCCGGCATCCCTAGGAGAGTTTTTCACCAGTTCTGTTAAAAAGACCATACTGTATTCTTCAAAATGTCACGGGCAATTGTAAGCCCCTCAAATAGGGACAGTCTCTGCACTTCAGTCCTTCATTGAGAAACCACACGTGAATTTTGTTTAAGCTTTATGTACATTACTGTCATGTAATAAATCCAGAAACCTGGGATAGTTTAACTAAAAATCTATATATAGTGCAGGAGGGATTTTCTTTACAATAAGCACTACAACATTTATGAGGAATAGAAAAATGAGTTTACTATGGTGACAAACAACACAAACTAGACTTTCAGTGGGTGTGAACGCAGGACATAACAACAGAGGTTCTGACACCTTAACGTCTTTGACTCTCTGTGTGAAATTTCTGATTCTAACTGTACTGTCTCTATTGTGGAGGTGTTTGTGTGCAGTGGTATATTGAAGTGATTGCCAGTGATGGGAAGCTCTACACTGTTTTTAATCTGGAGAATCCACAGCCAGCTGTGGATGCAGCAGCACAGTGGGGCCAGTGCTAGACATACATAGATTGCAGGTATACTTCAAATTGAGATAATTACGTGCAATTATTAAGCCTTACTATACACGTATGGCACACTCCTACAGAGTAAGTGCCGTGTTTAGGCAAATGAGAAGTGTCCAGGTAATCCAGGATTCTGGAGATATCTCCAAGTAGTACTTACAAGTACCGTTCTGAGAGCTGCATATTATAAATCCTGTATGAAAAGAAAGTGCTTTCAAAAGAATAATTCATAACTATATCTGTGGCTTATAGATACATGCCTTTTCACTATTAAAAAGCATCTTGTTCAGAAACAAAGTGAGCGTGTGTGTAGACTGTGCGTTACTACAGCGTGTCACTCATGCAAGGCTTCAGAATAAACAGACTGTAGAAAAACAATCAATATCCTGCTTTCCATACAGTGGAAAGCTCTTGCTTGTCCTAAAAAAAAAAAAAAAATCTGATCATTTTGTCCCTCTGTTTAGACTGTCATTCTTTTATGTATCTTTACATCTTTGGTGTCAGTCTTCACCGGTTGTCTCTCATTCATATGCACATGTGAGACTGATGGTAAGCTGGTTGATACTGACTGTATTCCTTATCTTAAACTCAGTCAGATGTCTGTTAGTAGATTCCAGAGTGAGCAGCAGGAGAGTAGAATACAGAAAAAGAGGTGGAGAAGAGGGGTAGACCCATAGAAGACAAGGTTTGCTTGACTTATAATAGTACCAGAGAAATACTATTGTACAGAATTTGTCCCATGATGTGTATAAGAAGGCAAAAAGGAGTAATAACCTATTTTGGTATTAATTATTGTGCATTTTCTGTTCAGTTGCCTTGAGCATATTAGACCAGAGGCTTTGCTATTTTTTAAGTATCTGTAGACTTGTGAAAAGGAGCACAGAAAATGCACACAGTATATATTTGTAGGTGTTCTTGTACAACGCACAAGAACATTTCATTAGTTCACTAGCTTACTTTTTAAAAAAAAACAGTGATTTTGGGGGGAATGGTGAATGAAAGAAAAATGCAGAGAGATATTTTTTCCTGTTCTCCTTCTTGTGTTTTTCCATATATGAAAATGTTGTTTCTGAAAGTGATTGTTGAATAAATAGGAAAGAAAGCTTAAATTTCAAATTACTTATGCATAACTGTCAGCTGAAAAAAAAAGATCATTAAAGTGATCCATGTGAACCACCTGAGAAAACTGAATCAAGAGAATGAAAATCTTTCACTGAACACCTTATTGCAAAACTGCGCCAACATACCAGTCATTCTAGTAACATTTATATTTCAGTATTTTGATAGTTTGCTCTATTGCCAAGGAATTCAAGCATGACTTTTCTCACTCACAGTATCTATATATATACATATTTCTGCATTTAACATACCCATATAAGTTGAAAAAATTTCAAAATAATGAAATTGTTGTTAGCTTACTAAATATTTAGGTTAAAACATTTAGAGAAAAAAAAAAAAAAAAAAACAAAGATAAGATCCCTTTAGCAGACAGAAGTCATTTGCATTCAAATCTCTAAAGTTGGAAGGGACCCATAAGTATCATCAAGTCCACTTCCCTGCCCCTCGCAGGACTACCTTAACTAAACCATATGACTAAGAGCATTGTCCAGACGCTCCTTGAACACTTGACAGGCTTGATGCCATGACCACTTCCCTGGGGAGCCTGTTCCACTGACTGACCACCCTCTCAGTGAAGAACCTTTTCCTAATGTCTGTTCTGAGCTTTTCCTGATGAATCTTCATTTTCTCATGTCTTATCACTGGTCACCAGAAAGAAGAAATCAGAACCTCCCTCTCCACTACCCCACCTTGAAGAAACTGTAGACTGCAATGAGGTCAGCCTTCAGTCTTCTCTTATCCAAGCCAAACAAATCAAGTGAGCTCAGCTGCTCCTTACGAGTCTTGCCCCTGAGACCTTTCACCATCTTGGTCATCTTCCTCTGGACGTTCTCTAACAGTTTGATGTCCTTCTTATATTGAGGTGCCCAAAACTGCACACTGTACTCAAGGTGGGCTGCCGCAGTGCAGTGTAGAGTGGGACAATCCCCTCCCTCAATGAGCTAGTTATTTCAGTGTGCGTAGACAACGTAACTTAGTTTGTTTATATGAATTGTATTATGTTACTTTCAAAATAAAAGCAATAACCAGTAGAAGTCCAGCAGAGGAGTCACTGTGAAGAGTTTAACTCTTAATTTTCATGACCAAAAATCTGTTACAATTCTGATTTTTTTTCTTCTGTAGTTAATATACTTGTTCTCACTTATAATGATATACAAGAAAAGCAAATTGTGGTGCTTAAAATATGACTTTTTTTTTTTTCTTGCAGATATAAACAAATCATTTTGTTTATTAGGGTGACTCCAACTTGATTTCACAGGTCATTACTGAAATTCTGATCCTTGTAATTGCAAATGTCTCTTAAATTGCATGCACTTTTTTTAATTGAGATTGGAGATAATGTTTTCCATCCTCTATAACTACTTACTGTGCTAGTGAGAGGAAGAGAGCTGTTGTCCTTCATTTCTTGCTAGACTCAGTGTAAAGAAACCAATAGTTATACTCAAAGTTTAGGAACTTGGTTTGTAGAAAGATAAACATTCCTTTGCTCTTGTGCTACCTCTCAGTGTTTTATGGGCAGCCACACTATCTTCATCCTACATATTTGACAAGCCCAAGATGTAGAAAAGGAGGAATGGGTTATGGAGAAGGCTGGTGAACAGCTGTAAGACTCAGATGGAAGTGGGGTGGCTGCTGGTAAACGACTGCCTCTGAGCAGTGTTAGCGTATTCCCCTTCCCGACCCCTCTGGACCTCCCTCACCTGACTCTGGCAGTACTCAGAGAAAGCGTTGAGAGGTCTTATTGCACAACACACAAAAAGAAGGAAAAGTTGTAACTCTTCAGAGAAATATCTCCTGCTAACTCTTATAAGGCTGTGCTGCTTTACTCATAGGTGTAGTTGCACTGTTTGGCTTTGCCTGAAAGTAAGAGTTCAGCAACCCCAGTAAAGAACCAGTTATACAGGTGCAAAGATAAAGAAGAAAGGCAGAGATAGCACCATTCTCTATAAGAATACATTACATAAAAAGCTTTGCTTAAAATCAGTATAGTAGGTGTCAAGCTCCAAGAAAACAGGGAACACTGGAATTAAGGTTATTTGTGCAGTCTTATGTAGTCTCCTGTGCCTTCCACTGCTTCCAGTGGCTATACATTATGATGTACCATGTAGTCCCATAACAGACACCATTTTTCTTCCCTGTTCTTCATCCCTAGAAAAGAGGATTTCCTCCTCTTTTAGATTGCAGAGTAGATAGAGTGCTGTTAATGAGTAGATATTTCATGTTTTTTTCTTTCCTACTTGTTCTAGGTCTCTCCTCAAGTCTTTTTTTTTTTCTTCTTCTTCTTTAATACAAAGTGGTGGTGGGAAATCTTGTCTGGAAAACAAAATTCTTAAATCTGTCTATATGGATCATTACTCTGATATCTAAGCATTTCAAAACCATTATTTATCTCTATTATCCCTTCTCCAGGGGGCTTGTATTATATCACTTACAACAGGAGAATTGAACCACTGTAAAAAAAGAAAAACGTAAAATAAATTTATGATTTCCAGTGCCATATGCAGTTTCATATATATGCGTATACTCTGCAAAATGAACACTTCATCTAGAACTTTATATATTCTAGCATGGATTCTGTTGAGTGCTATTGCAGGCAGTAACGTAGCGCTCAGTATTTGTGCTGATTGGGTATTAGAGACTTGTATTGGCCAGGAAGAAAGTGTGGAACATAAAACTGACGAAGATACAAAGACCAATGGTAGGTCTAGCAAGTTTCATATACTGTTTTATTGTTGCTTTCAAGATGTGAAAAGAAAAAGAAAGTTGAAATTGAATTAAAATTAAAATTGAATTGAATTCACGATGACATTTTCAGGATGCAGTATTTTCCATGAAGCTATTAGAACTGTTTCTTATGCTTTAAACTATTACAGGTGTGAAGGTTTTTTTAATCTTCAGAATGTAAAAACAATTTTTTTAGAAAAGTATTTTAATTGAGACCTTTTTCTTAGTATTTCCATTATTTCAAAAAATAAATACTGACAGTAAAAAAAAAAAATGAGTCTAGTTTTTAGAGTTAGGTGTAGTGAGTTCTTCACAAAGAAATTCACTCATGATATATGTGCAGAAGCAACCTCTAAGTTTATCCTTTGATATTTTCTGCAGGAAAAAGATGGGAAGTGTAAATACGTCCTCAGGGCTGAGCAATGAATATTAATAAATTTCCACTTCTCTCTCTGGGAGAACAATCATCGAAGAAATCAGCAAGGAAGAGTTAAGAAAGATATTTTAGTGTTAGTTCACAGTGTTTCTTGTTTCATATGTTGAATACTGATAAAGATTAACACCAGAGCTCCCTTTGTCCATGACTGTGGGGACCTTCCAGTTGCCAGGGAGACCTTGAAATAAAACAGAAATGGTAGGGGGTTCAGAGCTCTCTTTGCCCACAGCTGTGGGGATCTTCCTGCTGCCTGTGAGAAGATGAGACCATGACAGGTTTCAGAGGTTGTGGATGGTGCAGCACTCCCTTTGTCCATGGCTGTAGGAAACTTACAGTTGCCTGGGAAGACCATGACAGGTTACTGAGGTGGTGAATGGTTCAGAGCTGCCTTTGTGTACAGCTTTGGGAGCCTTCCAGTTGCCTGTGAAGACTACGAGACCATGACAGGCGACAGAGATGGTTGATGGTGCACAGCTCCCTTTGTCCACAGCTGTGGGGACTATCCAGCTGCCAGAGAGACCATGACAGGTTACAGAGAGGGTGGGTGATGCAGAGCTGTCTTTGTCAGAGGCTGTAGGGACCTTCCAGTTCTGGAGACCATGACTGGTTACAAAGATGATAGGTGGTGCAGAAATCCCTTTGTCCATGGCTGTATAGACCTTCCAGTTGCCTGTGATGACCATGAGACAATGACACGTTAGAGAGATGCTGTGTGGTTCAGAGCTCCCTTCGCCTGTGACTAAAGGAATCTTCCAGTTCCCAGGAAGACTTTGACAGGTTACGGAGATGGTGGGTAGTGCAGTTCTCTCTTTGTCCACAGCTGTGCAGGATCTTCCAGTTTCCTGTGAGACTATAAGACCATGATAGGAAGGAAGGTGGTGCAGAACTCCCTTTGTCCACACTGTGGGGATGATCTAGCTGTCTGTAGGACCATGGTATGGACTGGGGCTGTGTTTGTTTTCTTAGGTTTAGGTCAATATCCTTGTACAAAACTACAACACTCTCAGTCTGATTGCCAGAGAAAGGAGAGGTCAGGAGCATGTCATGATCTGGTCACATTCCTGTCCATAGCTGAGGCTGTCAAAAACAAGAGAATCAGCAACCAGAGCTGATACCCTTTGTTTGACGAGGAAATCCTGCCTCCCTGTGCAGGACTCTCTCAGCCTCAGACTAAGGATGTTCATCCCACATCTCCCAGACAGGCAGGAGGTAACCATCCCAGGCCACCCACTGATCCCCGTGTGACATAGGCCACCTCAAGTGTTCTGCCAGATGTGACATGGCCATAGCATCACTAAAGTTAGTGCCAGAAGCTCCTGTGGTGCCCAGCCCTCCCTT
Organism: Charadrius vociferus; assembly: GCF_000708025.1. Lineage (NCBI taxonomy): Eukaryota > Metazoa > Chordata > Aves > Charadriiformes > Charadriidae > Charadrius > Charadrius vociferus. The sequence goes on along the minus strand of NW_009649464.1, from coordinate 673,005 downwards.
GCCCACCCAATGGAAAATGTTGGGGATCTCCCTTTGCTGATGTCTGTGTGGAACTTCCAGGTCCTTGCAAGATCATGACAGGGCTGTCTTGTCTGTCCTATAGGGCATTTTTATCTCTCTGGCTGAATTTTGAAGGAGGTAGAGGACAGAAGCATGCTGTGAACTGGTCATGTCCCTGTCCAGACATCTGGCTATAACACATAGAATAAGGAAGAAAAGAGAAGCAACCTCTGCCCCACCCTGGTCTCTTCTCCCTGCCTGCGTTCACCTGCATACTCACCTGTCAGTCTTGGCTTCTGTAGCTCTTTTTATACCCATCCTGGGCTGGCCATGTTACCACCCCCCGCCATGATCTGGCCACCATCAACATTCTGCCCATTGCGATATGTCCACATCACCAGGCATAGTGCTGGGAGCTGGTGGCAGCCCTCTGTGACATGGCAGCGACCCTCTGAACATCAGGAAACACTATTTTACAATGAGAGTGACTAACTGCTGGCACAGATTGCCTGGAGAGGTTGTGAAGTCTACGTCCTTGGAGATATTCAAAAGCTGTCTGGACATGGTCCTGGGCAATTGGCTCTAGGTGGTCGTACTTTAGCAGGGAGACTGGACCAGATGACCTCCAGACGTCCCTTCACGCCTCAACCATTGTGTGATTCTGTGAAAACCCAGAAAATACTTAACTGATAATTTCCCTCCACACTGCTATTCTCTTGACCTTGATCTTGAAAAACATTATTTTAATGACTTAACACACAAGAATTCTCTTGCAGAATCAGAGTGATCATGCTGTCTGGATGTTCAAAATGTGTGAAGTGGAAGAAGTGAAGTGGATGAAATGAAGTTCCACAGACAACAATATTTACTATAGAGAACTTTGTTTCATCTTCTAAGGTCAGTCCATGCCATGCAGTGAATTTGATCCTGTAGAGATATAATACATGAACACTTCACCTAAACACTGCATGAGGAAAATGCATATTAAAGCTTATTTCCTTTAGCAACTTCTTTGCTCAATGTTGTTTGAGTGTAGTGCTTGAGCATTACGCATGTTCCTGGCTTTAAGGAAAACTAACTGGAGGAAAAACAAAATACATGTTGTCTTGTGACATCATACTAATACACAGGTGGATCCTGAGCACGGATTAATGATTTTACATTCACCACAAGAAGTCTTCTGTTGTTTACTTGAAAGAGTACTGACTAGTAGTGCATGTAATCACTCTTTGGTATATCAGTATTAGCAAAAATTACATACTTACATTGGACTGCAAAAGTTACTGCTAGCCAGAGAGCAACGGGGACCATGAGCCATTGTTGCTGTTGAGAGTTTGTAACTCTTGAGCATGAAGTACTCTCTGTGTATGACTTCTTTTTAGGCTCTTACCCTCCCAGCCACAATGTTCTTTCAAAGCAAATCTCTCCAGTTTCTTACTTGAACTGTTGTCTATCTTGACTTTGCTGTTCACTGTTTCTGTTCATTTTCCCTGGCTTCCCATTCAGTTACTCCTTTTTCTGGTTTTAGTCTCCTTTAATTATGTAGGTAACCTCAGTCCTTCCCATACAGTTGTCTTTCCTTACCCTGACTTCGGTCCCCTCTATTCCCTCATCTCCCATCCCATTTCTCAGTTGGATTATTACTTCCTTCTCAATCTCATTCCTAAGGTGACAGTGCAAAGTGACCCTCCTGTGATACAGAATCAGTCCTCTTTGAAATTTAATTGGGCTTTTTCCTTAGTTCTATCTGGATACTGAAATAGGGATCTGTATGGATGCAACAAGTAGAAGACGGTTCTTGGTGGGATTTTTTTTTTCTTTTTAAGAGACAGAATTAAGAAACTGTTCAAAGCTACTCAAGGTTTGCCACTCTAACCCTGTAGTAAGTCACTTAAACATGAGGATTTGTAAATGCGGTTTAGTAAATACAAGACAGGTCAGAAGTTTGAGAATTCTTACTGAAAATAAAATGTTTGGTGACCTTTTTTTCTGTCAAATCATAGCAAGTTTGCATTGATTATGTATGAAATTGGATTCCCGCAGACCTTATCAAGATTTATCATGCACCTAGGTTTGGTCAAATTATTAAAAGAAACATGACCTGACTCACGTTCCCCTAATTCAAAGGACAAAATACCTTGATAATTTTGAAATAAGTTTGCTAAGATTTGTTTTACATAGGCTAACATCTCCCAGCTTCGTTCACAGAAGATGGGCAGAGGTAACCAAAAAGCAGATTATGCAAAAGATGACTGTTATCCAGCCTTAATTATAGGCAACTCTAGCAACCTCTCTTATAATAATGATGTGAAGGACACAAGGAATGTATCTATGCAGCCATTTACAAACAGGTCCACACTAGCTTTCACAACGGTCCCAGATTGGCCAGAGGTGAGACCTCACTAATCTGAAATATGTGGAGCTGCTTGAGGATGACACTACCCCGACTGTTCACTCAACCCAGCGCGTTGACAAGGGTTTTTTAAGACATGAGCAGATTGTTATCCTGCATTGCAGAAGTGCTATGTTGCTGGCCAGCTTGGAGCATGGGTGAAGCAAGCTGGGCTCTTTTAATAGACTAATTCAACTTCACAAGGACTGTGGCAGTGATAGAATAAAAAGCACAGCTTGTTCTGGAGAATCAGTGCTGTTGTTAGACGAGGATCAAAGGGCAAGAACCAATTAACACATGTACTCTTAACTCAAGTGCTGTTTTATAGTCTTACAAAATCGTTTTTTTTATGTCAAGTGCCAAAGTTTACCCAAGTGCTCTCAAAGCAAATGAAAAAGCAGGCCATTTCATGAAGGTTAAACTCAAAACATGTCCATATTGCAAACTGCATAATCACGCACTCACCAGTGAGCATGTGCCAGTGAGCACGTGCCATCACTGAAAAGTACTATTTGCTGAGTGAGTTCCTTTTTTTAAAAAATCTAAAATACAAAAATGGATCTAGGAAAGAATTCCTTGGAATGAAAGGCAGGCAAGCTAAAAATTAATGTTACTGTTTCCATAGATCTTTATGTTGACTTACGCCATGTAAGGTATCTTTTGCATTTGTAATAAGCCTGCCAACTCCTTGCCTCTATCCTGCAACTAAGTGCAGTGGTAAAAATTAGAGGGTAAAAGGTGGCTTTCCTATCAAGAACATATTAAATAACTGTTACCCAATATGCCCGCTGTCATTTTGCCATAACAGTGCAGGCTTTTTTCCATGATCTTCTAAGTTTGAGTCCCTGAGAACACATTTACTGGTGCCTTCTTATTTCTTTTATTACTTTTTAGAACTGAATCGTAAAATTTAAATGTTCTTTGAGAAACCTCTCTTCGTATTTTTGAGAGTGTTGTGTATGGAAGTACTTGCTTAGACCTACTGTAGAACTCTGTGTACCTTTTTCATTTGCGTTGTGTTGACACATGATTGATATCCTCACTTGCCAACATGCACACCACTGATACCTTGGAACATTTTATTTTTCTCAACCTGAAGATCAAAGGGGATTATTGCCTCAAACTGAAGCATGTCAATATATATCAATTACCTGCTAATTATTAGCTAATTAGCAAAAATTATTACTTCTTTAAGTAGTTATATATATACACGGGTATTTTCAGGCTTTTTGTTACTGTAGTGATAAGGGATAATTAAGATCTTCAAAGGAAAAAAAAAACAATGTTGACGGGGGAAGTAAATGGTGAAAATATTTGGTATTTATTATTTAAATTGTGGTATGGATTACTTTTTCAGTGAGACATACTGTCTCTTTAAATATATGAATGGAGTAACATGATCTTTATATGTCAAAGAAAGCAACTGCACACTAGCTAAAGCAAGAAAAATGACAAATGTTGGGTGGAAAATGGTTTAAGTCATGTTAATGTTCTAAATATGTATTATAAAACTAATTACTCTTATGTGTAGTTGGTTTTTAATTTAAATCCTTCCTTTTGCCCCCCCCCC
>NW_009649464.1:620999-669027 GCF_000708025.1 Charadrius vociferus | reverse complement strand
GATGTAACCATTTTTGGACCCTATATGTTATTTGTTTTGCCAGTAAAGTGTGAAAAGTTGCTTTGGAAGACCTAGCTGTGGTACATTAGGGCACAGTAAATGTTTTGAGGAAAGAACATGACTGAGGAAAGAGCATGACCAAGGAAAGTATTTTTGCTTTTTATACCATATTTTTCACTCCCTTTTCCTGCTGCAGAGGAGTGATCACTGTAAGGAAACTTGCAGAAAAGAAATAGGGAGCACTGGAAGGAAAAGGAGAAGGTAAAGAGAAAAGGAGGAGTGAAAGAGTATGGTGCTTTCCTGAGATAGTATTATTTCTCAAAGATTGACTTCACCTTTTATGATCATCTGAAATGACAAGGGATGCAGGTTTCAGCTGGGATCACTGAGACTTTAGTGATTCCCGGAAGCCCTTTGAATCCAGGAATTACTCCAAGTTAACTCTGGGGGAACAGCAAGCAGAATAGCTTTTCAGTGATGGTTTATTTTATTGCTTAAGCTCTATGATTTTCTCTCGTAAGAAACACACTGGTATTTTATTTGATTTAAATGAGAGACATGTGGCACTGATGCCGAGCATGCAGAGCATTTGAACAAAATACTAAAGAGGTTACTGCATCCATATGTGTGTTGCTTCAGGGATTAGTTGAATCTGTTCAATGAGGCAAATGCCTAGATTTAAATAACCCATAGACTTGAGGAGATTTGTGGGAGCTTAAGTAAAGAACCGAGTTGCTGTCTATGTTCAGCAAGGACATTTACCAAAGGAATCAAAAACTGTAATAACCCAGTAAATTTTAAATCTGAGTGCTTGTTTCAGTGGCATGTGACTCATCTTCTGACAGTGCATATCAAAGCATACTGAGATGCCATTTTCAGAACTAGTAACTGAATAAGTAATCTCTGAAGATTTGTAACTACCTAAAACTTGAAAATTCTGAATTATTGATCACAATCTCCAATGGCTTTTGTGTCTTTTCAAAACTTTAGCATATGTTAATTCTCTTTTCCAGGAATAACACATACTAAAAAAAAAAAAAGTTTTTTGGATTTAATTGTCCTTTGTTGAAAAGGTTGATGTTCAAGTACATCTCAGAAAAGCATAGAAGTGATTCATGGATATTTTTAGTTACAAAGTCCTCTGGTGGGACATTTTATGTAATTGCTAAGAGATACCTAAGAGGAAGCAGGTGAGGGGGTGTCATCATATTGCTCTGTAAAATAAAGCTGATGAAGGAATGTTAAGTCTAATTGAATAATATTTTCAAAGGGGTGCCTCAGGCCACATACTGCCAGGTACCTATGGACCTTAGCCCAGATAAACTTGAGTTTCTGGGCACTTTGGTGGTTTGCCCTAAAGAGATAGCATTGCTAATGCTGGTCACTGAAAGAAAAGCAATAAACCCTGTGGTTCTGTGTTCTCTAAGTCATAATCTGTCACTTAAATCCTTCAAAATTAATGAAAATTTCACATTTTCCCTTGATTTCCTTTTTTCCTATTATTTTTAAATTTCACTTTTGTCATTTCTGTTTCTACATCTTTTTTTTTTTATATTTCAAATTTTTCAAAACTCAAACTAAGAAATTTTCTACCAAAGTTTTAAAATTTTATCTTATGACCCTTTGAAGAACTAAATGAAAGTTCCTCAATTTGTATGACACCCTTCAGGACTTAGACTGCGTTGACTTGAAAAGTTCCTTAAAGTTTCTATAGGTAGAAAAATTCTCAACCATGTACAATGATGTTAGAGAACAGGATGCTACTGAAGAATACTAGAAATGTATGTGTTGGTGTGAAATGAGTAAGCTCAATTAACTAAAATCAGATTCTGCATTTTAAAATTTGTGGACAAGATTAAAAGACGTAAATCAGTGCTGGTGTCAATCAACTGAATAACACAATCTGACGGTCTTTTAGCAATTTTTCAAGTGTAGAACAAGGTGATGCATTCATGGTAATTTCAAGTATTTGTGTCTGAAATAATGTCATTAATTTGTTTCATTAATTTCTAACACTGAAATTGAATTTATAGCATTGTTTATATGTTTGTGTGATTTTAATCTGAAAAGGCTACAAACATTTTATTTAAAAAAAAAATTCAAAATCCTCAGTGCTAGAAATAGGACACTGTGTTTTTCAAATATGTATGCATGACAAAAATAGAGCTCTTACAGCAAGGGTGCTGTCATTTGACGGACTCCACTAGAAAGTAGCTAGAAGACCAGTTGGTTTTCTATGAGTTACTTCACAGTGCAGATACAGCAAACTTCTGTGGACATACACATACAACTTCAGTTGTCACTAACTTGTGACTGATTGTGTAAGATGGCTAAATGATTAACTTGATGTTTGCATGCATTGAAAACAGATAATGAAATCTGACAGTACATTCAAGGCAACACACATAAAATACACTAATGTGGCATTTAAATTGATAAAAACTGTCAGCATTATAAGAGAGTGCTTCTCCATGTCTTCTACATCCTGCCACAACTAAAAGTTTCAAGGTCTTATTTTTCACTGTGTGACCAAAGTTCACCAACTTTCATGGCACCTACCTCATATGCTTAATGCTTTCCTATGAAAAGCCAATGGCAAATCCAGGGTCATTATCTAAGCAAGATTAAAATTGGCTAAGTTCACCATGCAGTATTAATGCCACTTTTGCCATGATTCATTTAACAAACGTAAGTTCCTGTTTCAAATGACCTGATTTGAGAACATCGTTCTAGAGGAGACTTCTCTAGTGGCAGAAAGTTTAAAACAGCTTTTCTTGTCTATCTACACTGTTGTATGAATCTAAAAAGCAGATGATGTGTCAATAGTAATATTGACATTTGCCAGTTGCTCCATGATTTGAAATTGTAATTACAGGAAAAACGTACAAGCATTTGGCAGGAATTGTATAGGACCCGCATCAAAATCCTTAGGGTTCTCATACATTTTTGTATCATGGAGGAATGTGATGCTAAAAGTTCTCAGGAATTCAGGATGTTGTTGGTAAATAACATTAGGATGCTAGCTGCTGATGCCTGAAGTAGTAGGTTATGAGTCACTGGTGTGAAAGTAATCTCAGGGAATAAAAAATAGGCCTAAAATGCAATTTTACATCTCTCTCTGGTTTGAACTTTTTTTGGAAGTTGTAATCAGTGCTATGAATGGATAGACACTGTGGACAGACCCAGACGCAGACCAATATGATCAATGCTGATGCCACTTTATTAAAATACTTAAGCCATTATATACTTTTTACTACAACATGGGCTAGCTCTGCAGCTTGTGCTCATTGGTTTCTAGACTTATACACACAAACTATTATTGGTTAAATGCAGCTGTAACTTATTATCTACACTTTGTTACTATTTCTGCCAAGTCAGCCTTTTAATTAATACTCATTCCGCATCTGTTGGGGAGTAGCAGTTGTTTCAGCGTCAGTGCATGGTTTCCTCCTTCATGTTGACCTTCAGTACGTGTCTGTTGTTTTCCAAGAAGTTTCCCACAAGACACCTGGAATTGCTCCTCAAAAACATTTTGCTCAAACCAGGTGATTTGTTCCTACATTAGTGTTTGTTTGATGAACAGCTTCTTTAAGCCGGACACTGTATAAACCCACCAGTGTCAACTGCTGCTGACTTCACTACAATTCCCTTTGTGGCAATTCTTCAATGACATCATTTCAGGGTTTGTTGGGGAGACAAAATCATTAAATTTCTCATCTCCTCAAAATGAGCCTTCAAGAAATCTTTAAGAATCCAATTGCTTGACAACAGGTTTTAAGAAAAAATGTAAAAATTTAAAAGGTGGTAGGACTTTTGGAAGGATTAAGGAGAATTCTGAAAGAATTATTTAATGAAAGAAAAAAAAAATAGATGAATAACAGCATAATTTTAGGTCGGGACGTGGTCAGATCCGGCAACTGTTAGTATTCACATGAAACATCTGGAAGGTTTCTGATAGCGGTACCTTTTCCTCTGAGCTGGCATTGACTTAGATCAGCATAAAGACTTCAGGTGCTCAGTGCTCTCTCCTGTGAGTGAACAGGAGGGAGGAGATACTCAGTTTTTAGGAGAATTTTGTTTTGCCCACCATTTCTGAAGAACTTTGTTTTGCCCACTGTAACTCCACATGAACTCAAAATCTCAAGCTGGCATTAAGAAAAGTTAAAACTCTCTGGACCAAAAAGTTGTAATTTAACTAAGTGGAACAGGTTACGTTTACAGTCATTAGAGCAGTACTATGAAACGTCAGTGGAAAACTGAAGGTTGTTCTTTTTAAGTTAGTTTGGTTTGGTGTTTTTTTAGGGATATTATTCCATTAACTGTGGGGGATTTTGGTTTTTTTTTTGAAAAAGTTAAGTTCTTCAAGGTAGGACTTGCTTGCATTTTGTTTAAGGTTTTCTGGTCTAAAGAACATGGCAAATTCTGATTAATTGGAAATCTGTGCAACTTAGTAGAAAAAAATAATGGCAATCTCTGGGACTAGAAATCCATGCAATTTAGTAAAAAAAAATTAAAAATATCACTCTCTGAGAGAAAAACAACTGGTAAGATTTAGTATAGAGAGCCTCTGTAAAATTTAACCAAACAATATTTTCATATAGTGCAACCATCCCCATGTTTGAAATGATGTCTCAGTTAATTGGGAAATAATTATAGTAAAGATGAATCTTATTGTTTATGGGAGCAGATTCAATAACCTTACATATCATTTGTTGTGCCTACCTCAATGATTTTTTTTCTCATTTATAAATCTAAGAAATCTTTTTAGTTCAGCTTTGTGCCATGCCCGATGAAAGCTTCAGGCTTACCAACCTGTTTAATGAAACTATTGCCAATTTACAAAAATACATTAGTGGCTGTTGCTGTTGTTATTTCACTCTTTAATCTTGTTTAGCCACGGAAAAGCCTCAGAACAGGAAGGGCATTTTTCCAGTCTAACCTGTTTTTTTTCCCTTATGTTTTTTTTTGCCAAATGGAATTCTCAATCATTATCTCAAATCACTCAAAAAATCACTTGCAGTCACACTATTCCCTGGGGACAGGTTTGTTGGTTTTTTACTTATTTTCTTTTAGTCTCGGAGAATACTGACAAGACTTTTGATTACAGTAATGAGTGGTTCCAGACTACCTACTGCTCGCTTTTGGTCTCAAGGGAGCATTCAAAGTTTTGAAAGTTAGTTTTTGTTTTAATCTCTACAGGTTTCATCATTAACTCTCCTTTCAAGTCCCTCAGTACATACTATGATTTGGATTTTCAAAGAAGCCTGAACACACTAAAGGATCAGCAGCTAGCTCCTTTTAACTTTCTTTGAAAGTCTCTATCTGAATCTGCTTTTGTCATTAGGGAACCTTGGCTACTTTGAGGGACTTTTCATTTTCAATCTTTCATTAACTATCCAGCTATCCATACACAGTTGCCTTCTCATGCAACTGAGCCAGAGACGCCTTCATTTTATTTCTTCGTCGTTTTGACTTGGGTGTTTCACACCTCGCTCCTCAGATAATCTCCACGTTGTGATTTCTTTTTTCCCTCCCTTTACGGTGTCATTAGAAGTGTGTTTGTCACGAAGTTTGTTTGATAATATTTACAAGAATTATAAGGTTACAGATACGGGTTTATGAAAATGAAAAACCTGTAGATAGTGTTGGTATTTAGAATTAGGCAATGAAACACCTTTAGTTTTTATTACACCAAACTATATTTAAGATTGGTTTTTTTTTAAGGTAGTCATATTTTCACTTGAATTGACATTGGAAGTATTGCCCTAGTCCTCAGCCTCTTCCACAATGTGTACAGCACCACTACCAACTGTGATCAAAAAGATCACTGTGGGCTTCCTGGGCTCCTTGTCTCTGTTATCACATGGGGCATGAGTCAGAGTTGGTTTGTATCTGCCAACAAATTCAGATGACCAGCTCAACATGTGGGGCTTCCTCAGTCATGATTATAGAATCATAGAATAGCGTAGGTTGGAAGGGACATTTAAAGGTCATCTAGTCCAACCCCCTGCAATGAGCAGAGACATCTTCAACTAGATCAGATTTCTCAGTGCCCCATCCAACCTCACCTTGAATGTTTCCAGGGATTGCATATCAACCACCTCTCCAGACAACCTGTTCTGGCATTTCATCATCCTCATTATAAAAAGTTTCTTCCTTGTATCTAGTCTAAATCTTCCCTCTTTTTGTTTAAAACAAATACCCCTTGTCCTATCACAACAGGCCCTGCTAAAATGTTTGTCCTCAGCTTCTTTATAGGCCCCCTTTAAGTACTGAAATACCGCAATAAGGTCTCCCTGGAGCCTTCTCTTCTCCAGGCTGAACAATCCCAACTCTCTCAGCCTGTCCTCACAGAAGAGGGGTTCCATCTCTCTAAACATTTTTGTGGTTCTCCTTGGGACTCACACTAACAGGTCCATGTCTTTCCTGTGCTGAGGGCTCCAGAGCCGGATGTAGTACTCCAGGTGGGGTCTCACCAGAGCAGAGTAGAGGGGCAGAATCACCTCCCTTAATCTGCTGGCCTCACTTCTTTTGATGCAGCACAGAATATGGTTGACCTTCTGGGCTTTGAGTGCACATTGCTGGCTCATGTTTAGCTTTTCATCCACCAGTACCCCCAAGTCCTCCTCAGGGCTGCTCTCATTCCCTTCATCCCCCAGCTTGTATTGTTACCAGGGATTGCCCCAACCCACGTGCAGGACCCTGCACTTGGCCTTTTTGAACCTTGTGAAGTTCACATAAGCTCACTTCTCGAGCTTGTCCAGGTCATTCTGGATGGCAATCTCATCCCTCTGGCCCATCAACTACACCACTCCGCTCGGTGTCATTCTCAAACTTGCTGAGGGTACACTCAATCCCACTGTCTATGTCATTGATGAAGATATTGAACAGTACTGGTCCCAATATGGACCCCTGAGGGACACCACTCATCATCAACACCCACCTGGACGTTAAGCTGCAATTTAAAGAGAAAGATGTTGTGGGGGACCATGTCAAAAGCCTTTCAGAAGTCCAGATAGATGACATTCATAGCTCTTCCCTTGTCCACTTATATAGTCACTCCATCATAGAAGTCAGGCAGGACTTGCCCTTGGTGAAGCCATGTTGGCTGTCTTGAATCACGTCCCTGTCCTCCATGTGCCTGAGCATAGCTTCTAGGAGGATCTGTTCCATGATCTTCCCAGGCACAGAGGTGAGGTTCAGAGGTGGTTAGTTCCCAGGGTTCTCCTTTCCTCCTAGTTTAAAAATGGGTACAATATTTCCCTTTTTCCAGTCACCAGGGACTTCACCTGACTGGCATGTCTTTTCAAATATTATGGAGAGTGTCTTAGCAATTACATCAGCCAATTCGCTCGGGACTCTGGGATGCATTTCATCAGGTCCCATAGACTTCAGAATGTTCAGGTTCCTCAGGCAGTCATGAACCTGATTGTCTCTTACAGTGGGAGACACCTTGCTCCCCAAGTCCCTGCCTTGCAGTCCATCCACTCGAGAGGTGTGGGGAGAGAGGCTGCCAGTGAAGACTGAGGCAAAAATGTTGTTGACTACCTCAGTCCTCTCCTCATCCGTTGTTTCCTGTTTACCAGTCTTGCTCATCAGGAGCGAGTGGGGGAGTATGCTTTCTTTGACCCTCCTTTTTTGGCTGACATACCTGTAGAAGCCCTTCTTATTATTCTTTGCATCCCTTGCTTCAGCTCCAGCTGTGCCTTGGTCTTCCTGACCCCGTCCCTACTCAACCAGCCAGCGTCCCTATACTTTTCCCAGGACACCTGTCCCTGCTTCCACTGCTTGTGCATTTCCTTGTTACCCTTTAGTTTGACCAGCAGGTCTCTACTCAGCCATGCTGGTCTCTTGCCTTCCTTTCCTGATTTCTTACACCTTATTTCCTTTGAAGGAGCACTTAGTCAGAGTCCCGGCAGGCTGCAGGATGGTTAGGTGGAGTGGGCACATGGGGAGATAATTGCAAAGGTGAGAAAAGAGCTGTCAGGAAAAGGGTTCAAGATGAACAGATTTAGAAAGTTAGGTCTGCCTGCAATGGTTAGGAGGTTCCGGTCTGGCTTATGTATCTTTCTTCATGAAAAGATGCCTTCTTTAGAATTATTACACCAGAAAACCAGATATATATGTTCCAGGTAAAGCTTTCTGACTCTTACTCTTAAAATCTACTCCAAACAAAATTCTAGTTGTATGCTTTTATTTGCCCATGAATCTTTCGTCAGGCTTCACTGCCACCAACACAGAGTTTACTTTTTACTTCATCTATATTGATGGACATCAGATATTTCTTCTACTGTATTAAATGCTACATTTATCTGAGATAGCTTTGATTTTCTTGCTGCCTTCAGGTTTCTATCAGACAACACAGCAAGTAAAGATGAATAAATATGATTGATTGATAACAAACATAACATAAAATATCACCTTTGTACTCTGGTATGGAAACTGAGCGATGCAAACACTACAACTAGATGTTCAGCAAAGGCACTCTTTGGGTTGGGATACTAGCTTTGTCACAAATTTGTTGAATGTAATACCATTAAAACAAAGTACCAGTGTCAACTTCAGCAATCTTCAAGAACCAGATTTTGTGCATTGTAGATTTATATGTCTGATTGAAAAATAAAATTATTCTCTGGCGTAAGTATTTAATAAATAGCAAATGTTTGTTCCTACTAGCAAAATGGCGAGGAAATGACTGTAACTTGTATGTATTGTGTTTGTTAATATTTTCTCACGTGTCTGCACAGACAACTTGCAACCCATAGGGTATTTAGAAGTTTTGCTTTGGATATTTACAACATCTGGTATGTAATTGGTAGGTATTATTTCTATACTTGTGTTGATGATGTAAACATTTGAAAGAAGATTAAATGGTGATTTTTAGCAGTGGCAAAAGAAACAAAACTAACTGAAACTTAATTTAAGATGGGTACTTAATTGTCTTTAAACTCAGAAAATGGAATGCAGCAAGGACACCTCCATAGGGCCACAACTTCATTAATGCTGATCTATGTGTGCACACACAACCAGAGCTCCCAACGGGACTCATCCTTTCAAATCAGCCACAGCATTGGATATGGAGTTCATGAAGGCTTAATGTCAGGGATGAGAGAGCAAATGGTATCTGATCTGACATGAAGTTAGAGTGGCAAAGACAGTAGCTAATCCAGCATCAAGCATGACAGAAGAAAGTTAAACTTTCAATCATTTTTAACATTTGAAGCAGCTGAGAAGAGGGGACTGATGCAAACCCAGTCTTTTGTGTCATAGGATTCAACGTTTGTGACCTAATACTAGAAGACTCGAGGCTGTGTTTGCTGTATTATTGAACCATCCTTCTAGTCAAATCCAGGGACAATATAAACATAGGAAGATACTGCTTATCTCCCAACGAGTTTGAATCCTAAAGAACAGAGCAAACAAGCTTGCATAGCAGAACACAAAGGAAACAACTTTCATGACAGGGATGGGCTATCAAAGAGCCATGTGATGAAGTAGGTTGGATAGGTGATACGTACACAACCTGATGCTCCAAACTTCATTCCTGTGGGAATGGTTGCAAGGCCAGTAACTGAGTAGTTACGCGCATATTAGTGGAATGGGAAATCCCAGAGGATAGAAGTATTTCCTGAATCTACATCTGAATAAGATTTGGATGCACCTAATCTGCTTCAGCAGTTTATCTAAATTAGGAAGTAGTACCCCAGGGCCCACTGTACCAACCCACAACAAGCTGGCTAGATACAGGCACTGTGTGATTTTGAAAATTGAAGCAGGGTCTCCTCTGAGAGGTTACCACGCATTTGTCACCACTCACTGACAAAAGGTCAGTGTCTGGAACATCTGATATGATTACCGTTTTGAGGACCAAGGATAATTTCTGTTACACCCCATATTGCACTCAGAAAGATCTTTGAAATGCAGAAGAACAGCTTTCCTCAGATACATTTGAAAATATCTGTAATAGTCTGACATAGAGACCTATTTAGTGTATATGACTAATTTTTTTCTTATTCCTTCTTAGAAAATTCATGTGCATTCCATTTTCTACCAATAGCTGAGGTTTGGTAACTCATTATTTCTTTTCTGAAACTTTCTACATGATCTACTACTGTTAAGAATTTAGACCCTGTAATTCTGACTGTCCATAACAAAGACTTTTGTTGTTTTTTGTTTCTTTTTAAAAATGTAATGCCTAGGTAAAATTCAGCATTCTCCTCACCAGGTCACTTTAACAGTACAAATTTAAGCTACCCTCCTCCAACCTCGCACTCACTCTCTTTGGTTTTTTTACCTTCCATGATCTTCAGGCTCATAGCAAGAAAGTCCTCTGATAGATAACCATCTGAATCGACACAGGAAAATTCTGCATAACGGATACAGTATCTAGTATGGGGACATATCATGTGGCTTCCCCCCCCAACACACACACACACTTCAAAGTCTAATACTTTAGTTTGCTTTAATTGGCATAGCCTATCACAGTTATGAGAATTTTTCTGAACTCCCTTTATAATACACATTATTATAAGTGAACACTTCTATAGAAGAAGAATTCATCTGATAAGTACGTCTACAGAATGTGTTATTTAAGCTAGACTGCTGGATAGAGAGTGTAGCAGCTGAATCAGCAATTTTAGTCTCTTTCAAGCCTTCATCCAGAAAAGTATTCATATTACAGAAATCCTCATACACGTTGTAAAATTATATGATGTACCAAGGATGAAAATGAGACAGTGTAATAGTTTTGGCTGGGGTAGAATCCGTTTTCTTCACAGCAGCTAGTATGGGGCTAAGTTTTGGATTTATGACCAAAACTACGTTGGTAATAAAGGGATGTTTTATTGCAGAGTCAAAGCCTTTTCTATATCTCACATTGCCTTGCCAGAGAGTAGGCTAGGAGGAGGAAGGAATTTGGAGGGGACACAGCCAGGACAGCTGGCCCCAACTGACCAAAAGGATATTCCCATACCATGTGATGTCAAGCTCAGCATTAAAAACTGTGGAAAGAAGGAAGAAGGGGGGATGTTCGGAGTTATGGCATCTGTCTTCCCAAGTAACCATTATGCGTGATGGAGCCCTGCCTTCCTGGAGACGGCTGAACACCTGCCTGCCAATGGGAACACAAATGAATTCCCTATTTTGCTTTGATTGTGGGTGCAGCTTTTGCTTCACATATTAAACTGTCCTTACTTCAATCCATGAATTTTCTCACTTTTACTCTTCTGATTCTCTCCGTCATCCCACTGCAGGGACAATGAGCTGTGCAGGGCTTAGCTGCCTATCAGGGCTAACCCACAACAGGCAGGAACAGATTCTGTCTTTTATTGGACCATCTGAAATAGCTAGAGAAATCATATAGCCCTACAGGACTTGAAAACTATATTTCCATCTGAAATATTTTTTTATTCTCTTCTTTGGAGTTTTTCAACTCTGTCGTTACTGTAGGTGACATCAGAAGCAATTAAAATGCTTTTATGGGCTCTATTATTTTCCCAATCCACAGGAAACTGTATCTAGAGGACTTCCTGCACTTGAGATTATGCCTTTGATTACTAGTCTTTAATAGATTTTTCTTCTATAAACTTCTCCCACTGCTTTTTAAACTCACATAAAAGTTTATCATCCGCATCCCCTTGTGTCAGAGTTCCACAGATTAGCTATGAGCTATTAAGCATTTCTCTTTTGTTTGGTGGGTTGTTTTTAGCTAGATTACTTTGACATCCTTAGTCTTTATTGGACTAGACCTTCCTTTTTTGATCTTCTGAATGTCACACATGAATTTACTTTTTACCTCTTTTTAGTTGTGTCTTTTCCCAAGCTGAATAACCCTTGAGACTATCCTTGATTATTCTCTCTAATTTTTCCCTGCTTCCTTTTTGAGATGGTGGTGGGGGTAGTAGGAACTGCAAAGAACACCCAGGGTAGCTTTATACAATATCATACAATGTCATACAATATTTGCTGTATTGTTTTCCTTTTTCTTTTATTTTCTTTTTTACTGCTCCTGAGTATTGAGCTGACATTTTCGTTGAACTATTTATTACAAGCCCATTGTAAAGATCTCATTCCTGCATGGCAAAAGTAATCTCAGAGCTCATCACCTTGTATGTAAAATTAGGATTGTTTTTCCTCATGTGCATCACTGTGCATTTACCTACACTGATTTCATCTGCCATTTCATTATCACTTTATTTCTCCTGCAGTTCAGTTGCCCTTGTTTTTATTATCTTGAATAACTGACTACCACCAGCAAATTTCGTCTCCTCACGGTTTCCTCCTCCCTTTTTCAGGATGATTTATGAAAGTGATGAACAGTCCTGAAACAGCAAAGATCCTGCATGACTCCACTTTATTTATTAGCTAAATGAATTTAAAGTTCAACCACTGAAACTATATTAGACTATATATGTATTTCTTTGTTGAATTTCCCCCTTCTTTAATGATACAGGTGCTGAATTTTATTTAGGTGGTCATGTGTTTCTTAAATACCGTACTTTTAACAACCTTGAGCAGATAAGATCAGTCAAGGATATAATTTGACGGACTTCCTTGAACCATGTGAATTTTTTTTTTTGCTTAGCAAGACTCTTACTATTTTTTACAGGGACAACTGTAGCCTCATGATTCTCCACATATTTTATTGATGTGATATGATGCAATATGATATGACGGGAAACAGTCATCAATGATGTAAATTTAGAGGTACATGTAGTTAGGTAGTACTAACATTCATTATATGTTCTGTTTTCATCTTGTCTGGTTGTGGAAAATGATCCTGTTGGTAGGTTGATCCTGAAGCTCAATGAAACCACTGGAAAGACTTGAATGGTCCTGGTTTCAGAAGTATAATGATACTTTAAAGAAGAAAATGTCTCCTGATCTAGAGGACTTAATCAATTACATGGACTTAGTAAGTCCATAGAGACAGAATTTAAAATTTTAAATTCAATTGTCACATTGTTTTTCTAAAAATTGTTACATCGAGGGATGTATTTCTGTACACATTGCTGATAAATCTTGTAGTATGTGGTACCTATAATAATACATAGAGACTTTACTTACCTGTTGATTACTATATTTGACTGAGCAATTTTGAAAACTCTGTAGCTGAGGCAAATGATGAAGGACACTTGGAAGGATCATTAGGATACTTAGAATGAAAAGCCAATGAAAACCCCAGGAAAATTTGCGAAAGAAGCGGGAAAAGGTAGTGGGGGAGTAGAAGGGTAAGGCTCAAGTGAAGGACTATCCAAGGCCACAGAAGCAAGTTGGAAAGAAGCGATAGCTGAGGAAGTGGGAAAAGAGACCATGAGGAAAAGGCACTTCCATCACACCAGAGGGTCTGAACTCAACCCTAAGATCACACCTATAAAGTTACTAAGTGCATTGGGGTGATCCTGTGAAACCCTGCTCAATGTGTGTACATGGGTGTGCGAGGTGTGCGTGAGGTGTGTGTGATTATGCAACACCTGTTCTGAATGAAGCAAATTAAACCTGCCATTGAGGGTGAGCAGCGTGGCAGACACACTGCAACGCCCTGTATCCGTTGAGGGGTCAGGGACTGCGAATGTGAAATGAAACCAACAGGAAAAGGGAAGAAGTGCTGCAGGATGGGGAGATGCAAGGAGTCTTAAAATGTATGGGATTCTGGAAATCTGGTAAATGCCTAAATATATAGACCTTGAACTGATCTGTGACAAAAGATTATCTGAAAAGTCTTTTTTAGAAGTACTTAGTCTGTTTTTCCTATTGGCAAGAGTGTGGAATAGGGCATATAATGACTATTTCAGCCAGTTTGGATCACAGCTCAACACCAGAGCTGTATTTCTGGATGACAGATGATCTATGTTCTATAATTTTTTAGCGTTTATATATATATGGGTTTCAATGTAGCATTTGGCACCTTTGATTGCACCAGATTAGACTGTTTGACTCAGAATGTTATTTTAAAAGTATATATTAAATTTGTTGAATTTGGCAGGTTCCCAAACCTTTACAGTAGCTCTCTCTTGTAAGGCTTTTCCGTTTGCAAGTAGAACATGTCAGATAATATCTGGAAATGAAGATTTAAGGTGGTCATAATCTTATTTGAACAACAGAAATAATCACATGAGGCGAATGCTCTAAGGACTATAATTTCAATCACTTTTAATATTTTTGAAACGTGCTTTCACACCGGGGGAAGATAAGACTGCTTTTGGGGGGATGGAGGAGAATGGGGAATGAATCTGAAGATTCAAGTCTCTCTTAGGTTTTGTGTGCTGAGCAAAATTCATTTTAAGGTCACTGGAGTTTATCATATCTTTGAGTATCTTAAAAATCAATCAAGGACATTGATGTTTGTTGTTAACGCTTTTACAAAACTAACAAAAAGGGTAAACATAAATAAATTATTTCAACAATAATATTTTCATTAAGATTGAAACATTTTACAGGAACATGCTGAACTCATTCAAGATTTGTTTAAATTTTGGCAAAACTTGTCACTGTTTTTTGTTTCTCTATTACATTAGAAGATTAGATTTTAAATTGCATGCATATTACTGGTACTGGTGTATGTACCATCTTGTTCTTGCTTTATTTTTATGCTATCAAAACAAAGTAGTTTTTCATTATCAAAATGAAATAGTCTGCTGCTTCAAAATAGAATTATTTTGGCATAATCATTATGCAATGACTATTTCAAAATCACCGAACTGACATGCATCTGATTTGCAGTGGTTTTTACACAGTTTTTAGTTTTTTAGGTTTGGGTTTGGGGTTTTTTAAGTGTTAGAGTGTGTTCCATGTGCCTCATGGAACTATTTGCTGCTCAGTTTTATGACAAGAAAACTGAATATTCAAAATATTTTCTAAACTCCTATAAATTTCATAGTATACTTAAAAATAGTAGGATGTGCAGAAGATGACTTATAGTTCTAGATGACAATAATTCTCTAAAATTGCTACCTTTTATAAAGAAACTCAGGAATGAAGTCTCCAGGACTTTCAGAAGGTATCCCAAAGATTTTTAAGACTTTAAAAACAAAGGGTTTACTCTGTACTTACATATCTGCTGTTTTCACTGTACCAGGTCAAACAACATCTGGTTGGCTGAGATATTTATTCCGTTAAGGCATCCTTTGTTGTCCTGAAGGCATAAAGATTAGAAAAATTCAGAATTCTGCTGTCACTGGCACTTTGTTTTGATAACTGGCCGTATTCTCTGTTAGAAATTTGTGTACCATTTGCCATTTGAATTGGCCATCAGCTTCTAAACACTCATTCTTCTCATGCCTTTTTCTACTCTACTGAACAGCTTTTTAATGCCTCATATTTTTAGTACCTGATGTCTGAAGTATTTATACTTTGCAGTCACTGTACCTCTTAATACCCTTTTTGTTAAACTAAGTGGATTGAGTTGTTGGTGTGTTCTACAGAAATGGATTTCTCTACCCCACAAGTAATATTTGTGAATCTCTTCTGTCTTCTCTGTAGGTTTTCCATCTCTTTTTTTTTTTTTTTTTTAAAATGTGGACTACAGAGCTTCATATATTATTCTGACATGTCTCATTAATATCACACGCATCCAACCACTATCCTCTTCTATATACAGCCTCAGACCTTGTTGTCACTTTTTGCAGCAAAATTACACTGACAGTTTATATCATATTGCCTATATACTGTACATGTGCTCTCTTTAGGATACAGCCTTACTCCGAACTCTGTTCTGCAGTATATAAGTTTTCACTTTGCAAAACTAAATTCATTTTGTTTGAATCACTTCAACCCAAATCACTACTTTCTTCTATTCTAGTTGTTTTGTCTTGGTGGGTTTTATGGTGTAAATGTTTGTTGGACAATTGTTTAGATACATGCAATCAAAATGATAAATAAGACTCTGGTACAAAAAACTGCATGTTTTAAAGATTAGATTTTTCAGAAAATAAAAGCTAAATCAAGTACTTTTGCAAATCTTGTTCTGTTATTCTAGGGTTCAAAAAGTATATCCCCATAGCTTTAAATCAGAAAGATATGGAAATCCTCAGATTTACACAGGAACCTTCTGGTTCCCATATGAATCTTCAAGTTCCCAGAGAACGTAGCAGCACAGCAGCCTAACATACTAATGCACATTTTGGGGGGGGAACAGTGGGTGAATGTGAAAATGAATTTAATTTCAAACTTGCTTTTGCAGTGAAGTCATTGATCATGGCTTTAAAATATTTTGAGTGTTTCTTGTATTTTTCATTAGCCTTTGGTAAACATAACAATAAAATGAAAAATGTCCCTTTTTTCCAATTTTGCTTCCCTGTTTCACTATTCATTCCTTTACTAAGTGACAGTAGCAAAGGAAAAAGTAAAAATAAGTGCATAAGTAGAGCAGTTTTCTCGTACGTGTGAAGAAATGATCCTTTATTACTACCGCTATGGTGGCAATGTTTCTTTCAAACTTTAAATCTGTGTAATTTTTTTAAAGCTTTTAATTGTGTTGGAAAAATAAAAGATGGACTCCCCAAATGAGGTCTCACTTCAGATGATTTGATGAGTTACCATGTCTGAAGCAATGGTGAGCATTAGATAAATCCGAAGGGAGTAGCTTTGGATCCCTTACCCCTATCAAACCTATTGCTGTTTAATTTATTGGTCCCATTGGTCCCATATTATTCCTCCTTCCCTTGTCTCTGTATCCTCTATTTTGCCACCACTTTTATCAAAATGCCTCCATGCACTGAACAAGATGTTTTTGCTCAGCCTCAGTCCTTTTCACAATAATTAACCATAAGAAGTGAGAGACGTTTCCGAGACGACTGCATCTATCGTGGACTGCAGTGATTTTTTCTGTACAGTTTTTGCATCCTCAGTGAGATACTGTGGATGCTTTATCTATCTGTTTCAACATCCATCTCCCTTAAAAATATGCCCTCCTTAATCCAGTTGGTTACACTTTTTCTCAGAGTAATAGTTATCTCAGGAGGTGTCTGGTGTCTTGGTGCGTCATTGAATGAAGATGGGCTTTTATTCCCATACATGCGTTCAGGACAAAATGTATTGGGACAGAATTTCTTAGCAAATTATCTACAGAAGTTTCTGAGTACCCGAGTAAACTGATCTAGACCTGACTTTACAAATACTATTATAACACAGGATTGTTTTTACTAGAATTAGTGAGCAGGGCTTCTCTTTTTTCATTATAAAGGAAGTTACTTTACAAGCTTAGAGAAAGTTCACCTCCCAAAATGAACAGAGCCAAACCCTAAGCATGACCTACGGAAGACAGTTTGTTTCCCTAATGATCCATTTGCTCAGTTATCTTTTAAGGAAAGAGTAATATTGTATTAAAAAAAATTGTGCAGAGTCTACGCATCCAGACTTCTTTTCTTCCTTGCAAAGAGATGAAGTGGACAACTGAAAGTCCATGCTCTCTGGAGACACCAGGGACCAGCATGGGCAGTATAGTGAAGACAGGCAATTATAAGAGTTCAGTTCACTGGAGCAAGAGACAATAAAAATAAGACGTGTGGTAAGAGATAGTGCTTGCACTCTACTCATACTCCATTGTCTGAGAGAACAGGATGAATCTGAGCAGAGAACCTGCTGGCAGGAGTCTCAGCGTCTCAGCAAAGCGTTACCAAGCTCTGCCACACTAGGTGACAGCAGAACCCAGGATTAATATTTCTGTGTCTTAATTGCAAGAGGATCATCGTATTTACTGTTTGAAATCTGAATTTCTTTTTCTTTTTATTAGTTGAATTGTTCATACTATATATGCAAGAACATATGTTGACAAGCACATATGCTTGTGGTCTTTTAATGATCACACACAGCTTTTTCCAGCTATTTCCTTAGCTTCCCCTGCCTTGCAGAGTGGCTGCCGTTCCCATGTTGCATTCTTGGTGATGAATCTGACAAAAGCATTTTACAGGCAGGCAGCTAGCAAGTCGCTTTCTGAGCAGTGTTTAAGGAGATGTTTTCTTTTATGTAGTCTTCACACAGTAACATCAGTGGGATTTTTTGTTGCCTTTTTGACTTTGGATTTTTGGAAATTTCAAAATCACTTTTTTAAAATGCTAAATAAATTTTTGCAATTGTTAGGTTGAGGATTCTTGAGAGACTTCTGGGTGATTGTTTTTTTGATGGGCCTCAGCCAACTTCATGCTGGAATAGTCGAAAGCTTGCCTAAATGAGGAAAGCATTGAAATTTCACTCAAATGGATTTGGTGACTAATATTCTACTTTAAAAAAACTAGCTACATGTTGTTAATCAAAATGGACAGTTTTATTTTCTAATTTTTCATCCATGCATATTACATAACACTGTATTTGTTATGGCTATTTTTATTGCCTTGAAAAGATAAAGACCTCAGTTGACAATGACAGCAGTTGGTAAGTCAAAGCTTGCCAAATAAAACCCAGACATTTTGAAATTTCTTTTAGAACATCAGGTTTATCCTTCTGCTGTGTGTTTTAATGACATTGAAAGGGTTTCTTGAAGCACTTAATGCAAGTCCATGGTGATTCCTTTGCCTTTAAACAGCAATCTGTTCTCTTCTATGTTCATCTTCAAATATAGGATCCCACATGTCTACCTTGTCACAATGATAGAATGTAAAGTACGCACAAATTGCATTAGACCTAAGCATAAAACAATTCTATTGCCTTCTATAAAACCAGCTGTTGGGTAATATTTCCTGTGGCGTGACAATCTAATGTAATTTAGGGGACACATTTCTTTTAGAATAAAATATCAAGAAAGAACTTAAGAACACGCCAAAAAAAAACTTTTTATACATTTGGTAGGCATTGCTAGCCAATTCTTTAAATACATACAATGTTAGATGGGTGGATGAGGGGAGGGCAGTGGATGTTGTCTACCTTGACTTTGGCAAGGCTTTCGACACTGTCTCCCACATCATCCTCACAGGAAAGCTTAGGAAGTGTGGCTTAGATGAATGGACAGTGAGGTGGATTGAGAACTGGCTTACAGATAGAGCTCAGAGGGTTGTGGTTAGTGGCGCAGAGTCTAGTTGGAGGTTAGTAACAAGTGGTGTCCCTCAGGGATCAGTACTGGGCCCAGTTTTGTTCAACATATTCATCAATGATCTGGATGAAGGGATAGAGTGTACCATCAGCAAGTTTGCTGATGACACAAAACTGGGAGGAGTGGCTGACACGCCAGAAGGCTGTGCTGCCTTACAGCGTGACCTCGCCAGGCTGGAGAGTTGGGCAGAAAGAAACCTTATGAAGTTCAATAAGGGTAAGTGTAGGGTACTGCACCTGGGGAGGAATAACCCCGTGCACCAGTACAGGTTGGGGGCTGACCTCCTGGAGAGCAGCTCTGTGGAGAGGGACCTGGGAGTCCTGGTGGACAACAGGATGACCATGAGCCAGCAATGTGTCCTGGCGGCCAAGAAGGCGAATGGCATCCTGGGGTGCATCAAGAAGAGTGTGGCCAGCAGGTCGAGGGAGGTCATCCTCCCCCTCTACTCTGCCCTGGTGAGACCGCATCTGGAGTACTGTGTCCAGTTCTGGGCTCCCCAGTTCAAGAAAGACAGGGAACTGCTGGAGAGGGTCCAGCAAAGGGCAACAAAGATGATTAGGGGACTGGAGCACCTTTCTTATGAGGAAAGGCTGAGGGACTTGGGTCTCTTTAGTCTAGAGAAAAGAAGATTGAGGGAGGATCTTATTAATACATACAAATACTTAATGGGAGGATGCCAGGGGGATGGGAGCAGTCTTTTTTCAGTGGCGCCCAGTGATAGGACGAGGGGTAATGGGCATAAACTTGAACATAGGAAGTTCCATCTTAACATGAGAAGGAACTTCTTTACTTTGAGGGTAGTGGAGCACTGGCACAGGCTGCCCAGAGAGGTGGTGGAGTCTCCCACTCTGGAGACATTCAAAACCCGCCTGGACGCTGTCCTGTGGTGACAGGTGACCCTGCTCTGGCAGGGGGGTTGGACTAGATGATCTCCAGAGGTCCCTTCCAACCCTAACCATTCTGTGAATTCTGTGAATTATTTTAAAGTTAGAATAGGGCTGGCATAGAATTTTTGCAGTAGAACACTTAGAAATAAAACAGTTTTTGAATAAATGTTTGATATTACCCTTCTTTGTATCAAATTTTCACTGCTGTGCTTTGAACTTTTGTCGCCTTCTGTGAGATTTTTACCAAAGCCAATGTCTTACCTATAATTTTATATATATATATATGAATAAATAATCAGCCTACTCTAGAACACAGCTTCATCCTGAGGTATCCTTTGAAGTTCAAAAGAAGGTGAGTTTATTTTACTTTAGCACATTCTGCTGTCACCTGTCCCAGCAGTATACAATATTTTTCCATATAGAATTTAATCAGTAATGGTGAAATTAAAGGAATTAGATAGATCCTGTGAAGATAAGCATATATAGAGATGCTTACTTAGAGTGTCAGTTAAATTAGCGTGATTTATGAAGATACCACCTTCTATACAAGCAAGAGACTATAGGATGAATTTTTATTGAAACTATTCATTATTACAAAAACAGTACTTTTCCACAACAGGTGATACTACAAAAAATCTGACAATACTTTTTACAATGTTCCATTTAGAAGCCAAAATATGCAAATGAATTGGGAACTCCCATTTGAGGATCTTTAATTGCTTTTGCCTTCAGGCTCTGCTGGAAGCTACAACATCTAAGGTGGCCAAGTCTCAGAAGTACCCTTTTCCTTACTCATTGTAGAGGGTAAGTGCTTATTTTTATTAAAGAAAAAAAAAAGAGGAATTGTAAGATGATTTTTAAAAAATAATATTCAAATTTGCTCATCAACATTCATAAGTTTTCCTAAAATACTATGTGTGAAGTAGTTATGTTAAGTTTTTTATCTAGTTGCTTGTAAAAGACAACCCATGCTTGAAATCATGAAAGGAGGGTTTCCAACACTCTACTTTTATAGTAGAGGAATGACAACATAACTTTGTAACAGGCAAGACCCTGCCTCTCTTCTTCCTTGCACATTTTTAAGACTTGATTGAACACTGAATTAAAATGAATTATCAAATTATTGAACAAAAGTTACTGTTATCTCTTGAATAACTCAATCAATAGTATTCAACCAGCTATAAAATTAGTCCATCAGCAAAATATTTGTCAATCTATTCAACCATGAAGTGTCTTCATTCTAATCTTGAGTAGTATGCAAAAATTTTTCTTCTGTTTAAGATATGGTATGCAGATGAAAGGAGGCTTCAGTATAAATTTTTTAGAGAAAAGAATGTATGTGCTTGATAATTAAACAGTTGCTCTTATCCTTAAAATCTCTCTGGGTACTGATATTTCTCTGTTCAAATGTAATCAATTTGAATGAAAATAATTTATTCTATTAAAGTAGAACTCGAAGTAAAGCATGCTAACCTACAGAAATAAGTTTAGTTGGCACAAACTATGCTATAAACCTTCATCCAAATTTTTGAACAGTATTTCATTGGAGTTCATTGTAAATTGATGTGATGGTGCAATCCCCTACCCAGGCACCAACCTGACCTTTATGTCCAGTAACCCTGCCCAAGTAATAACCACCCGTAGTGGTCATAATGGGTGCATCTAGTCATGATGGCTCCATCCATCTCAAAGTGGTTTTGGGGAGACAGATAACAACACAGTAACCAAGGGCTAACTTGAGCAATGCTGGTACTGTGGTTGATAGGCAAATATGACTATAGGTCAATCATCTTACCCCCATAAATAGTGAACAGACCAAGAGCCCTTTGAGCTCTCCTGCATGGCAGTGGGCTGCACATCAGGATCTCCTCTTGAGCAGGGACGCCTCTCAAGGTTACTTCTTGAGATTCAGAGATTCTTTGCCACAACAGATCCTCGGTAAGTGACTAATAGCATGCCAAGCTTTGAAATCTTAGCTAAGTGATATAAAGGATTGATTGCACGTATATAAACCTTTAGAAATAAACTGTTGACCAAGTCTGGGATTAGGATTGAATCCAGCCGCACCTAGACTCCTCAATGAGAAAGAGTTTAGAAAGCAAGAGCATTTTCTCTGAACCTTGACTCAACAGGAGGGTGTCCCTGACAGTTTTGACTAACCCTGTCCTCTATGCAATAAGCATAGTAAATAAGCAAGTATACCTTGCCCTCGAATCTTGTTAAACCACTGTCACATTTACAATCAAAATTTGTTAAATCCCTGGTTTATATCAAGAAATATATCACTGCTTCTTTCTATGAGTGAAGTGCATCACTCGATCCGCAATAGCTGAAAACAATTATAAATATGGTTTGGGATAAGGACTGAAAAATAGCTGTTGAAAAAAATAGAAACTGTATGATGGCTTTATAGATAACAATAAAAGAAGAATGGGGTTTGGGTTGGGTTTTTTTTTTCCTTACCCATGGACCTAACATTTGAGATTTCCTATTCAGGAATTTTGACACAACTATGGAAAGTCCCATATATTTTGGGTCAGATTTCTTTCATATATGAAATGGATGAAATGCTTAATGGATATTCATGAGAGTCAGCTGAATCTTCATGTCCCATGTGTTTATATATTAGATAAAAAAGAATCTTGCCATTGCTACAGCAAGATCTGTATCAAGACCTAGGTTTTCTTTAGTCAGTTGTCTGTAGTTGGTACTTGGTCCAGACTTAGCTAACCATCCCTTATGTCAGTAACAGGTTTCTGTGCAACTCTTAAGTTAGTGCATATTTTGTGAGCCCAATGGCTGTGCCTACATACCTATCTATATACAAAGACAGGGACACTTGAGTTGATCACAACATTAAGCCTCAATTTCCTTTGGGAAGTATTGTAGGTATATATACTACCTTTCCTGACTTCAAGAAATACTTTCTTTCACTTGTGCACAGTGCTCCCTTAAAAACTGGGGTTTTTAGAGAAAGCAGGATAGAAATTATTCATGTTTCTATGAAAATAGGTGCTTCTGACTAATAAGGCCAGAAGGAACTGTGAACTGCTTCATCCTCTCTCTGCAGGCTTCATTGCTTTTCTTATAAAATAAGAATAACGATTTCCTACCTTGCTCTTCATAAGAGTTTCACAGAACTGAGTGCTTGTAATACTGCACCATACCAGACATTGTGGTGATAAGGTCCATGTACTGGACTCTTCTTTCAACTCAAGATTATCAGTACCAGAATCATAGTCCATGTTTACTCTGCACGGAGGTACATGCTGCAGTAAGACTTAAAATTCCAGTCTGTTTGCCACCCACTCAAGGGAAGCATGCTAATGATCCCTCTCAGCCTGATTTATTCTCAGTGAGACATTGGGGTGGGCGAGTCGGGCTGGATTCAGCACCCAAGCCCAATTCCTGCATGTTGGGCATAGCCAAGGAGTCAGAAAGAAGACTAGTTCATACGCAGCCCTGCAACAGAAGCACAGGGGTAGGAAAGGCATGCTTATTTCCAGATAAACTTTAATTTATCCAGTTTAATGTCCCTGATGATCTCTTCAGCAGTCCTCTCCCCAGTTATTCCATAGTCCAGCTGAAGGGGTTTGTAAACACAAAATTTACTGGGACTGACGCACATTTCTCTGCTAGTCACCAGCCCTGCTCATATGCATTTCAAAAGCCTTGTCTGACCAGTGCTGACACATGGAGCTGTTCAGGGATGAATCATGATAGAAACATATGGATTAAACATTTACAGCATTAAGATTCGTACTGAAGCAGAAGGTGGCCTGTGTAGGCCTATAGGGATGATTCACAGACAGTCACCCCTATCTTTTCTTGAGGGCGAAAGGAAACTTCATTCTATTGAATGTACTACTTGCAAGCTTACCACTGCTTTTAAAGAAGTTTAAAAAGTTCACTATAGGATTGCTTGGAGAAAGGCAGTGTGACCTGGTAATTAAGGTGCAGGATTAGCTTGTTTAGCTGATGGCACTCCTTCAAACCACACTGCTCAAACCTCCCATCTTT
Source organism: Charadrius vociferus (assembly GCF_000708025.1). Classification (NCBI taxonomy): domain Eukaryota; kingdom Metazoa; phylum Chordata; class Aves; order Charadriiformes; family Charadriidae; genus Charadrius; species Charadrius vociferus. The sequence continues at coordinate 645,096 of NW_009649464.1, read as the reverse complement.
CCAGATGCAGAGCTACCAAAGCAATTTTATGCGCAGCAAGGCTACAGATTTATGTAGTTTCCCCGGGCTGTATTCTTATTACCAAAGTCATCCAGTCTCTGGCTGTTCAGTTTTTTCAAAAAGCTTACTTAGTATCTGACATTTTTTAAACAAAGAAATGCAAACTTGGAAAACAAGTTAAGGACTCTGCCTTTCACTGAGGATATTGAAAGCTGCTAAGTTAAATCAACGAAAACTCTGGTAATTACGATCAGTGCTTTTATACACGGTAAGCAATCTACAAAGCCTGCTCGCTCCTGCTGTGGTGGAAGTGGCTGAAACAAGAAAATTGCAGTGATGAATACACTACCTGCACTCGCCGGTCCTCCCATCTACTCCCTGCTTTCCTGTTGCTGTGGGGATGAAATGGCAGGCCCTGCGAGAGGGGTTTTCAAGTAGCTCTGAACTGGAATTGTTATTTCTGTAGCAAACTAAGCAACTTTAGACAAGGCAGCTATTGGCATTTGGCATTTTTGGAGCAAGAATGAATAAATTCAAAAGTCATTTCCTTTCATCTTTGAGGAAAATCATAGCTGACCATGACAAACTGGTGTAACAAATGTATTATAAATAGGAATACAATGCACTGGCTAATTCTTAGCTAGAAATTTCATGAAACTTCTTTTATATTGTTGTATATGCATATATGTGCACATAATCCATAGTTCCTACTGTATACATATATATGCATCTAATTCCCATGTACTACTCATAATTCAGTCATATAACATGATGCACAGTCATTATATATGCTGTGAAGGTATGTGATACAGTCATTTTAATTGAGCTTCCATTTTTCTTTCAGACCCTTTCTTGTCCATTTCAGTTACAGTCATGTTATTTCTTTCAACAAAAATAAATTTCTTGAAAAGTTAAGGGATGAATAAAGTAAGTAAAATAAAAGGTCAGATTAATTTTTAGTTAATTCGTTTGTCTGAAAAAGGTAAAGAGATTTTTATAATTCATTGACTTCAAAATGTTTCTGGCAAGATTTTGGTTTAGAGCTGTAAGTTTTGCTTTATTTTCTTTTTGAAAAAAAAAAAAAAAAAGAAGTAATTTAAAACTTCCCTCAAAATTGCCACAAAATTAAAACTGTATCATTTTAGCGTGTCTGCAACAATTTTTTCTCTCAGTTTTTACCAGCACCTCAAAAGCCCATTTTTCCAGCACCATTTCCAAAGCATTAGTCCCAACCTTGAAACGAGATCCACATACTGATGACAGCTGTTAAGCTCTCTTAAACTCCCTCCAAAGATCTTTCAGTCTTAGCCTTTTTAGCATCCTTTTCTTTAGTAAGGAAAGATAGGCAACAAAGCAAAAATGCTTACATCACTTAGGCATGTACTACTATGAATTGTGAATACATAATTTAATTCTTTTGGAGGTGAGATGGTAGAACCAGTAATTTATTTTATACTGATTTATTCATGTTTCTATCTCCTGTCCCTGGATAGATACTGTAAAAGAGAATTTTGCTTACACAGATGAGAAAGTTCATTTGATTTAAAACCAGACGGACTTGTTTGCATAGGTGAATAGATATCTTCCCTTCTAGGGAGACTAACTGCAGTGAGCTACGGCCACACCTGGGCTGCAGAGTGTCATCTAGGAAAGGAAGCTATTCTGCTTAAGGAGTGGGAATAAGAAAACCGTGGAGGGGCCAGAAACGTCTTTCCAGCTGTAGTCTTCCAAACAAACTCTCGCTATTTTTTTCTGCCACAACTTCTTGATCCCTTCCAGCTATCCACCACAGCTCTTCATAAATGAGCCATAGTCCTCCTCCCTTCTTTTGCTTCTTCTGCAGTTAGAGCAAAAGGGATTTTTTTCTGTAGAGCTCCAACCCCTCGAGGTAGCTCTAGATCTGCTGACCTAGTAAGCAATACCTGCCATGTTAGGCAAGCAATGCATGTTTCTGCTTTGCCATTTTAGCCCAGCACCCTGAAGTACCATATGTTGGACAACGGTTGTCGCAATTAACTCCTACTTTTATGTACAGTTGGTCATAAACTGACTCAAATTGCAAGTCACTGAGTTTGTGGTCAAAGCAGATGCTGGTTGCACCCATAAAATAGAAGCAGGCTAAGCAAGATATAATTAATATATTCTTGCCTTGAACCCAGACGTAAGCATACTAAATAGCATAACGAGGGGAGGTGTTTAAGTGCTTTGCAACATCATAACACTATTGGTAGCATTTTGTAACATTTAAACATAAACTGATAAATAACAGTCACAAATGCAGAGAGGCAAATGGAGATTTGTAGTAAATTGCACAAATGAGGTGTGGGAACACACACATAGGTCATAAACGAAGGATGTAGATCAGGCATGAAAGATATCTAATAAAACCAAAATAGTCTTGCAGAGCTTTGTTAAATCAAAATAATCCTGGAAAGTAAGTGAGAAACATCCTTGATGAAACAAAAAAGCCCAAACATGGTCAGTTATGTCAAGAGTATATGAAATTGCCCTTTTTCTTTTGAACAGAGAATTTAAAACAGCAATCATGATCAAGGAAAAGATGGAGAAGAAAGAAGTCATTTGCCTCGGTTCCATCATCCCTTCTCAAAGACCTCTAAGCATCAACCGCCTTGAACTTGGGCACTGAGGCCATCAAGGACCATAGCCATCATCAGCATCAACTTCATCATATTGTATACTCACAACTAATTTAGGATAAGCTTGTTCAGAACTAATTGTTTGAATATATATATAAATAATTGATCATAAGCAAGAACTAACCATTAGCAATGTGCACTGCCAATGAATGTCAATCTAGTAAAGTGTTGTTTACAACTTTGAAACTGGCAAAAGTTGTCAGTCTTTTAAACATTGCTATCACGGTGATCTCTAAGTCTTTTAACTGAGGGGTATATATTTGCATAGATATACATATATATATGAATAATCAGTTGCAATAAGCTCAAGAAAACTGTGATTATGAATCATGATAGTAAACATTGCTAAGAAACAGGGTCTATAAGACTGTGCTTAAAACTCTGCTAATGATGTAGCTTCTGGTTAACTAGGAATGCAGGCAAAGTGTGTGTGTAGGTCTGCTTGTGTAATACTGCATCGATACACTGCATGAATGGTGCATTTTCCGAGGTAGTATGCCCCCAACGCCTGATGTATCAAAAGAATACTGATGCAATACAAATCTTTACACACCAGATAAAATGTTACAAATAACAATCAAACTGGCACGATTTAAATATAGCTTGTCTTTTCAATTTGTCCGAATAAGATATTGAACTGGGAAAACTCAAAAGATAGAAAACCAACAGAAATCTACCAAATGATATTTTTTTTAACATGGCTCCTTTTAATAAAACCAGGCTTGTTCTTTAATTAGGTTCTTCCTTCTTAACAGACACTTAACAAATATTTATGATGTATAGAAAACAATATTATTGGGCAGTAAAAGCAACCATTTATAAATTAAACCCTCTTCTTTACAATCATAGTTTTCTAAAAGTTGAATTTGACTTGGTTTTGTACCTTCTGATTCAGAAACAAGATGAATATGAGCTATTACAGGTCTTTTTGGAAAACAGCTTCTTTTTCCATCTTTATATGCTGTCTAGTTCACAGAAATACTTTTAAATTATTACTGTTGGTCATGCAAGATTCTCCATAGTGTATTATTTTCTTCTAACAGTTAATGTAATTGCAGGCAATTTTTTAATGTTGCTGAATCATCAAAGTCATAGTACAGTAAAAAAAATTAACTTTGCAAGTATCTAGGAAAATGCAGCCCAGCTTCAATGGTCTGCAGATTCCTCTGTAAATAAGCAAGTGGCAATCACGTAATGATGGCATCTAACAAAGTTTATTTGAAAAAAATGGAAAGAAGGCAACAATGCTAAACACTTTAAACAACAAATTTATTGATATAGTCAACAAGTCCTTTACGTAAAGTTTTTAGTTAACTATAGTTTGGAAGAAGGCAAGCTAGGAAAACTGTGGCATTGTTGGAAAATAGTTCAAAGCTCTTAATATATTATTAATAATTTAGATCTGCATTTACATGAAAAATACACATGTATAAAATCAGTGTGACTGTGTCCACACTATCATGGTATTCATTCTGAGATTTCAGTAACTCTGACTAGTTATCAGATATTTAAAATTAAACCATTAAGCTGTAGATGTTGACAAAAAATATGTAAATAGGGCTTTGCAACTTGGGATTATATAAAACTATATAAACATTATAATTTATATAAGTTTATAAACCTTGTTACTTTATAAAAATATCTTACATCTCACTGAGGTTTCTCTCTTAATTTAAAGAGAGGAACTTGCTCTAAATCCAGAAGTGATGGATCAAAAAAGTGTCAGTAATAGGGTCAAAGAAGTCTCTGAGTTCTGAATTACACAAGCTCTTCTTGTGCTTTTCCCTATATATCCATTCTTGACCACTGCTTTAGATAGGACATTGGGACAGGTGAATCTTTGCCCTGATTCTTCTTTTCTATTGCTTTTTGACAGCTAATATCTCCTGACTTGCATATAACTAGTCTTATATTTCTGTGTTTTTCATTGCCTTCTAGTAAAGACACATTTACTACATGGGGTTTTTTTTGATTCATTAGGATGAATGAAAAAATTAGACCATTGTTGTACAATAGTTTGTAAACTCATGAAAGCAGTCATAGTTTGGGGATTACTCCCAAAGAAGTGAAAAAACCCAAAAGAAATAAATGGAGGCTATAGTATGACTGGAAAAGTATTCACTTTAGGAAATGTGATCATATTGATCAGAATATATTCACTCAGATTGTGTTTTACTGTTCCAAAAACATGAAAGGCCCAGTCAGAACACAACGCATATACAGCATTGTCAAAATGTTACAGGGCTAGCTGCATAAACTGTACTTGTTTATGAAATCCAAGTCATAATTTAGTTCTCTATAGATAAAAAGAATACAACTGTCAAGACTACGTTTATTTGGTGTAATATTATCACTTTTGTTGATCAAAATACAATATTTCAGTTCTCCTTCCAGAAGGTCATGTCAACAATAATTGCAATTCTAAACCATGCTGTTCTGATGCATTTCTGCAATTATAAATGAAAATTTATGTTCTCTGAGTGGCATAACCATAAAAAGTCACTACCTAGCATAACAATAATAAAATAATGAATGAGGATATAAAACTAAGAGTGCACTAAACATTGTGAATTAATTTTCAGTTTGTTGGCTCTAAAAAAGTCTCTCAGAATCTTTCATTAAATATTGTGTCTATTTATAAAATAATTGTAAAGAACTAGCATGAATAGTATTTTTTAGAAATATTTTCATGGTGTGGCAGTCTATTTGGTTGCATGCTACACTGATTTTCATGTTCAGAATGGAAACAAAAACAGAACCATAAGGTGCAGTAAACTGTTAAAATTAAGTAATTTGAGGGAACATAGCCAGCTATCAAGAACTGTATATACAGATGCCGTTTCTGTGAATGCATGAACACATTTTTCATCATCAAATGAGCACTTTTATGTGAAAAGATGCAAACAAACTAGCTGGTGTTACTTCTATTCTATCTCCAGCTACTTGTTATATTGAGCAATGAGGGTGGCAGAGACATGCATTGCACAATACCCTTAGTCACCTGCCATCTTCACATTTAAAGTAATCTTGCATTCTTTTTCAGACTCTTAGAACTAGACTGAAAAATAATCTAAGACATTATGGTTTCTCTCAGATTATTTGAAATTATGATAAATGCAATTCAGTGTTTTCTGAAATGTTGGTACTAAAGTTAACCAGCATATTTTATAAGAAAATACAGTGTCTAAACAGAGGGCTCCTTATTAGTGGTTTCAAATATTGCTTTAGAGTTTGTCAGGGTTTCTTTTAATGTCTGGGGGTACACAACAACATTCAGGTCACTCCAGGGTACACTTGGCAGCTCACAGGGCTTGGTGTTACAATGGACTACTGTTTTGACTGTGTATATTCCTCACTCAGTAGTAGTAGCGAAATTTGGTTTCTGATTGGTTTTTGTAACATGGTTGATTGATTTTTTCCAATGGAATTGTGCAAAGCAGTTTGTGGGATTTGGCCACTGTGGACTTGAAAAGAAACTGGCTACTGATCTCTTTTATTTCCTCCTGTATTCAGTGTTCAGATTATTATTTTTTCCTGTGCATATCTCAAGGAAAATCCATTAATACTGTGAAATACTCTGGTTCTGTACTGATGAATGCCAAGCTTTAAACATTTTAGCCTTGTATAGAAAAAAGGTGAATGAAAAGTGAGGCATTATCAACTGTTCATGTCCTGTTTTAATTTATTAGCTCAGAGTACATATACTAAAATTCTCCTGCAATTACAAGGCTAATACTTCACTGCTACTTAGTATAACAAATAGGCTGTTACTTTATATAGGTGGTGGTACACCTCAAGGCCACAACTGGAGATCAATAATAAAGAGCTAATCTCTTCTTTGAAAGGTTTAGACTCTAAATACAAATTTTAGAGAAGCAGAAGTCTGATTGATATACAGGTGTCTTTTTCCAGTCTCCTGGTTGTGCCAGAAGAGCATAACTCCACTGGGATACTCAAGCAAGCTTTCTCCCACATAAATTCTTCCTTTCTATTCTTTGAACCATCCGAACATCTATGTTTGTCCTAATCTCTCCAGTCTCCTGAAATTTCAATACCAAATTACATATACATTATGGTGCCTATCCAGGTGCTTGTATTCTGGCTTCTTGACTTTTCAGTCTAAAGTTGCATCCCTCCAATGTGAAGTCTGTACCTCCCAGAGTGAGGAATTACCGTCTCAGCATCCTTAGTGAAGTTAGGGTCTGTAATTCCAAGGGACATTGTAGGATACAACCGTACTGGTCTACTAAAACAGTTACAAATCAATGCATTTCATCACTGTTAAAACAAAACTGAAATTGTCCTTTGGCTGAAAATCCTGTCTGCCCATGTTGGAACAAGTTCTAAAGTTAATTTATAATCCTCTCCCCTCACCCTCTCCAAAAACAGATGTATAATGGAAATGTGAACAAATCATGCACATTTTTAGCTGTGTACTGTGCTTCAGCCAGAATGCCCAAATAAAGACCAGACCTCAGTGCAAATCTCTGGGTGAGAATGCCTTTCTAAGGTAACCAAAAAATAGTGAAACATTTCTTTATGGAAAAGGAGTCATCGCGTGTTTAGTGTGTGATTGATAACCGAGACACTATTGGGACCATGGAAGAGGTTTGCAGTCCTAGTTTACCAGAGATGAGGTATGATTTGCAACAAGAGGGAAAGAAAGACAGGATTAGTCTTTAGGCCTGGGACAGTGTCTGAGCTCCAGGGCTCTTATTTATTCAGATCCTGAGGAGAATGCATGGCTCTATATGTTGGGAGGAAGGTAAAACTTGGAGCTAGCGTTCTTTCTTGAAGCAGAGACACAGACATCATCAAGTGTCAGTTTTGCTTTTCTTACTTCAAAAACCCATGGTCCTGCAACCCTAAAATACCAGTCATACAGAAGTCACGGATGGTAAATTAAAGGCAAAACTTTCATCTGAGCCTCTCTTGCAATGCTCAGAAGTCCACAGCCTTGGGCTGCTCGACAGATCAATCCACAGCTGTTAGGACAGATCCACTCCTTCTCAGGAAGCAGATAAATAAGAATCCTGAAAGCTCAGCCATTCCTGAGGAATTTCTCTCTTCTTCCCAACTTTGCAAAACCGCTGAGGGCTGCTGCCCTCCCCTGTGGCGGGCTGTCTGAGGGAAAGCTGTTGTTCCACTTCCCAGCTCGCTCTGAAGGCAGAGGGCAGCGGGTCCCCACAACAAGGGTCCACAGCAGGTCTTTTTTACCATGACACTACAATGTGCAGAGAGCAACCCACTGCACTGCCAGTGACCTAATGTGTGACTTTGTTTTCAAAAGCTACTGAACAGCTTAAATTGACCCTACACCTATTACAAATAAGCAAGGCTACAGTCAAACGAGATTTGATCAGCCCTTTCGTGCTGCCACAAGGGAGCCTGAGTTCTTCTTCTCTTGTTTCTTTTTGATGCTGTTCCTTGATGCTGTTAGGGCAGGGTCTGCTTTTGGAGCTACTCCATGTTTCTTTCTGTCAGGGCCCTGGTGGCACCAAGTCTTTTGCCCTCAGGTGCCTGGCTGCCTCTGATGGGGGCCAGCTCTGAAGTGGTGCAGCTGTGGGACCTGGGACCAGCTGAGAGTGAGTCAGGAGCAGCCCAGTGTAGCAACCCCACTTCAGCTGGGAGCTGCATTCACACCTGGCCCTGGCCTTCTTGGTGACCATCACCAGATCTGTTTGACTCTTCTCATTTGGTCACCATGGGACTGCACCCATGACACTTCCACCCTTGTCTCTATCAGCCTTCCCCTGGGGAGCTGCTGGCCCTGCTTCCTGACACCTCTTACTCATTGCAGCCTTCAGACTGTTTCAGTGTATATTTTGTTATCATTGACCTACATTAATGCAAGTGATTTGTTGGTTTGTTATTAGAAAGAGAGGGTTTTTCTCTTCTTTGCATTTCCTGGAAACTTTCCCAACTGGATTTTTTTTGGACCTACAGTACTGGCTGAAAAGAAGTGCCTCCCACCAATCCTGCCAAATGTGCCGCAGCTTGCAGTGTGCTGCAAAAGACTTTGAGGCAATCTTTATCCAACAGCAGCAATCCCCAGCTCTTGAAATGCTGGACTTTCACACGTCGTACTATTATTGGAGCTACCTTCGAAGATTGTCCATGGCTGTTCTTGGAAGATGTTACCTCAGAAATATGCCCTTGTTAAATATAATAAACAATTGCTTTAGTCAGTTCCACATGCAGACTATAAGCACAAGGTATGCAGCGTCTAGACATTTCTGAAGGCCTCTCTGGACCTAATCATTCATTGGAGTCATTCATCTGTCAGATCCAGGCAAGTGAGGCACAGACAGCTGACCCTATGAGTTAACATGATTGAGTCTGCAATTAGAGAAGGTGGGAATTAGAAGAGTGTTGGGACAAAGAAATGATGGGGATGGACTAGGCGCGTGAAAGCCTTGGGTTCCTTTTCTGTCACTGCCAGCTAAGTGCTGAGATCAGAGCTCTCCAGGAAACCAAATCTGCCAAAGAGCCAGAGGCAGAACTAATACATTCCTCAGAAATCTTCTAGCTGCATCCTGTGAGAAACCTGTGAGTTTCTTACCTAGTTTTCCAGCTAGACATCTGTCATACACAGGTAGGCATGCACAGACAAGCTACAACTAACACGATACATATGCATTTGATGTGTACAGCCCCTGCATGAAAGACTAATGCTGTACTATGTATGGAAAAAGTAGTATCACCTCTAAATAAACTTGCTGATACATTGTTATTCTACAGCACTTTTCACAAGTGTCTGTGAACTTTTGTGTCTGGAACTCTAATTTTTCATTTTGTTCTTAGAGTAAGATTGGTTTGTTCAGTTGGTTAAATTCTGTTATGTTTTGGTTTTTACAATTTCAGTTGAAAATGCTGAGCCTTTTTTTTTTTCCCACATGGACTGCATGGTAGTAGTGGGGAGAGGAATAAATGACTTTCCTACAGTAAGATTTGAGTGATTGAATGGGTAGAAGCAGGCCACAATAATTGCTGTTCTTTACTGGCTGTAGCATTAAATAGCAGCCAGTGCTTTCCTTTCTTTATACTTTATTGAGTAGATGAGATTCATTGATCTGCTTTCCCTCCTGATTTGCCATTTGCTCATATTACATCCCCTTCTATTTGCCTTCTTTGTGAAGAGTTCAATTTTACTTTATGTTCAGAGATTACTTTTTCATGACTTCTAAAGTTCAGTGAGGTCACTAGTCAGGATCCATCTTCTATTGTACTCCCTGGAAAAGCACATTTCTCACTTTTGCTTTTGTATCTACTGTCAGGTTTTACTTTGTATTGAGAACAGCTTTAAGAAATGGCTTGTATTTATTTCCAAGGTGTCTGGTGATAGGGAAAGCTTTCAGGGGTTTACAGGTATAAATGGCCTTGTACTTGGACCACTGCTGTCTTGTACACTGTGACAGTCCGGTGCCTGAACAAAACAAAACCAAATATTGTTCAAAACAATGTCTTCTAGAAAAGGGGAGTATTCTGAATGAAATACAGTCATTTGTTAAACCTAGAGACAAGGCTGGAAAGACCAAGTTTGCTTTGGTGTCAGAAAATATATATTCTTGTCATAGAAAAAATGACCTCATGTAGCAAATGTCACAGAACTGTACTGCTACTAACAGACCCGTGGCTACAAATAAAGGAACCGCAGGCTTCAGACATTTGTGAAATAATGTATGTAGGACTCCCACTGAGAAATTCAAACAGTCTTTTCAGTCTGAATGCACACGCTTTGATTCATATTTTCTGATGCCCTGCATGGTGCCTGATGTGAAATCTAACATGCATGTATTAAAAGGTATCATTCTCTATGCAGTCCTGGTGCTTTTCAAATAAATAACACCTCAAGGTGGAATTTCTGGGAAATTCATAATGAAGTTAGATTTGGAGTTATGCTCCATGCCTCCTGTTCCCAGCCAAATGTTACATACCACAGTCTAATGTTCTTGCCTGCTGAAAAAAATAATTGAATTGTCTCAAGAAGGCATTTTTGGGGTGGAGGCAAGGTATATGAAAAGAAGAAAAACAAAATAAATGGTTAGTGATAGTGTCCGTAGCATATCTTCCAAAAGCTCACATTTTATGTTAAATGGATATTCTACAGTTCTTCCATGTTTTTGTACAGTATTTACCATTTAAAAAAATTAAAAGGTTTAAAACGCCAAAAATAATAAATAACTCTGATGCAAGAAGGAGAAAGAAGTAAGGCAATGGATAAGAGTCAGGAGAAAGGCTAAAGCAAGTTAGAGATATAAAACGCTAGCTGTATTTATAGATTTACGAGGATGCTTTCCATCAAACAACGCCCCTTCTGCTGTTTGGAAGAAAAACAGGTGATTATGTAAATAGACTAAAGCTATTTTCATAATTACAGATTACTTGACATTGCACATCTCAGCAAGTACAAGTTTTCTTGCCGTACAAGTTTAATTTCGTGTGTGGTAACAGCAGAATTGCTCTGAGGCAGACCAAATTAAACAAGCAATAAAAATCTGAAATAGGCTATTTTTATTGCACGATGACATTATTATGTTGTGTACCTTCACAAGTGACTTAAAGTATAAAACTCAAACCCAAAACCATTTTTACTACAAGGAGGTTGGTAACTCCTTTGGATGATCATGAAAGTTGTAAGTGTATGGATTAAGTAAGTCTATTACTCCAGGAAGCAACTATTTTTGTGAATAGTATCAGAGAAAAAAAATATTAATTAGAATTTCAATTACTGAAAAACTGAAACTGCATTTGATTCTACATGTTTTCAGTGTACAAGCAGTATTATCAGATTATCTTAATATGTTACTGATTTGGTGGAGCAATTCATAGTTATAAATCATGTCAGGATGTACATTTATATTAGTCTTGTTACTTATAGGTGGCCTCGTTGTTCCTCAACAAATAACTTCTTTCCTTGTTGAGACTAAAAGCACAAATTCCAAGTTCTCCTGTCATTACATTAGCTGTGGTAAACCTACCAGTTCTGCTCCTTCAGCGCTGTGGTCTCTGTCTCCGGTTTTCCACATTTCACTTCAGGGCTCACCCCGATGTCAGTCTCGTGGCTACCTCTGTGCAATAGGTGGAAGATCTCCCATGGGATGTAAAAAGGAAAATTCACTAGAGTTAGTCAACACACAATTTTTGCTCCACGTCATGGATATGAGTTAAAAATATTTTTTGAGCTCTGGATTAGGCAGGCCCTCATTGGTTAGGCTGAAATCGGTGACTGTTTTAGCTACAGAAGACTTTTACATTTCCTCTTTGGTTGTTCATGTCCATTTTTCTGTGAATGGAAGATAATAGGCAAATAGAACTGAAAGCAGGAAGGCAATGATAGGTTCTGACCCACAGAATAGCTAGAAAATCCAACCATGCTTTCCTATTGTTTAAAATACTCTAGCAAAGTGATTGCTTTTTGAAGTTAATTTCAGAGGTAGCTATTTCACCCAATTTACTTCCAATTTTTCAATAGACGAGAAACCCGACTATTTGGCTGGATAGCAACTTGTAAAGAGTAGTCTTTCACATGACAGCACAGGACTATTTACAGTGAAAGTTTAATTATCAAACATCTGGTTTCCATAGCAACAGAAGGACACTCACTATACAAAAATAAATTGCACATTCGTTTCAAGGCTAAGCCATATCTAATTAAGACGCAAGCTCCCAAAGCTCTGACTAAATCAAATCAAAACTGTAGTGATGAGGTACTATGTTTGAATATAACATCACCCAAAAGCATCTAAAAAGTGGTGGCATTTTGATGTTTGTTTTCAGTAAGGATTTTCCTATCTTTAAATCAAAAGGCAGGATAAATATATCTGCAGCTAAGACAATTTCAGAAACTTCTTTTGGTTTGTTGACGGACAATTCCCTGTGCGTGACAATTTGTGAGTTGTTTTCTAATTATAAGTCCTCTGTGGGGGACAGATACTCAGTGAAAACCTTCATTTAAAGTCATACTCTAACTTTAGGCAGTCATTATCCAAGCAAAATTACTGCTAAAGTATTTTTATTCAGGGTTATTTTTTTGAGACTGGAGATTCAGTGTCTGAATTGCTACATTGCAGTGGCTTTACATCAGTGATTGCTGTAGGGTGTATAGCCATAGAATACATTAAATGCAAATTCAGCAATTCTAAACTCAGCAATTCTAAGCTGGAAAAAGGAAAAACACAGAGACTTGAGCTGCCTACCTACTCCACCGGCATTAACTATGGTTTTATAATACTAAATGATTGAAAATGAAGGATTTAGTCCAAATAAACAAATTTATCTGGTCTGCACAGTGCAGGATGTCATATGATATAATCACAATGGTCAGATCTGATCTTAACATTCTATTAAGATATATAGTGCGCTTCATTATGCAAATAAAAATTGGCCTTTGTGAGAATGGTATCAGTTAGTTGAAACAACTGTATTTAGTATTTCAGCACTTGGACACATATTATGTTTATATTTAATAAACTCATCCTCCTTTTTGAGTTATACAAGCTGGTTTTGGTGGTGATACTGTAACAACAATAAAACTCCATTTTCTTTTTCATGTTACCCTTTTCTCAGTCCGGAAAAATTGTCAGGTTTTGAAATTTTCTCTGACATTCAACACATCCACGCACTAATGATCAAAGTAGCAAAAATTAATTGTCGATTGCATCCCTCTCAAGGAAAAAGCTTAGCTAGCTGTGATCTCCCGCTCAAGCTTTTGTGTGTGCAGGGAGGGCAGGGGTTTGAAATAAAATGTTTCTACTTTTCATCAACCATTTCAGATAATTTCAGCTGATGAAAGTTGCATGGAAAGGAAATAGTAATAAAGGTCTAAAACATTTAGCACTTTGCAGGCTAAAATCAACACCTTGACAGGCATCCAGAACCAACTGGAAATGAAACTGCAGACAGTAGAGTAGAATATTCTCCTTGCTATGCAAAAAGACAGCCATTTTTCACACCTGGTGAAATAGGTTGCAAAGGTCTAGTACTACAGGCTCCATAAGCAGTTTTTACAAATTCTTGTTGGAAGGAGGAAAAATATACTTTATGCAGCAGAAAATGCACCTGAAAAAAGAACAACTGTGATTTCTTTACTAAATGGAAATACACCTTACCGTGGGATACTGAGATGAATGATAATTCAAGAAATTGCATTGTGAGTAAAAAACTTTCCTCCCTGAAGTTTTGAATTGATTCAGAAACAATATTTCACTCAACAGTTTTACAAGAACTCCTCTTCAAAGCAAAAAGACAAGCAAAACTGTGGAGTCCAAGCACTGAGTAATGTATCCATCCATCCATCCCTCAAGGCAGTCAATAGGCCTGCCGGTCTCTTCTGGTGTGTCTTCTGAAGGGTAACTATACCTGGCCCTGGCTGGGCTGAGTCTCAGGCAGCAATGTTCATCCCAGTTGCAGTCTTCACTGGGTAAGGGTGAGCTGGGACTCCTCACTGTCTTTTCTAATGAAATAGAGTTGTAGAGCTGAGTATCAGTCGCCTCTCTCCCACAGACGGTGACAAAGATCGGAAGGGACAAGTAGCAAAAATAGAGATTATTTAAAAGGCTGAAGTGTCCAGCAAACTGTTGTCTTTCAGAGATGCTCCAGAGCTTTAAAATTCAGAAGTCCCAATCTTTCGAGAGAGAATGAGGCAAACTGAAAATGGTACAGAATTGATTTGTTCTCATGACAACAGTTTTAATTGAAATGGGAAAGGAAATGAACTTAACCCATTCTTCTCATGAAATGAAGATTGTAATCAGAGTATTAACTTCTAAATGCTGAAGCTTTTAAGTCAACCAAATTGAACTGAAAGGAGAAGTAAGGTGATTATGCTTTTGTTTATATGCTTCACACATTCTTTTTGGAACCAGCATGATATTTATGGTATGTTATTTTGTGCTAGTTAATGGCATGCTATTTACAATGTGTTGTTCTTTTGTACAATCCATAACAATTGGACAAATCTGTAGTTAACATTTTGCCATTTCCATAAATATTTCATTAAAACTGCTTTATTAGGGTTATATTCTTGCTCAGTTGGGTTGTGCCTTACACTACGAGTTTCCCCACTGTTTCCCCTATAACAGATATAATCTGCCCTGGCCCTGTTACTGTTTTTTTACTGATGAAGTGAGACACTAAAAATTGGATTTCCATCCCTCTTGCATAATCAGTTCTCCAGGTCCCATTTTATAACATGAATATTTTTTTCTATCACTAATTTCTACTAGATATCAAAGCTCCTTTTTAATTTACTGATCCTAGCTTAAATCTCTCTTTTTCTTGTTTTTGTTGTTGTTTCTAATGAGCTTGATGCTGCTAAGATTAAAAGAGGCTTGGAAAAAAAAAAACAACTTTACATCAGCTTTGATCTCCTAAGGTGAAGCATATTTTTGTGCAAGACTTTTTCCTCTGAGGCATGATAACAGTTGAATTGATCTGGAGGGAAAAGAAAAAAGAAAAACAGGTGGGTGAGAAAATGAAGAGGAAGGAAATGTGGGAACTTATAATGAAAATTAGACCTGCTTCCATTTGGTTTGCATTAACAGTTTGTTCCTACATTTTATTTAAAACATATAAAGAATTCAGGACTCCATTGTTCTAAATATTCTTAAGAAAAGTAGCTGATTTCCCAAGCACTGTTATAAGAATTTGGCATGCTAAAGCTTTTTCTTCTCTTTGATATAATAAAATGTTCTTTTAATTGGGTTATTCTCAAGGTTACAAATTATTTAAAAAACTAAGAGAAAGTGTAGAAATCTTACATTGCATACAGATCCAAATAATTCCCTGGTTTGTCAGACACTAGTTATACACTTTAAATTGTTTAAATAGTCTAACGCCACACAGTAACCTAAATCTAAGAATGGGACATGTCATTCTAGATATTGTGTACACATGTATTAAGATTAGTTTCTGTCCTGAAAAGCCTGCTACCAAAATTTAGGCAAGGAACAAAAGGCAAAGACAAACAAACAACACTGAGTGTTAACCTTGCAGGGGCAGAGAACTATCAGGTTTGGTATAAGAAGTAGCATGAATCACAACATTCCTGTTTCAAAGCCATTGTCAGCTGCTGTGTTTGCAGTTTTGGGGAAAACAAGATTTGAGAAAGGATTTTTTTAAAAGTCAATGCATTCATATCCTGGGGAACCTGAGGGGAAAGGGGGTGTTGGGGTCTTTGCTTGATTGTTTGCCTTGCTTTCTCGAGGAATTCTTCTCCTACATGGAAGGTGATAATGTTTTACTTGCTTAAAAGGACAGAAAGACTTGGGATTATGCTCATCACACATCACAGCTTTACTTTCAGTATTAATGATAATTATTTATAAAGGCGTAAATGGAATTAGACATCTGACTGTCCTTTGTGCCTTTGAAAACCTCACCCTCCATACATAATTTATTGCATACCAATTAATTTTTTTCGGTTTGGTTTAGAGATATTGAAATAAAATTGCACTAGGAAGAAAGGGCTGTTAGTTTTTTGATTCTTTTCCCTTTTTGTCAGAGATTAAAATCATATTTTTCTTTCCTTACAGTGGATAAATAAAATTTTTATTTTAGTTCTGTGGCAAATACTGCTGTGTTAATATAAAAGCATTGCATTCTACTGCTCAAGGTGACTGTAGATGTTCTTTGCAAAGCTTGGACCTGGAAAGTTAACACAGCCTCAATGCATCTGACAGTGAAAGCAGAATCCACTCCCAGCCTGTGTCTAGAGCTACTAACAAATGGGGTTTAGAATTCTCTCATTTTTGCTTGCTAGGGTAGAGCAGCTCCTGCTCTTTTCACATGGCACAGTCCTTGTCAAGATTCAAAGTCCTCTTAATTTAGATTGGGAAACAGTCCAAACTTGACCAGCTCTGATGATTCATAGTATTGCGCATATTGGAATAAAATAAGATCAGATATATTTCCAGAAAGAAAAAAAATCAATGACAGAAGCAAATCATTGTACAAACACGCTACTAGTCTTTGTGGTTCTAGACCCTAAAAATATGTAATCAGAAGTCTGAAAAACAAGAAATGTTCCCCTCCCAAAGCCATTACTTCTTAAAATTACAGGTCTCAGGAGCCTAACTCATGACCCTCAGTTGCCCAGAGCTGATGTTACTGCAATAGTTATTGACCTCAGGGCCCTCTGAATGTCCTCTGGATGAGGTGAGGAGGCAGATGACTGACACAGACCATCATCTCCTATTACTGCATGAACATGGAGGAAGTATCCTCCTTTGTCAGGAGGATCTGTTATTGGAAAAGCTGGAGCCTGTTGTATATTGCTCACAGCAAGGGGAGCAAAGGCTCCGGCTTTTCCTTTCCTAAGGAGAAGAGAGGTTTCAGGTTTTGTGTCAAGATGCTGCCAATTAGAACTGTGGGTCAAGGCAGTGTTCAGCTGGGCTCATGCCACCTCAGTCTCCCTAATTAAAAGAAGGATGCATTCTGAGCAAATAATTAATTTCTGACAAAAATGAAGACCAGAAGAATCAGAAAAGTTATTAGAGATGAGAACACAGATACAGGTTATGTCAGAAAGCTCAAAGGCTGAGGGATCTTCAAATGTAAAATTCTGCAAATGTGATGCTTTGCTGAGAACGCCTTATCTGAGAATTGCTCATTTATCAGAGGGGCAAGCAGACATGTTTTAGCTTTATAGCTAAATAAACATTTCTTTATCTCTCTTAAGCCAAATAAAAGCATAATTTAAAGATGAGTCAAGCAAATACATTGAGGAACTTCTATGCAACTGCCAAGTAGCAATTTAATTTTATAACAACCAGCAGAGAGCAGTGCTACTTTGCAGTCTAAATGTGATCATATTACAATCTTGAAAGCTTTTTCAGCAGAAACTTAGCAAAATTCTTTCTAGACCTTTTATAAATATATATCTTAATACAAGTTATGATCTTATATCAGTTAAGAACTTTTACTAGTTGCCTTCTGAAATTAAGCAGGAGTAACTGGAAAAATTCTGGTAAATATGGAAAAGGAAAGAGGGGAAAGATATTTAATTTCTGTTTCTAGAATTCTTTTGAATAACTCATATGTTCAAATTTTCTCCTTATCCATTTAGATGTTATATCAAAATGCTATAGGAAGATTTAAAAATAAATAAATAAATAAAACCCTGTCAATTTAAATTAAGCAGTAGAGAAGTAGAACAGATCTCTTACATGATTACCAGCACCCCTAGTGAGGTCTCCCAATTTCTTAGTTCCCCCATTGCCTGGATGCAGTGAGGTTTTCTGAATTTAAATCAGGAAATGGGGACAATTATGATAAGTAGAAGAAAAAAAAAATGTTTAGAAAATAGAGAATACTCATGGAAAGCTTTTCCCCATCATTCTTGCAGCTTGTAGCGAAGGCATCTTTGGTTGATCAGATATCCATGTTATGACATAGATTCTTCAAGATATGTCTGTTAAGAAAGTTATGGATTATCTGAAAAAAGTTGTTCAATGTGAAGGTCAACATGTTTGATCTTTGCAGGATACTGCATATAGAATCTAAACCTGAAGTAGTACTGTAACTCCAGCAGGCATAAGTGGCCATAAATAAGAGGTTGCCAAATTGATCTGACTGAACAGATTAAACACACTATATGTACTTAAAACAAATTGCAAGTAGTGTCATTAATCATGTCTAGTTCTTGGGAGGTAAAATTCCCAGCTGGACTCTTCTTCTTTTTTCTTCTTTTTTTTTTTTCCCACCTCAGTTTACAAAATCTAAACTAGATTAGGGTTTTTGAACAGCGGATAAGAGGGTTTTTTTAAATTTTTCTAATAGTTTTAAAACATTTGTATGATCAATAACTTGCCATCATGCATTATTATTCATAGGACTCTTTATCTGTTGAGCTTATTTTGTTCTTGGGCCATCCTGAGGTACTTAGGAGACTCTTCATCCACAAAAAGTATCTAACAGTAGACTTAATATTTTTACAGATTCCCAGCGATGACATAATTAATTTTAAAAAATAAAAAAGATGAGACATCAAATTCATGTCACAGCTCTTAATCTGCCTCCTGACTGTGAAAGAGCAATAGGGAATCCTTTAGGAATGAAGAGAGGTGCTCTAAGTAGGCTGAAGTCATGATTACCACTTGTCACGTTCAAACTCATATGACTGCAGCATTCAAGTCAGTGCTACGAACACACCAGAAATCCAGTGACTTTTCATTGTTTTGGTTGTCACTAAAATAAGGTAGTATATATGGTAATTTGTGGCATCCAGTGCAGCAAAAGGGAATATGCAGATGGCCATATAAACATAGTCCCAAAGGATTATCAAGTTATAAATAAACTAGGTGGCATCCCCACTGCAAAAGGAAGGTTAGGACACCATTAAAAAGGAGGCTGCACTATAACTCATGCTTCTTACTGGGTTAGCTAATACAGACTTAAAGACCTTTAAATTCAGGTCAGAAGTTCTTTTATGCACCTGGCTATAAATTAACTCTTCAGGAAAGGCATACTCTCACAGCTGAATCTTGCAGGCAGCAAATGTAAGGTTATAGCATATTTACCATTACTAATGGATGCAGAACTAGGTTCTTAGGGGATTACCTGCACATAGAAAGAGGACATTTCTGTGAAAGAATATCAAGCCTGTAATATTTTGCTTTTATATTGTTGTGTGTGGTTAACAGTAAATACTTAATATCTTGCTAAGCACAAACCTTCCTTAAGAATTGAAAGGTGCTTCAGAGAGGTGCACGTTTCCATGCAATAGCAGCAGCTATTTTGTCCTCTTGATTTGGTAAACAGAGCTGAATAATATAGGTTGGAATAGTGAAAAAAAGAACTGTACTTGTAAACAAACATCTTGCAAGATTATGATGTAAAACGTGCTAATACACTGTAGATAGAGAGTGGGCAAACAAGGTATTTCTCCATAGATGATTCGTTAAACCCATCAGTGGTACTAACTTGGTAACAGTTAAAAAATACAACTGTGAAGTACTTCAAAGAGAAACACACAACATTTGGGTTAGACGCCTATTGCCTGACAGTATGTGATCTTAAGTGCAACGAGAGAGATCAAAGCTCTGAACGGAGGAACTGTTAAATCATTTGCCATGTGGACTGTTTTGTGAATTGACGGGCTAATGCAAAGTTGTATAATTCCCCTTTTTATCTTAAAACATTGACACTAATGTTTTAATTTTGTGAATATAGCTATATATAATACAGTTCTGAACTGGACTATGAAATTAAATACAAGTAATGACAGCAGCAAGAAGACAGTGGTCCAGAGAGAGGGTAAGCCAAGGTCAGTTGTAGTCATTGCCCTGCAGCTGCAAACCTTTTCTGAGAGGGAATGGATGAAGGAAGGTGATGAGTCATGGAGCTGGAAGGAAAAAAAAAAAGAAACATCCTCAGGGATATAGACTGCTACTACAAGCTTATCAGTGAAATTTAAGCTGCATTCTGCAGCCTGACCTGGGAGTTAGACTGGATTCCACTCTCCTTGCCAACCTTCAAGCATTCAAAATATCCTATAGACATAAAACAAATGCAATTTGTCCCCCTCAAAACATCTGCTTTAACTATGAGTCTTTAGTTTCCATGGTCCTTCTTTTGTCGTAAAACAAAATTCCCAGAAGACTATTAACTTAATCACATCACAGAACCTGCAGTGTGCCAATTTCTGTGAGCTGGTCAAAGAAATGTGCTCCATGTTTCTGTAGCATCTGTGAGTTTGGCATGGATCAGTATCTGCTACACTGCCGAAGTCACAGGGTAACTGCACAACATGAGCTCTTTGCATTCCCAGTTGTTTGGCCTTGTGGTCAACTACTTACAATTCAAAACTTAAGCTATTTTAACCCTCCCAACACTTACTGATGACAATTTCTGTGACTTTAGGGGAAAGAACCTTACGTTTAAAATTCTCCTGGTGTGGTAAGGCAAGCAAGGCCTGTGATAGGTCAGAAAAGTCTTTGTTTGAGTGTGTCTAACACTGTTGAATTTGGTTTTGTGTTGAACTACATTGTGTCTCTGCTGAAATCTTTTGAATTGGATGTAAAGGACTTTGTGAGAATCGTACCATACACAAAACATGACATATACCAATAAACAAAAGGCTCCCATCTTCTCCTAGTGAGAATAGGAAGCAGCAAAGATTTGTAACAGCTATTGTAGTTCAATTGTGACTCAATCGAATTTTCAGTGAAAGGAAACTCTCATAATGATCAAATTGTCTAGGAACTACTGCAGAAGGGCAATGAAATCAGAAGCTGGCTGAAAAATGTAGCCAAGAAGTGAACTGGAAGATGATTTCCTCAGATTCATTGGCAGACAATCTGAGGACACCATCTCCGTCTAATTCAATTATTCTGTGGTAGTTTATGTTGACAAATAAACAGCAAGGCAGAAAATCATTTGACATTGATGGAGGTGAAGAAGGCAAGTATATCAGTGGTTTTCTAATTTCAAATTTTTAAAGCAAATTTTAAGACTTGACTTCTCTAGAATTACTCTATGAGATGGGAATGGATTTTCTGAAGAACTTTGACCCTGCAAGTATTAAACTGCATAGCATGTCTCTTACGTGCCCATGACAATTTAACTCTAGGCGTTCCAGGGAGATAGAAGGACATGTAGCTTTGCTCAATACCTTTTTTTCCTCATTCAGACTAAAATTACCAGAATTCTTGAGACTTTGTAAATTTTTTTCTCTGTAGCCCTCTTTTTTCCAATTGTCCATGGTCTTCTGAAAATTACCTTGTGGGCGTGGAACTTTTCATACTTAAAAGAGATGCAGATGGCTTATTTTGAAAACTGAAGATTTGGTTAGGTAAAAAGCGAAGGGAATAAATGTTTTCTTCAGTATAAAGCAAGCCTTCTGAAATGAATTTGGATGCTGATACAGGTCATGGAAGTGGCCCTCATGGAGTGCAGGAAGTAAGAAGTGTTTAAGTGTTTTGAGATGGTCAATTTGAAACAATGTGAATCAGTTCTGCATGGTACTCAGTGGTATTTTTTAATTTTTCTACTGTGGAATGGCAGTTGTCCAGCTAAAGGAAACTGCGTTACAAATATACGTGACAACTCTCTGGGCCCAACCTCTCTCAAATTTAGCTGCCTAAACTGTATGTATCTAGACTGAGCTAGTTAGTTGTCTTGGTTACTTATTTAGTCAGAGGAAAGATGTATACTCTTCCAGAAGGCAGTTCCTCTGATCTGTTTGAGGAGACTAGATGAATGTTTTAGACCGGATGCCTATTGCTTAGATGTCTAAAGTCGGGTAAAGTAAATTCCACTCTTATTTATAGAAAGACAAAAGGAGAGGGAGGACACGGGGCCTGAGCCCTTAGCTCCATAAGGTGTGCAGGATTCGGTAGGAGCTGAGGTTCTCCCCACATATGGAGGCATCCTAACCTGTGCTGCAGGATTCCCTCTTGCCATACAGCAACATAAATCCAAGTTTTGAAATTCAAAAACTTTAAACTATTGATGGAGATACACATCCCTAAACAATGACGATTCTTTTATTGATTTTCTTTATATTATAAAAAACAACAATGGCAACCCTTACAAAGGCACAGTAAAAGGTACTTTTATGCACAGGTAATAATGCATTATAAATAAATGAGCAGTATCACAAAGCTGAGTTCTGCACAACTGAGAGGCTTAACTTAACAGTCTTCTTATTCAGAAAATTTTATTTTGGTTTTGGTTTTTAGACCTCATAGAAAAGGATGCCTCTGCATCAGGTAGACTGACCGTCTTGCATGTACATAGGTGTGGTACAGGGCACAGGGATACTCATTACCAGACTTTTCTAGCTACCCAGAAGAGTATTCATATGCACAAAATTTTACTATTGACTCCTTTCTCAGGATTCTCTGATGAATATTACTTATACAACTTCAGGTGCAACTTTCACATATCTGTTTGTTGAGAATGCTGCAAGCACAAAATACAAGTTCTTGAACCCTTTCCTCCCATACTGAGTTCAAAGACTGCTACTTCATGGATATCTGCATGTTTTTTCTAAATAAAAAGTCATGCAAAAAGCTGCTGGTCTTAGGCCCAAAAAAAAGCACAAAAGTTGAAGAGAAAGAAGTGACCCATAGCCTACACAGTATGGAAGCAGAATTCCTACAATAGCTGAACTCTTCTGCCAAGAAACATATAGTTATTTCTTTGTCAATATACTTTTGATTATGGCAATGTGAACATAAAATTCAGCTTTGAAATGTGAAGCTGTAACTGAACCCACAGAAACACTCATATCACTCCTACCTATCTTATTTTGAACAGCATATGAGCACGGAACTTGAACACTACATTTTTACAAGTGATATTTTCTTACAAATCAGTTTTCCTTAAGGCTTAGGCAGACTTCTTAAGGCAGCATAGATCAATCTGACTAAAAACTTTTGTTAAATTTGATAAATGTGAGAAACGTGGTACAACAGCTTTAGATTTTTTTTAAAGCATTTGATACTGTAAATCACACTATACCATCAAATAAATAGTCACTGCAGGGTAGTCATGGGCATTATTTATGCTGGTTGAGGTCTTATCTATCGAGTGAGAAACAGACTGTAATATCAAGCTCTCCCACATCAGCTTTTGTTGTGGTGGGAAACTGCAGAACGCTGCTAGGAATGGGGCAAACTCTCTGAAGGCAATTTAAGAAGGCAGTGAACTAGCATGATCCTACTCCCAGAAGGAACAGATGCTTTTTTGTATAGCCTCCTTCTCGCCTGCTGGCTCTAACGTTAGGAAAATCCCATTGAGAGGCTTTAGTATTGACTTTATCACCTGAAAACACTTTCTCTTTAGAAAAGACAAAGCCTGTTGTGAACCTTTGATCTTATTATTCTGTATGGAGTCAGTATGAATTGTAAAACACTAAAATAATAGTATTAATAGATTATCACTCCTGTCATTTCTCCCCTGTACACAAAACGAGAAAAGTCCTTTCTTGAGGGGTTGATTCACCTTTTTATCCCTGTAGTTTGGGCTGGTTGGAGTCAGCTTCATTTTCACTATTGTAGGTTTGCATGACAATTACAATTACTCGTTGGACTTAGATATTTCCCTTGTATAATAAAATGCAGTAAAGATATTTTTTGGCGTGAAAACACCTTTCATCAGAAGATTCTGAAGAGTCCAGTGGGCAGCAATTGATTCAACAAAGAATAACAATGTATTGACAGCTAAACCTTGAGTAAGAAATTTGGGAGAGTTTCTATTTTCAAAACACTGTTCAACTGAGAATAATTCTTCAAGCTTGTGAGTACGGAGTTCATAAGAGAATTTGGCCTTGATTGTTTTCATTTTAGCAGTCAACATATGAAAAATATGTCTTGTCTACATCAGTTAAATAATTAAATTTGGCATGCCAGGAATAGAACTGAGATTACTAAACTACTTGACTTCTATGCTTTATTTAACTACTAAGTCAAATAGCTAGTCTCCTGTATAGATAT
>NW_009649464.1:575007-620973 GCF_000708025.1 Charadrius vociferus | reverse complement strand
CTTTAAATAAGGCTGTATCTCAAAAGGACTGAAAATACATTTTAAAATGATCTGAATGAATTTGACATCTACAAAACATTTTCTCCTTATTTGACTTCCTTTTAATATTTAAGTCATAGTTAAAATGGCTAAAGGTTAAATAATGTTTATTAGAATGATAAAAATGACATATTTGTATCTATTGAGATTTGAAACTTCATATGAATTAAAACTGGGGTGGACTTTTACATTTTAACTTTCGATCTAATTCAAGTCAGGATTTTTTTGAAATAACTTTTACTGTTCTGTATAACTCTCCTATCTAATACTACTCATATCCCTATATTCATGATTAAACTTCACCTAGCAACTAATCCGTCATCCTTGTGTAGTGTAGTAGGTATAGTGTGTTAGGTATGGTACCCAAGTATTATAAATGAAATGCTGTAATTAAATTTTGTCAGTTCATTCTGTTAGCATATCACGTATAGAACAAAAAAAAACAAACCAAAGGTCAAGATTGTTCCCCCCTTGGCACATGGATTAAATAGATTTCACTGCCCATACCTGTCCACTTATTCATAGAATCATAGAATCATAGAATGGTTTAGGATGGAAGGGACCTTAAAGATCATCTAGTTCCAACCCCTCTGCCATGGGCAGGGACACCTTCCACTCAACCAGGTTGCTCAAAGCCCCATCCAACCTGGTCTTGAACACCTCCAGCGATGGGGCATCCCCATCTTCCCTGGGCAATTTGTTCCAGTGCCTCACCACCCTCAGAGTAAAAAATTTCTCCCTAATATGTATTCTAAATCTCCCCTTTTCAGTTTGAAACCCTTACCCCTCGTCCTATCACTACACTCCCTGATAAAGAGTCTGTCCCCATCATTCCTGTTGGCACCCTTCAGATACTGGAAAGCTGCTATAAAGTCTCCCTGAAGCCTTCTCTTCTCCAGGCTGAACAATCCCAACTCTCTCAGCCTGTCCTCATAGGACAGGTGCTCCAACCCTCTGATCATCTTCATGGCCCTCCTCTGCACTCTCTCCAACAGGTCCATGTCCTTCGCATGTTGAGGGCTCCAGAGCTGGACACAATATTCCAGGTGTGATCTCACGAGAGCGCAGTAGAGGGGCAGAATTACGTCCCTCAGGATGCTGGCCACACTTCTTTTTGATGCAGCCCAGGATACAGTTGTCCATCTGGGCAGCAAGCACACATTGCCGGGTCATGTTGAGCTTCTCATCAACCAGCACTCCCAAGTCCTTCTCCTCAGGGCTGCTTTCAATCCACCCTCTGCCCAGCCTGTATTTGTGTATGGGATTGCCCCAGCCCACCTGCAGGACCTTGCACTTGGCCTTGTTGAACTTCATGAGGTTTGCACAGGCCCACCTCTCCAGCCTGTCCAGGCCCCTCTGGACGGCATCCCTTCCCTCCAGCGTGTTGACCACTCCACACAGCTTGGTGTCATCAGCAAATTTGCTGAGGGTGCACTCAATCCCAACAGCCATGTCTCCAACAGAGATGTAAAACATCAATGGGACCAGTAGTGACCCCTGAGGAACACCAGTTGTGGCTCACCACTTGGACAGGGAGCCATTGATCTCAACTCTTTGAGTGCAACTGTCTAGCCAGTTCCTTATCCACTGAGTGGTCCATTGGTCAAACCCATGTCTCTCCAATTTGGAGACCAGGATGTCATCTCGAATGGTGTCAAATGCTTTGCACAAGTCCAGGTAGATGACGTGTTGCTGTCCCCTTATCCACCAACACTGTAACGTCATTGTAGAAAGCCACCAAATTTGTATGCTTTGAACACAATATGAATTCAGAGCAGCTTGTACTTTTGAGAACCAATAATTTATATTTTGCATAAACTCAATCTGCTTGGAATCAAGCAATTTTTAGTATAAATACCTTTATCTAATGATGTAATCAAGTATTTCAATTCACCCTTTGTTACATCATTTTGTCTCTTGCTTACAATTTTTTTTCTTACATATATTTTCCTAGAATTAATTCCCCAATTTATCCAAAGGTTCAGTTAGTTTATGATACAATAGTAACTGAAATTACTGGCTGCCACTTCACTAGCATGGATTGCTGGTGCTCATTTCATATTTATGAAATTACCCCTAATACACCCTTCTCCACCACCCACATTCTTGGGTATATCTCTTTTATTGCCAGTTAGCTTAACAATGACAGACTAGGATAAGAGGAGAATTAACTATCTATGGGACTGGTTCTATATGTGTGCATGCTGTGCAAGGAGCTTTTGGTTTGGGGAGATTGATTATGTTCTTTTGAGAGTTGCTGAAAACTGACATCTGAAAGAAAAGTAGAGGTAAACAGATGACACCTACTTATCAGGATGCTTCAGGGTGGGTCTCTATCCACTACAACAGTTCTGTGTTCCTAAAGAGAAGACTTGGGGAGAGAGGGTTCCAAGATGAAAATGAAAGATATAATGTCTGAGATTACACCATCCCTCTAGCCACTGCAGTAGCTCTTTCACCAAGTGTGCTCAAGAGGCAGGCTATCAAAAGAAGCAGGTGATAGTGAGAAATGTGCTTGGGAGGATCCAGGAGTCATGATCTGAGTTGGTACCAGTGACTCAGGGCACTATATGAGCGATGCTATGGATGACTGTTTGGGCCGACCAAGAAGACCGAAGTTAGGATTTTCATGGTAGCATTCTCCCACATGCCTCCAGTTCCAGGGCATGAGACATGAGATTCAGGCAAGGATCCAGAGTTGTGGTGTACAGATGAGACCATGGTGTAGTGAGGGCAGGTGTTTCAGTACATTAGGAACTGGGAAACCTTTTGAGATGAAAGGAACCCATTAAGGAAGGACAGGCTTTATTTTAATCAAGGTGGAGACAGACTGCTGGCTCTGAAAATTAAAAAGGTCGTATAGAATTATTTAAACTAGGAACTGGGAAAATGTTGACAAGCATGGAGAAATACCTCGTTCAGATTGATTCAACTTGGCAGAGTAACCTGGATGATATTCAGCACACCTCTGAAAAGGCCAGAAAAAAAATAAACAGAAATAGGGAAGGCAAGTCAGTTTGCTTAAAATGGCAGCTGACTAGCATGGCGAAGCTAAACCAAGGACAAAACTAACAAATTCTGGCTTCTACACCAATTCTAGGGGCCTAAAAAATAAGATGGGGAAGATGGAATTGTTGGCAATAAACAGCAGCCCTGATACAATAGGCATCTCAGAGTCGTGGTGAAAGGATAATTAACAGGATACAGTGTTGCCAGGCTACCAGCTTTGAAGGATGATGGAATGAGATGTACAGGTGATGGCATTGTATGTGAAGGAAAATATAAAATTTAACAGCATAAAAATATTATGGGAAAAGAGAAGCACAATGGGATTCTGGGTGGAAATCCCATACTTTAATAATAATAAACAAATAGTACTCAGATGATACTCTGGGCTCTTTGATCTGGAGGATGATAGTGCTTAAACAAGGTTGCAAATTTAGACAGGTTTCAATAGCACGAGATTTTCACTATACATATACATATACAGACTGTATCACTGCTGCCTCAAGACAAGAGGTAGAGATAAGACTGTTGTATGCCATAAACGACTGCTTACTAGAACAACTAATCTTAGCACCCTCATGAAAAGCTGCTATTTGGGCTTCAGTCCTGAGTAATGCACAGGATCTAATTCAAATGGTATTAGTTGAAAAGCACTCTCTAACAGCAATCAGGATAAAATCAGGCTTAATATTGCAGTGGGAGAGAGCAAGCCAAATAAAACACACATACAGAGAATCAATTTCAGGAAAGGGAATTACATAAAAATGACACAATTAGCAAAAATGCCCCTAAAATGAATACTGCAAAAAGCAAGAAGCCTGCAAACAGCCCTGAGGATGTTTGAAAATACTGTATTGGAAGCCCAGGTAAACTGCCTGGAAAAAGAAAACGTAATGACCCAGTAAAAACCCTGTATAGCTAAACAGAAAAATTAAGGATGCTACTGTACAGAAATGATTGACTTTAAAAAGCAGAAAGGTTGTCCAAATGAGGAAAGCAGTAAAACAATGGGATATCATATGTACACAGGAATTATAGGAAACATAAATGAATTTTTAAAAGATACTCAGATTGATAATAAAAAGGTCTTTAAACACCTCAGAAGCTGGAAGCCAGATCATGAAACAGCTGGACCACCCAATGACAAAGGTGTTAAAGTGGCATTTGAGGATAAGGCCACAGCAGAGAATATGAGATTTATTTTTTGTAAATTTTTTTTTTTACCGTTGAAGATGTTGGAGAATTTCCAACACCCAGTGCATTTTTTTGTAACAGATCAGTCAGGGGAGCTATATCAATTTGAGCTAAATATACAGGAAGTATTAGACCGCATAGAATAAGTTAGATGTCAATAAGTCACCAGGATCAGCAGCCATTCACCCAAGAGCTGTGAAGGAACTCAAATGTGAAATTGCAGAGCTGCTGGCCAAAATGTGTAACCTATCATCACGAGCAGCCACTGAGCCAAGGGAACTGGAAGATTGCCACTGTAAGTCCCATCCACAAACAGGGCTCCAGAGAGGATCCTGGAACTGCAGACCACTGAGTCTGTCTTTCATCTGTGGTAAAATGGAAGAGTCTCTGTTAAAGGATGAGATTACTGAGCACATGGATAAACACAGCCTCTAAAGAATCAGCGTGGCCTCTGGGAAGGGAAATCCTGCCTCGCTAACTTGTTCTGGGTACACGGTACATGGATACAGCTGCCAGGAAGGGAGCCAGTGCTGGGCTGACCTGAAAAAAATCCAGGTCCAGGTCCAGGTCATGGGAAAAAGGCAGAGGCTGTTGAAGCAGTACCAGAAAATGGGCAGGGCTGGCAGGATGACAATGAGTTCATCTTCCCTGAAGGCAAGGACCCAGAGCAGACCTGCCCACTGTCACACCCTCTCTGACACCCTCTCCTCCATTTTGTCCCAGTCAGGAGCTGGGGAGGAGGGGTTGGCTACAGAGCTGTAGATGAGCAGGTAGAGCAGTGTGTCTGTGGCCTGCTAAATGTTGCATGTGAGGGAAGGAGATCACTTATCCCCAGCCACCAGGCCAGACCTCTTGACCTGCTTGTCCAGTGAAGGAGACCATCAAGTTGATGACTTCTCAGGCTTTCACAGCCATCAAGTCATCTGAATTTTTATCCAGCTTTGTAAGCACCAACCTTTTCCCTCTAGAGAAGACAAAGACTGCAGGTCAAGAGGCAGCCTTGACACTCTCCCTGATGAAAGCCAACAGTCTTGTTTGAGGTCCTGTAGAACTTTACCAAAACTTCTGCAACTGTTTATAGCGCCTCATTCCCCAAAGCAGGAACTGATACCAATGTATAGCAATACCTATAGAATAGCTCTGATACCCCATGTCAATTGCTTTCCCCTTGATGAGGTACAGAAGGCAAATATCAGACCAGATGAAGGATGTTTTTGACCAGATAGGAGTTATCAAAGATGCTCTGTTATGGGACCACTTAGGCCTGATCTGGTTGAATCACAGCCTCCACCATGGACACCAGTTGCAGCAGATGGCCTACACTGCAGTCCTGTGCTGAGGAGAGAACCTGGGAACTCATGCCTCAGGTCTTCAGCAATAGGGCTACTATGGCCCACTTACACAATAAAGGGAGCATCCCACACATTGAGAATTCATCCCAGGTGTTGCCATGTTCCAGTCCAAAGTTGTCCCAGAACATATCCAGGCCAAATTTGTCCCAGAATACATAGCACAACGCTGTAGCCAGCCTCTCTGTCCATGGAGAAAAGCAACAAAGAGCTACTGAGAACATGACCAGTGTACCTGTCAGCTCCAACTGGTCCCTGTTGTTCTCATTGGCCTTGGGAGCCAGTGTGATAACTAATGCAAATGGCAGTATCTGTAAATAAGCCCACACTAAAGGGCAGTCCTCTTTCATTCTTCTGCTCCAGATCCATGAAAGCGAGTCTCTCCTCCGCCAAGAAGCAACAAATGTGGGGTTTTTTTGGCACCCCTCTTCTTCCCTGGAGTGTAAAAGTGCCTGCCATGATCTCTGTCTCAGAAGAAATGGATGCCTGAACATATGGCAGCACCCCACATCCAGAGGCGTTTCAGAGTCCAGAATTTTTTCTGCTTCTCCTGATGTTCACTGAAAGGGTATGGACCGCTGTGTTGCATAGCCAGATACCTCCCCAGTTCTCCAAATCCTTGCACAGCTATTCTGTCACTGTGTCCTTCTGCTGTGGATAACCTTCTGGTTACCCATGTTCAGCTGCAGCAAAAGAGCTTGGCATGTACTTACTTTATACTTCTATATCTCTGGGCTTAAATGACTTGGGAGACATCCACACATTCCCAAAGAGTTTCTGTACTTACCACTGTCCCTGAAAAATACTTTGTCCTCTTTTGATTTTGTAATATCAGTTCTCTAGTGCGCAACATCTTTTTAGGTAGACAGTTGGCAAACAGTCTACATGCTATTTGTTTCAAAGAATGTGCTGGGGTGAGACAAAGATTCACCTGTAATCCAGTCTGTTTACAATGCCATTGGATGAAAAGTGCCTTGATATTGTCCAGTTGCCTCAAAATCCCTATTAATTTATGTAGGGTAAAGTAAAATGCAAAAGAGAGTGTTTATATTATTCACAATTGACAATATCATGAAAAGTAATTATGAAATACAAGAGTAAATACATTAGATAGGACCCATGCATTAATCTATTACAGTGTGATTAAATTGGAAATATCTCTCTTCCCCCGCCAACCCCCCTCCTCCTCCCTCTTTCTTTCATTTTTCCCCCCTTCAGCTGATTTGACCTCATTTTTATTAAGACCTCCCTATCAGGTCTTAACATTCCTTAACCAAAGGCAAGGAATCAAACTTCTTCCCACTAGGCCAAGCAAGATGACATTCAAAGAGATGCATGAGCAATCTGAGAGTCTGCTGACACACAAAAAAACAGACCCTTCCCCCTTGAATGATTACTCAATAAAATGTGTATCAAAAAGCTGAATAAAAGAGTTTATGTCAATCTGAGCAGCAAAAAGTCTCCAATTCCTACCAATTAACAACAGACAAGTTCTGTTTACCTGTGTCTGCCTGCAGCAATTCAGTCAGTTTGGGTTAACCCCTTTTCAAAGGGAGTTTAGAGGAATAGTCATTGCTGTGGGAAGTGAACTGAAGGAAGGAAGAAAGAGTACCTTGAATTAGTGCAGAGTAGCGCACAGGTTTGGTGGATTGTTTGTTGGAAGAAAAATTTCACTGCCATTAGATATTTTGTGGAAATCAACACAGCATGAAATCATAGAAACATAGAATGGTTTGGGTTGGAGTGGATCTTTACCTAGTCCAACCCCCCTGCAATGAGCAGGGACTCCTCCCAATAGAACAGGTTGCTCAGAGCCCCATCCAACCTCACCTTGACTCTTTCCAGGGATGGGACATCCACAACTTCTCTGGGCAACCTGTTCCAGTGTTTCACCTTATATCTAGTTTGAATCTACCCTCTTTTAGTTTAAAACCATTACCCCTTGTCCTATTACAGCAAACCCTACTAAAAAGTCTGTCCCCATCTTTCTTATAGTCCCCCTCTAAGTTGGAAAGGCTTCAATAAGGTCTCGCCGGAGCCTTGTCTTCTCCAGACTGAACAATCCCAACTCTCTCAGTCTGCCCTCATAGAAGAGGGGTTCCATCCCTCTCAACATTTTTGTGGCCCTCCTCTGGACCTGCTCCAACAAGCCCACGTCTTTCCTGTGCCAGAGCTGGACACAGTACTCCAGGTGGGGTCTCACCAGAGCAGAGTGGAGGGGCAGAATTACCTCCCTCAATCTGCTGGCTACGCTTCTTTTGATGCAGCCTGGAATATGGTTGGTCTTCCGGGCTGTGAAGGTACATTGCCTGCTCATGTCCAAATTTTCATCTGGCAGCACCTTCAAACCCTTCTCCTCAGGGCTGCTCTCACTCCCTTCATCCCCCAGCCTGTATTGGTACTGGGGGATGCCCCAACCCATGTGCAGGATCTTGTACTTGGTCTTGTTGAACTTCATGAGGTTCACATAAGCCCACTTCTCGAGCTTGTCCAGATCCCTCTGGATGGAATCTCGTCCCTCTGGGTTGTTGACCACACCGCTCAGCATGGTTCAGAGATCAGTATGTTTCCATGAGGTAGCCTTGTTTCTGAAAATCAGTGCCAGTCAAAACATGGCAGGCACAATAAAGCAATCACTTGTCTTTCAAAAAATTTATTTTGAAATTAATGGATTTCAAAAGAAGGAGAATTACTTGGATATTGAGAACTTTCCAGGATAGAGAGAAAGTAAGTGATGAAACCATATTCAGAAGTGTTAATTTTTTCCTGGGTATCCATTTTGACTGTGACTAGAATCTGATGTCTTGACATGCTGAATACTGCCAGGGGCAGAGATTCTGGGGTAAGCCACTCAACTCTCATGAATCACCCAGAAAAGTAATTGTTAGAGGAAAGACCCTGTAAAATGGGATTGCAGAACAATGAAATTGAATTAAACTTAAAATGGAATAAATGTGCTGTAAGAGAAATGAACTTAGCCTTGTGACTATTAGAATTTAAGGGTCTCTTTATTATAAATATACCAGAGATGGGATAGAGCTGCTGAAATTGTTCCCTGCAAACCAAAGCTTGAAGAATATGATCTGCAGGCAATCAAAAAGAATGAGTTCGCCAGCATTATCTTCCTTGCCTTGTTTATAGGCTTAAGCATAAAATTCCAGGCTTGAGCATAAAATTCGGTAAGGTCTGTTTACATGGCAGCATTATTAAATTGACAGTTAATCAGAAACGATACAAAACTAAGTGAAAGTAAATATAAGAATTTTATGTATGCGATAGGCTGTGAGTCCACATCATCCATGGAATGGAGTTAGAGATGTGTCTGCAGGATATGTGGCAACAGAAATATGGAGGTACCAAGAAGGAGCTACAGAGATGTGTAGGTGATTATGTCAGAGGTTAGAAATATGAGCAAATCTAAGCATTTCTTAATTGCTAGAGGAGATAATTCAAAAAGCTGGAAAGCACACAAGAAAAAATATATCTTTAGATCATGTTACAGATTGGCTGAGTGGACATCTTTCTTTCTTTTTTAAACTGATGAAACTGAAGTTTTTTAAAACTGCTACCAAAATGGCTAACCAGTCTTCTGGGAGAAAAAAAAAAAAAAAAAGTTTATAAATGTGGATGAAGAAAGAACAGGAAATACATCCAAAAGCTGTCATTTACTTTGTTGCCTGGATATGCTGTGAATCATCAGAAAACTTGGAGACCAGCTTACAAGGGGTAGTACACTGTGAAGCACTTGTCCTTTATTCACGTTAATAACTTATATAAGTTGGTGCCTTTAAATTCTTTTTCTAGTACAGTTATTTAAAGATTGAGCTGCAGCTGGAAATAAGATGCAACTGTCTTAATGAAGTTCCCTTTCAGCATGGATTTAGAATTTGAATAGCTACAGAATTTACACAGCTTTACAGGGCTCTACTGTTAATTTCTATGTTATTCAGGATTATGAGCATTATGCGCTTGGTTTGTAATGAACGTGAACTATTCTCAAACGACTTACAGTTGTTCCTCTAAAAAATCTGGTGACTACTCTCCAGTAATGAGTGCATTAAAAAACTTAAGCAAAAAACCCCATAATGTAAACAAATAATAAATAACCAGCTACATTGCAATAGCAGAAGGGGTTTCACACAATTTAAGTGATAACATTACAAAACTTTTCCTTACATAGGGAATGCTGAAAACTGCGGAGTATCTAATAGGAAGCATTGATGCAAAAGTGATTTCCATTGAGCAGTACAAAAAAGGAATTGTCCCTTAAGTAGCTATGAAGTAAGACCTGTACCAAGAGCTGTATGCATGCATGTTATCATCAATTTCTGTCGCTGCATTCCATTCAGCCATTGCATGTGTGTACACATACACACAATTATAACTTCATAGGATAAAATGTTCTGAAATTCTCAAGTTCGAAAAATGTTTGCAAGTCCTATGAAGTCAGTGGTATCTAACTTGCGTGATACAAATAACAATCTCATAAGCTTCAAGTACATTATATCACATTGATAGGTAAGCAGAACAAAGGGTATATGTCCACAGAGTCTTTTCTTATTTTTTTTAATAAGCTCTGGAAATCACAAGAACTTGTGAATCCTAAGTGAACATCCTTTTGTGAGAAAAGCATGACAGTTTTTTCATATTATTTTGAGAATGCTTCGGTAATTCAGATGGAGAATCAGTAAAGGTTTATTCCTGAGTAGAAGGTCAGTTGGAGTAGGCTATTTCAGGTCAACCATCTACCCAGTAGCACAAAGGAAAGCGGTATGAGCAGCACTCATATATATATTTTTTCCACTGCCAAGCCTGTATGACCAGATTCATATTTACAGGCAGGTCAACTGATATGAAGGAGTGCAGAGTCAGACTTATGTCTTGAGAACAACAATAATATGTTTTCCCCCCCCAAAGAAATGAAAAACAAAAGAGGGGACAATAAAATGAATGCCCAATTTTAATGGCACACTGCTATAGGTGCCCAAACCATGACAGGTGCCCAACTCATAAGCTATGTAAGTTATTGTGAACAATTCAGTTCATCAACCTGCAGATTACTGACAAATGAGTTTGTCAGTAGTATCAGGAGCTTGGTTTCACATTTATTCATTGGGGATGCTCTCATACAGTAGATCTTCCTGGCTAAGAAAAAATGATAAATTTATTGTTCTCAGAATGGTTGCCAAAATATCAATTTGCATTCACTTAACCACAGCTAAATTAATTTATATGTTAATTTTAAACGACAGTTCAAGGAAGCATACCCTGGAATGAAAAGCATGTACTTGTGCCACAGAGTCACTAATATTTTATGTTTTATGAACGATGTCATTCTTAGAATTAAAAATTGGAAACTAGAATACAGACTTGATTATTACCATTATTATGCCCCATCCCTGGAAATATTCAAGGTCAGATTGAATGGGGCTCTGAGCAACCCGAACTAGTTGAAGATGTCCCTACTCATTGCAGGGGGGTTGGATTAGATGACCTTTAAAGGTCCCTTCTGACACAAACTGTTCTATGATTCTATGATTACCATCCTCAAAATGGAGCAGGAAGGTGTTGGGGAAGGAACCAGGGCAGGGAGAGCTGAGTCTACACCTGATGCTGCTGTTCACCTGTCATGTGATAGCATTGATAAATTATTTAATATTTGCTTCTATTATTCTGTATTATGTCTTCATGGGGTGATATCCTGTAGCAGTGTGCTCTGCCCTGGCTGAATCTGTTTCATTTCCTTTGCAGATGGCTTGCTGCCATAGAAGATAATAGAAAAATAAAACTGCCAGGCTTCTACCTCCTGCCAGTTTCAATAGAATTTAGGAAAAAATAGCAGAATTTAATCTTAAAGACTTTCATTATGTTCTTTCAGCATGATACAAACTGCAACAATTTATCCCTCAAACAGTTTATTTTGATGTAATGCTAATTATGCTTCACCAAAATTCTCCTTAAATCTTACACTGGCCTTAGAATGTGTTCAAAGTTTTATTAATGCTACGACATGAGAAAATCTTGATCAGGGCAGGAAAAAGAAGTAATTTGAGAAATAATAGTTGAACACCAGGCTTAGATCAATAGGAGGTGTTCAGAGCCAGGGAAGAAGGGTAGTAAGGAGGAAAAGCTGACATAAGTGAAGACAATTTACATGAAATTTGGCAGAATTAGCTTAAAAAAAAAGAATTCATTTTGACATTTAGCATTAGATCATCCTTTAAAGTTTTTGAGTTGCTATATCCAAGAGTTTTATTTATAAAAAACAGGCTGGATTGATGGGTTGAGGCCAATGGTACGAGGTCCAACAAGGTCAAGTGCCAGGTCCTGCACTTGGGTCACAACAACCCCGTGCAGTGCTACAGGCTTGGGGAAGAGTGGCTGGAAAGATGCCTGGTGGAAAAGGACCTGGGGGGGCTGGTCAACAGCCAGCTGAATATGAGCCATCAGTGTGCTCAGGTGGCCAAGAAGGCCAACAGCATCTCGGCTTGTATCAGAAACAGTACAGCCAGCAGGACTAGGCAAGTGATTTTTCCCCTGTACTCAGCACTGGTGAGGCCCCACCTCAAATACTGTGTTCAGTTTTGGGCCCCTTACTACAAGAAAGACACTGAGGTGCTGGAGTGTGTCCAAAGAAGGGCAACAAAGCTGGTGAGGCGTCTGGAGAACAAGTCTCATGAGGAGTAGCTGAGGAAACTGGGGTTGGTTAGCTTGGAGAAGAGGAGGCTGAGGGGAAACCTTATCACTCTCTACAACTACCTGAAAGGAGATTGTAGTGAGGTGGGGGTCAGTCTTTTCTCCAATATAACATGTGGTAGGACAAGAGGAAAGGTCCTCAAGTTGCACTAGGGGAGGGTTAGAATGGATATTAGGAGAAATTTCTTCACCAAAAGGGCTGTCAGGCTTTGGAACAGGCTGCCCAGGGAAGGGGTTGAGTCACCATCCCCGGAGGGATCTAAAAGATGTGTAAATATAGTGATGAGGGACACGGTTTAGTGGTGGACTTAGCAGTGCTAGGTTGGACTCTATGATCTTAAAGGTTTTTTCCAACCTAACGGTTCTGTGATTCTATGATTCTGTGATTCTATTATTCCATGATTCTATCCCTGCTCAGTTCACCTCCTACATCTTGCCCTTACATTTTCTCTTTTTAATCACTCAGTCACAGTTCTGTGCTTAATACCACTTCAACTCTGTTAATTTTTTTATGGGACAGTCCTACAGATGGTGAGGAAGGTAGAGCTGCATTTCTGCCCCTTAAAACCAGAAGCACAAGGCTGTGCCCTCTCTTTTCAAGAGCAAATCAAATCTGACCTTGGACAACATGTGTGTGTTCTTATTCTTTTCACAGAATGTGACAGAATAATTCCATTATTTGTCCACTTTTATAATATCATTTTTCTTAGAATGAAAGTTTTGTAGATAAAACAATTAAAGATGGAAAAAGTCTATACATATTCCACTTAGTAGGTATTATCCTTCAACTGTATAGAGTCCTGGCATTTACAGAGAAAAAATCCTGAATTCTTTGTTCCAGTCTGTTTCATATATGTAGATCTCTGATCTCAGCTCAAGGCTTTACATGTTTTATTTGACTTGCCTCTTAACAAGTATAAGGGACCATGTACAGGGTTGGGGGTAACAGGAGGGGGTTGGTGGGTTTTTTTCTCCTTAAGCTTCTCTAACTTTCTGGGGATTTGCATTAACTGTATCATCATCCAGTGTAGAACCCAAGAATATAAACACTCTTAGCAATAAAAAATTCTTCAATAATATATTTTCCACAGGTACGAACCATCAAACTTCTCTCAATGTAACAAGAAGATGCCCATGCATCCAGAATCTCCTTCCTAATCACCAATCTCCTTTCATTATCCTTTCACAATAACCATTTGCACGCAGAAGAAAACTTTGTCATCCTGCTGTTCACGGAGCGTGTGTGCTACAGCCTCTATTGCTTTAGTATTTTACCTATTGGTCAGAGTCTGTGTACTTTTGCTGTTTTGTAAAATGGCTGCCACATTAGGACTTCCTTCTTGATTGGCTCTTAGGCCTTATCATCATTTTGAAAACCTTTAATAACTAATAAGGTTAAGGCTGAGGCTAACACTTTACTCATACTGCAATCTGAATTAGTTCCTTCTTTCAAAGCAGTGCTGAAAAAAATAAGTGCACACTAACACTGGTTGTCACTACTATAAATGTGAATAATTTTCTAGTAGAATATCTGACAGAAATATGAGCCAGCAATGTGCCCTGAGCCAGCAATGTGCCCTGGCGGCCAAGAAGGCCAATGGCATCCTGGGTTTCATCAAGAAAAGTGTGGCCAGCAGGTCAAGGGAGATCATCCTCCCCCTCTACTCTGCCCTGGTGAGACCGCATCTGGAATACTGCGTCCAGTTCTGGGCTCCCCAGTTCAAGAAAGACAGGGATCTGCTGGAGAGGGTCCAGCAAAGGGCAACGAAGATGATTAGGGGATTGGAGCATCTCTCATATGAGGAAAGGCTGAGGGACTTGGGTCTCTTTAGTCTAGAGAAAAGAAGCTTGAGGGAGGATCTTATTAATACTGGATGACAGGGGGATGGGAGCAGTCTTTTTTCAGTGGTGCCCAGTGATAGGACTAGGGGTAACAGGCACAAGCTTGAACATCAGAAGTTCCATCTTAACATGAGGAGGAACTTCTTTACCTTGAGGGTAGTGGAGCACTGGAGCAGGCTGCCCAGAGACGTTGTGGAGTCTCCCACTCTGGAGACATTCAAAACCCGCCTGGACGCTGTCCTGTGCAACCTGCTGTAGGTGACCCTGCTCTGGTGGGGGAGTTGGACTAGATGATCTCCAGAGGTCCCTTCCAACCCTAACCATTCTGTGATTCTGTGAAATAAAAAAATACTTAAAATACATTGTGCGTAACTGGGATTGGACACAGGATCCAAAAGGGTGCTTTTGATTTTCCTAACGGTAAAGCTATCACAAATGGAGAAGCTGTAAACCAGATAGTCTTTAGCTCAATGTCTCCCCACGGCTCCAGAGTATGTCTTGTTTTATGGCCTGGGGAGCAGAGATTATTCAGGTCTGTATAGGTCACAGGAGGCCCCCCCTGCCATGGAGAACTCAACCATTGACTGAACAACACTGAACAGCTGAACCAGCCAAGTCAGTCATTGTGAATAACCAAGTGACTATCTGCAGCAGGCTAAAGAATTCCTCTGTAACATTTCTGCTACAGTCTATGTCATTTTATAACACAGAAACAGAACAGTGCAAAATCTGAGCCACCCAGTCCTTGTTAATATCCTGTGGTTGAGTTTTATTAAGAATTACTGAAATTGCTAATTGTGACTGGGTGATTTCTAGGGTGACTTACAGAAGCCATGCAAGTTGGCTTGAACCTCCTCTACTTTGTACCTCTGTTTAACCATACAGTGAGGATAAGGTAAGGGTTACACAAAAAGCATTTGTGCAGCTCAAAGCAGACATGGAGCAGGACTCAGGAGCCAACTGCACTAAAATCTGGAATGCAGAACAAAACACTTCAGTATATTTTTTCTGGCCTCAGAGCTTATAATTTATTTTCTCGATTTAAAAGTAAATAAATAAATAAATTGTGATTTTTTAAAGTTAGTTTAGATGTTGGTTCATATTTTGATATAAGTAATAGTCAAAGCACTGCACTCTCAATCCGATTGTCACAAGATGAAAATTCTCCTTTTTCATCCTAAATTATTTTCTTTTATCCAGAAAACATACTATTCTTGACTTTAAATATGATCTGACTTCCAAATATCATTCAAATCTTATTTTAGCTCACTAGTAGATGACTGGAAAATGTTCAACTTCTTTTACTTTGAGTGAGAATTCTCAAAATAAGTACCTAGCCTAACCAAATTACTTGTTCTGAGTTCTCCTGTTTCTAGCAGGAATTTTTGAGGTTAATTTAGACTTTGGGTCATATTTTGAAATAAGCAATAGTTGAAGCAGCGCAGAAAAATTCCTCTAATTTTATTCAGGTGAATAGTTGCTTAAACAGAAATAGCATTTCTGTTTTCTCTTTCTCACAGTGGAGAAAACAACATGGAGGAATTAGGCTATCCTTGGTTTTGTTATTATTACTTAGCAGCTCACATTTTTTGTTTGCAATACAGAATTCTAAGTTGAAAATGGGCTACTTATTGCATAAATCTGAAATCTTAGTCATTTTATTCCAGAGATACACAGTTATGCCTGTGACAAGCTCTCCCTATATTCTCTTTTTCACTTGTTAGCTAGTTTTGGTGTAAGCTTTTGTCTTTTGGGTCTTTTTGCTATCCTTAGCATTCAGGTTTGAACAAACTACAAACTACTACTAAAGTCCTTGTGAATACTTTGTCCATTTCTTGTGCTTAGAAATGATTTCTGCAAAAAATAACATTCTAAAAGTATGTTATTTGCATTTGCTCAACATACAGCAATTTCAAAAAACATTTTAAGCTAATTTCTTCTTTTTCTGTGCTGTGCAACACTGCCCAGAAAAGAAGGACTCTCTCTTTCAGAAATGCAAAGGTTTCAAACTGTATTTGCATTTCATTAAAGCAAGTGAGTCCTTGAAAATATGTTAGGATATTGGGCTGGGCTGATGCACCAACCTACATTGTTCTTGATACTGGTTCCACATTTGGGGATTTACTGGGATGTGTTTTGTCTCCATTTTCAATCCTGCACATTTGTGTTTCTTTATCACACTGTGAGTTTTGTTTTTGTGCTGACATGATATTGTGCTACAATTGCCCAGAAAGTTTGGTGAAGTGACATCCCACAGTACAGAGTAGCTTTACATTGCAGACAGTGCCCTAACCATGGGGCTGTTTGTTCTTCTGCAATTACATTGTCCCTTTTTCTTTCCCCTCCCCCCCCCAATAAAGTCTACCCTAGACCTAAGAAAACTCTCGTCCAGCAGTTTCTGTGAATAATTCTGGTTTTCTCAAAGTGTTGGTTTCTTATAAAAAATGTGTAATTGAAAAAATCTTGAGCAGAGCTTGGCACCAGTCACATGACATTGTCATTTTCTCACTCTCAAATGGGAAAATCTTCCTTTTATGTATATACATTGCTGTTAAAGTTCTTAGTTTAACATTGACTCCATGAAACATTGATATTAGCATAAAATTCTTGAAATGGTCATGACTTACCTTCACCTTAGTAATAGAACCAAAAATTTTTCTTTCAATACTGGGGTAGCAACAAATTGTGTGTATGTGGCAACTGGGAGTCTATGAATTCTTTTCTGAGCAGTTTAGAGTTAACATATTTTCAATTTAGGTGCCAAATTCTGGG
Organism: Charadrius vociferus; assembly: GCF_000708025.1. Taxonomy (NCBI): domain Eukaryota; kingdom Metazoa; phylum Chordata; class Aves; order Charadriiformes; family Charadriidae; genus Charadrius; species Charadrius vociferus. Next base: position 604,075 of record NW_009649464.1, on the reverse strand, counting down.
GTTTTTTGTGGCTTTTCCCATGAGATCAAAAGCTAAATCTTAGCTCCTGTGAATACATATCAAGATCTTTCAGCGTTTTGCTTCTGTTTATGAAACAGTTGTCTATTTTGTGAGTGAAGTGCACAGTTAGTCCTTGGAGAGAATAGAAGTAATGTTTTTAGTGCAATATGTTTGGGAGTAAAAGCTTTTTCTTCTTTACTTCCATTCCTTCACTGCACATATAATTTTTTGAATTATATTTTTTTTCTTAAGACATTAAGAAAGACAAGACATTGTATTTTTCTCTTTACTGGGATATCTGAAAAAAAAAAAGTATAAGCATTCCTTTGGTTTTGTCTAGAAATCAATATGATCTTGAAAAGTTATTCAATTCATTTTCTGCTGTCATTTATGTAATTGTGCTTCAGCAGTCTTTTAAAGAAAAAGCACAATTAAAGAAACATTGGCCAGCTGTATAATATATTCTGAGCACAATTTTCCTGTTACAAATAGTTGTAAAAATATTCAATAGCTTTAATTACTACTGAAAATGGTGCAACAATTTCTCTCTGCAAAATTCAGGCTGGGCCAGCCACCATTTTCTGATCTCAGTATTTAGACAGTTGCACTCCCAGCGAGCGCTCCCATCTGTGTTTAACATGCAAGGCCAAGCCAACAAAGAACTATGCAAATGCCAAGAGCTGTTCCTATGTCCACTCAGTTTCCTTTTTTTGTTTAATGTACTCAGTGGTTCAATTTTGCCTTTAGGGCTCTATCGACTAATCTGAAATATAGGCAGAATTCTAGGAAATGCTACCCGTTGGTGGCTGCCTGCTTTGATACAGGAATGAATAACGATTAAACTGCCTTACATTAGAGCAACCAGAGTAACTCCCTCTGAAAGAATTTGATTCTTCATTTCTTCAGCCCCAGAAACTTGAGGATAGAGGGACAATCACCAAGCAAGTGGAGATACCGTGTTGTGGAAGATGAAAGTGGGAGGGGAAAAGAGCAGGCACTCAGTTCACCCTCTGGGCAGCCCCTGCAGGGCAGCACACCGGGAAGCCCATCTGAATTGCCCACAGAAAGTTCATAAACAAAGGGGAACTCATCTGTTAAGAAAGATCTACCGTCTTTCTCACCTGCTCTGTGTTCATCTAAAATCTTTGTGATGACTGATACTTACATTAAGAATTTGATAATCAAACCTGGATTTAATACTAATGCCACTTTTATTCACAAGTGCGCAAAGTGAAAGGAAAAAGAGAAAAAGGAGAATGTTACATCAAGGGATCCAATGCCCATCATCAGGTACTGTCCTTCCACCAATGTCATCCCCTCCCTCAAAGCAGGTTTGAGGTGTCCAGTGGATAAATACCCTTCTTACTGTTTTCTCACATTCAACCTTTCAAATATGTGATTCCTTTTCAGGGTTATATATGGCAGTTTTATACCCACAAGAAATCTTAGATTTCTGGAAAGCCTAGGAATCCTAGGATTACCTTTTTTTTTTTTTTGTCATCTAGCTCCATGAGAACAATGGAATAAAAAATAAATATTATCCTAACTTATTTTATTCCTCTATTTTAGTATTTTATAATGCTACATTGTATTTCTCTGACATTTTCTCTGAATTTCTAAATCTTCCCTGAAAAGCCACATTCTGGTACTATTTATTTTTTCTATTTGAAGTTTAACTTAAAAACAGAAAGATAGCTTTTACTTCTGTGGTTCTTCAGAAGGAAGTCAAAAGATATAAACAGCATTGAAGCAAAATACCATAGAATAGAACTATTTCTCCACTGACCTGAGAACAAAGATAAAGGATATTATTAACAGAAATATGCTTTTTAAATCAAAATAAAGATGCCGAGAAAACCATCTAGCAAGGTGACATTAGAAAAAATGTAATTTATAATTAAGCAACAAAAGAGGCACTGTATTTCTGACAATGTTGTAGTTAATGGGAAAGATTTGTTTAGGATTCAGTTACATATGAAAAAGTCATTTTGCATCACTGAATTGAATTATTTTCTTACCACTGCATTTTTACAGCTACCTTTGGCACATTCAGTTGCTCTTCAGGACGCTGCAAATGACAAAATGCTTATGAAAGAAGTTAGTAGAGCAACAGTGCAGCTGAATGGCTGGACAGCACTCCCACTCAGGTAATGTAAATATCTGGCCGAGCTGTCATTGAACAGAAGGAATTTTTAGACTTACTTTCTGTCACTCAACACAGCTAAGATAACATGACTGTTGGTTTCCTGCAGATTCAAGGCAAATGTCTGAGGCAAGATCAGACAGGCCAGGAACCATGTCACACAGAAAAATTTATCTTTCACAGTTCCATCTTAGGTGGTACTCCTTATGCATCATCTGGGCAGCTCCTACGGTCATGTCTTATTTGTAACAGGAGAGTATTCAGAAGCCTGAGTCACACATAAGGGCATTACTGCCAAAACCATGACCCAGTAAGATAGTCTCTATTCCAAAGCCACGTGTCCAAATTCATGGTGCTCCTCCATAGAATTTAGGACATGTTAACATAATGTTAAAAAAAAAAACAAACACACACACAAAAAGATGGGAGATGATTGACAGAGTAAAAAAAAAGGACATTCTGGCACAATATATCAAATGATTGTCATCAGGCTGTTTCCAGCTCAGTCTCACTCACTCTGATGTTGTACAAAATAGTAATATTTGCCAAAAATGAAAGACTCTCATGAAGTAACCTGTAGCAGATCTGACTGCCAACCTGAAAAAAAGCAAAATCCAGTAGCCATACTGTACTTTTCTACCATGCAGCCTGGGAGAAAGAATAGATCAAAGACTTATGAAGTATATAACCAAGAACACTATGTGGCTTTTCATCAAGGAGCTTAGACTATTCTGATGTGTTGCATTACATTCTGAATATTTCCTCACTCTGGCATAGAAAGATGCATCATCTAAAACCATCTTTCTATATGGGAGGGAGAGGAATGATGTAAAGGTAAAGCCTGGAGAGAGGCTTAATATGCTGTATTTCTGTTTGTGTTCAGCAAGGACAAAGAAAAAATCCTTAAGAAAAAGAAAGGCTGCAGTTGATGATGTGGTTAATACTAAATTTCATACTCAGGTACATTAGAGTGGGATTGGTGGTTCACTATAACTGTTCATTGTTGATTAGAAACAGTAATATCAGCAGGAGTTACAGCCACTGCATAATACAGAAGACATTGACCTACTGTGCTACTTTATCACCTGAGGTGGCATTCATCTCACCTAACATTAGCCACCCAAAAATTACCTGCGTAACATATAGTAGTGGAGATAAACGAACCTCTTCAGTGTGATTCCTCTCATCCCTAGGTAGGTATTCACAGTGCATAAGATGAATTGTCCTTTGGAGATGCCTCACTCTGTGAATTTGGCTACATGATTATGACAGGTCAGGTACCTACATATTAGGTGGATAAGGTTGGATATGACAAAATTTATGCTTATGCATTTGATACTAACAGCATGTCTTCACTGCACAGTACAAATCCATGAAGGCATGTCTCAATGTTCTTATTAAAAGCCATCTTGGGAACCAACGTAGGGAAATTTGTGAGGAATAATTTAGCTTGAGAAGATGACTGGTTTTCTCTGGTGAAGGAGCTAAGCAGCCATTGACACAAAAATCTCTCCATACCCTCTGCAAGTCACAGCAGTTATAGAAGAATAGGATCAATACCTACTACCTGGGAGGTTTAATACCCTCAAAAGATCTTCTATATAAAAGTTATCACATAAAGCTTAATGCAAAATTCTAGCAATATCTAGGGAACCTCATCTTATTATTACTGTTCTTTTATCTCCATCCTTGATAAAATAAGCAGTCCTAATTTTTAGAACCGTATTCTATTCCTGTGACACATGAATTGTCAGTTTTCATTTGCTTAACAATAGCTACTTACCTTTTGCAGTAATAATTTACAGACGGTAATTTAAATACAGTCTAAAAGGTATGCACTTTGAACAAATTTGAGATGCCAGTTTTGCCCAGTGGCAAATAGTGATAAAATCTGATTTTCTTTTCTCCTCCAACAATTTGGAATTGAACCATTTCTCCCTAAGTGGTGTCTACTCTGTGTACTCACATGCACATCTGGAATTCACATAAGGAATGATAACCAAATGTTGGTCATACTTTTAAATGTACATCCACTTTTAAAATGGATTATTATTACAAGCATTTTAATGCATATATAGCTTTGATCGAATTATATGTCAGTGGGACATGGGCAGCAAACCGTTTGTAGCATTTTTTTAGTTACTGTTTAAAGAATCTTGAAAATTCTCTTGTGATTGAAAGTTCAGTAGAAAGGCTCTCTACATCTCTATTTACCTACTTCATGGTGTTTTGACAGATTTTATATATGATCAGCTGTAATACTGACTAAAGTAAAGCTGCAATTTTATAAGCAGTAAGCCAAGCAGATACTATTCAGATTAAAAGGAAAACAAAACTGAGGCAGCACTAAGGGTGAGGGGAGAATCAAGTTGTTTCAAATAGTATGTTTTATTGTGAAAAATTTGATCAAAAAATGCAGCACTACTAAGGAATTTACCCCCCTTTTTATATAATTTCTTTGCAGTGAATTAAATATTCTCTGCATTAGAATCTTGTAGTTTTGGCTTTCTCTTGTAATGCTATTGCATTTTTTCCCATTTCTAGAAAAGCAAAGGTGAATTTTTAAAAATGTGAAAGGTGATTTGGACAATAGTGTGATTTTAAAGTAATCTTACAATTTATTTTTTATTTATGTGATAGTTCCAAGGCTACTTTCAACAACCTGATATATTCTGAGGTTGAGCATCATTGGGGAAACATCTATATCAATGAATTAATTCAAGAGGTAGCCTTGGTAGAAGAAAGATTATGGTAAGTTCTTTTACTTTGTCAGTACACTTTTGAGGTGGAAAATAGGTACAGTTTTAAACATTTTTCTACACAGACAAGCTGCGATAAGACAAAAAGTTTGCAATGATTAGGGCAAAAGCAGACTCATTATGTGACTTTTGTTTTTCAGCTGGCATGACTCCAAAGCAGTTCCAGAGCTAAGACTCATTAGTTGTTACTCTCATCTGTAGGTTATTAAATATCACAGTTGCTAGAATTCATGACAGTCAAAACATTTGCGGAGAGGAGAGGAGGGGAGGGGAGAGGAGAGGAGAGGAGAGGAGAGGAGAGGATTTTTGAACTGCTATGCTTGGCAATATCTAAAAGGCCTTAAAAATTGATTTAACTCTTGGAAGCAACTCTTTTAGCAAACTTGGAAAACGTATTTCCTGTCTGTCCTAAATGCATCATAAGAAATAATAGTAGTAATGCCTGGAGAACTGGGCAGCTGCTATGGCTGTCATTAAAGGCATGAAGACCTTACTCCAGAGGGAACAGTTTTTATGTCAGCCATGGCTCAGGGTTAGGCACTGCTGGATTAGAACATGCAATTTTTAGTTTTGAGCCCTGGTTCAAGAGGACACCCTACTTTAGGACAGCGCTTAAATTTATGCACTTGTGTAACAATTCTTTCTTAGCTGTACTGAAGAAAATGAAGGGATAGACTGTTAGGATGATTAGAAAAAGATATTCACTTTAACAGATGTTTAAATTACATTTACTTAATATTTACTTACTTATTATCTGATCCAAACCTACGGAATCTAGACACTTGATGCTGCTGATAAATTCGTGCTGACTGTTTAATGGAATTTTTGCAGTGGAAACTCTAAATGTATCTTAGAAATATTAATAAACATTTACAAATGGTAAGCTTGTGACTTGATGTAGAACATGCAGCATTCAGCACTCTAATGAACTTTAATGGTTGGCTGAAATTCTGGGAATAATTGAAAAATTAGATATCTAAAATCTATCTCCTCTGAAGGGACTTTTCCACTAAAGCTTTTTGACAGAGTAGCAGAAGTGTAGCTCTTTATTTGTTGCTTTTCTTACACCCACATTGTCCTCAAATTGAAACAAAATTCTCTTACACAAATTCTCTTACACAAATGCGGTGCTTGTTATTAGGTAATGTACCTAATTAGATGTAATTACCATCACAGGAGGTTTGTTCAGAGCATTATAATTTTTTTAATGTCAACCTGTTCATCATTTAAGCAGACAGCTAAAATATATATTTATATAACCATCAATATTTAATTAAGCAAAAGACTTCTCTATCTCTGTCGTAGCATAACTTGAAAACAAGGAAGCTCTAGGAGGGTACTTTGCTTTTCTCCTTGATATCTCACTGTAGTCCGCAAATGGCTGCTTTCTAATTTTGCAGAATGTCACTTCTCTCCCCTTTCCCCATGAAAGTCAAATTATATATGTATTTAATTTTTCCATTACTGAAATATGTTTCTGACACCCAGACGTACATTTCATGGCACTCTGGCTTCAAGTCCCCAAATACTACATTCCTCAAAGGTTTATATGTGTAAAACAAAGGGAAGTTGAGAAGATTAACAACCGTATTCGGTTTCAATAATTTACTTTCATGGACTTATTCCTATAACAGAATTAAAAATCAGGTCCCATAGACACACAGAATCTGGCAGGGATTATGTGGAAATTTGCTGTTCTTGACCATTGAATGAATTCATTGGAACTGATAGTTGTAATTAATTTCTTCTCTGCTTTTCTGAATATTCTGCTTTACCCTTGGAGATAAGAGATGATCTCTTTTTGCATCAGTCCTGGAAATACCATTTGTTATTTTTATCTAAGGATTTATTAATAGACACAGACACAAATTTGGAAGGCTTTCACATTTTGAAATTTCACCTCTGTTCTTCATTTCAGCCTGTCACACAGTGAATTCATCAGTGTCATTTATGTCTTGTAGTTGTGAATTTTTATTGAAGCCTCAGGCATTGCCATAGTGAGTCCAATTGAAATTTGTTCAACATATTCTGAAGAGTTGACTATGCTGCAGTTAAAAGTGTGAATTACCCTGACTCACCTGAAACTTTTAATAATTTATGTTTTAAAAGGGGCTGTTGATGCACTCTATTGAGTTTGATGCTAATGTATTTGATAAAAAATCATTTTGAGGATAAGGCTTAAGTTCAAACCTCTGATTCTAGGTGTATAAATTAAAGAGAAGTGGCTAAATACTTAGGCCAGCCAAGAACTCACAGCTCTGAACTGCAGCTATTCCTCACCTGTGATAATCAGGTCAAACAATGCAAAGGCAGCCCAATAGACTAACAATTAAACAAAACAACAACAATAGAACAGAAACCTATGTTTCAAAATACGGGATGCAACTGAGACTTGAAACTAGTGCTTAGAACATACTGGTTGTTGGGATTTATCCTGCATTATCGAGCACTGAGGTACAATGAGGTGAATAGACAGGGTGCTCGATAATCTCATGTAGGTTCCCTTCTCACAAAATGTCAAACCAGATAAACTTTTCAGGTCCCTTCCAACCTGGACTGTCCTGTGATTCCATGAATAGTAGACTACAAGAGGTAGCTGTAGACTTCAGGTAACTCCAGCCGCACTCACTATGGACTCTACACCATCTGCCATAACTGGGGCCCAAAATCATGATATTATGAGTACTATGTGTATGGTCACCTTGGGGGATCAAACAGTAGTAAACAATTTATGCTACTAAAGTGTCCTAATACTCTTATTTGCTTTAATATAGACTTGCCTGAACAGAAACAAGCATATATTCAGCATGCCTCAGTGAGATATTTCAATAAAACTGAATTTTTTAAGGGAAGTGATTCAATGGCCTGGACCCTGAAAATACATTATTCTAGTCATAGTGAAACCTGCGGAAGAGAACTGCTTGCCGAAATAGTAAAACACTCTTTGAAGACCAAGGTTTAAGTCTACTTGGGATTCTTCAGCCTAGTACATACATCCTGCCCAGAAATAAAGGGAAGAAAACCCAAGATATTCTTTAGTAGTAGTAGTAGTAGTAGTAGTAGTAGTAGTAGTAGTAGTACTACTACTACTACTACTACTATTATTGTTATTATAATTATTGTAATTATAATTATCATTTAACATACTATCTTTAAGAGACTCAGAGCTGTACATTATACTGGTTTGTGATCTAAATAATGGGTAACAGAGCCATTGACAATGTTTTTACAGAGGCCACTAGGGCATATTGTGACCTATCTTTTGTTGCCATATCCTAAAGAGCACGGTTATCTGCGTACCCTCTCCAGGAGCAGACCTTTAGTCAGGCTGTGCAGACTGGGAGCTGCTCTTGAACTACAAAATCTTGGTGGTAGGTCCTCTGTGAGCGTCAAGGACGGCCACTGTCATCTTAAGACACAGTTCTCTGCATTTGTGTGCTGCTTTTTTTTTTTTTTTTTTTTTTTTTTTTTCCATTCTGAAAAGTGCCAAACAATGCAAGGCCTGTGTGATCTTCTGAAGCGGTGAGGTTTTTATGCTGTGAACCCAAAGCGCGTCCACATGGCCGGTGCTGCAGGGGTGAGGCCTGGCAGGGCGGCACGCAGGACTGCGGGGAGGCACAGCCCCCTGGCATCCTGCAGGAGGATGGCGCAGGGCCATGGCAGCTGGACTTGGGTCACTGTTTTCCAACTTGCTGATTGGGAGGTACCTCTGGAATAAACCCTGCCCAGGCTATGTTTTGGTAGGAACTGTCACTCCATATCAAAAGAGAGCCTGGGAGTGAACTAAAGCTCATGTATTGCAAATAATCATGGGACCAGGACCTAAAAAAAGAGCTGGAGAGCTAAATAACTTGTAGCACACATGTACCTTAGGCTGCTGGAAACAGTGGAGATGATACAGGATGTGCCTTTTCTCACTGTTCACTGGCATAAGCCACTGCTTAAAAATAAAAAGAGGGAACTATTGCAGTAAGCTATTCTGCAGCAATAAAAGGAAGCATGAAAGAAGACCGTGTCTCAGTTATTAGTCCCTCCAGAGTTCTTACGCTCTGACATTGTACCAATTTAATGGTATGTTTTATTTTAAAATCTAATGTTTAATACAAAGATTAATACAAAATATACAGCTTCTATTCAGGCTGCAGATGAAAAAAGGACCTAGAAATACCTTTGTACAAGATTCTGGCATCTCCTATCATGCTGCTAGCTCTACAGATAGGCCAAAACAGCATTTCTGCCGGTTCTTGCTGTTCTTGTTAGGTAGGAAGGCGTCTTGAAGAATATTGTAATTTCAAAATCTAAGATGAGATGACTTACAAAATCTGTAATATGAAATTTAAGAAAAAGAAAAAGTTGCATTTTAAAATGTGGATGTCAGTCTCCAGAGCCCAACCCAGGCTTGCTGAAATCCAGCTGATTTGGAATGTTCCCTTCCATTCCATGGCAATTATTGACTTTCATAGAATCATATAATAGAATCATAGAATTGTAGCATTACAGAATCATCTAGGTTGGAAGGGACCTTTAAGATCATTGAGCCCAACCGTCAACCCAACACTGCTGAAACTACTATTAAACCATGTCTCTAAGCACCATGTCTACACATCTTTTAAATACCTCCAGGGATGGAGATTCCACCACTTCCCTGGGCAGCCTGTTCCAATGTCTCATTTTTTCTGATGAAGAAATTTTTCCTAATATTCAATCTAACTCTCTCCTGGCACAACTTGAGGCCATTTCCTCTTGTCCTCTCACTTGTTACTTGGGAAAAGAGACCGATCCCCACCTCGCTACAACCTCCTTTCAGGTAGTTGTAGAGAGCGATAAGGTCTCCCCTCAGCCTCCTTTTCTCCAGGCTAAACAAATCCAGTTCCCTCAGCTGCTCCTCATAAGATTTGTGCTCTAGAGCCCAGTTCCAGCTTTGCTGACCTTCTCTGGACATGACCCAGAATCTCAATGTCTTTCTTGTAGTGAGAGGCCCAAAACTGAACACAGTAGTGTGAGGTGGGGTCTCACCAGTGCTGAGTACAGGGGAAAAATCACTTGCCTAGTCCTGCTGGCCACACTATTCCTGATACAAGCTAGGATGCTGTTGGCCTTCTTGGCCACTTGGGCACACTGCTGGCTCATATTCAGCTGGCTGTTAACCCACACCCCAAGGTCCTTTTCTGCTGAGCAGCTTTCCAGCCACTCTTCCCCAAACCTGTAGCACTGCATGGGGTTGTTGTTATCCAAGTGCAGGACCCGGCACTTGGTCTTGTTGAACCTCGTATCATTGGCCTCAGCACATTGATCCAGCCTGTCCAGATCCCTCTGTAGAGCCATGCTACCCTCAAGCAAGCCAACATGCCTAACTTGGTATCATGTGCAAACTTACTGAGGGTGCACTCAATCCCCTTGTCCAGGTCCTTGATAAAGATATTAAAGAGAACCAGCCCCAGCACTGAGCCCTGGCGAACACCACTTGTGACCAGATGCCAACTGGATTTAACTCCATCCACCAGCACTCTTTGGGCCCAGTCTCTTTCTGTAAAGAGAAAAAAATACATGTATATTCATTTTTACATTTCAATGTTTTCCATCATTTTCGTCACTACCATAAGCAAAAATGAAAACTGTACAAAGGGCCAAAGACTTATCTGAGATCAGGTGGTCTCATATGAAACACCCCAAGGAGAAAAAAAAAAACAAGAAAAAGACAAATAGGTGATATGCAAATAAACAAAATGAGAAACAGAAGCATAAAATGAGGTATGTGGTATATTATCAAAACTACCAGTGCTCATGGTTGCTTTTTGCTTGTCTGGACTATTGCTAGGTGACTGACTGATCATTATTACTGCTTTTTATTCTATGGAATTTTCAATAGCACGTTACTTTACATCATCTTCTCATCCAGGTTGGCTCTCATTCTTGATACATATGTTAGGTACAGAATCACATTCATATTTCAGTTATTCAGAGAGTGCTTTACTTCTGCTCTTTTCCCCCATCCTTTCTACAAACAAAAGCTCTTCTTGCCTTTCCTGGATAGCATGACTTTGTGCTAAATTTAAGACCAATGACTCAACCTCTTTCCTGTTTGCTTGCTTGTAGAAGCCAAATTTTCTAATCAATCTGTTTGCTTAGGACTAGTTTCAGGACACCTATTACCTTCATATCTAAACACTTTCATCTGAGTGTCTATACACAGCAATAGATCAGATCCATAGTTGCCAGAAGAATTTCAGAATCTTCATGTGATAGAAATGCAAACTAGATATGTGACAAGCACTCCTCAATATTTCTGGAAAAAGCACTGATTCCCACAGCTTCAGCATTTTTGTTAATTTGATTGGAAGACCATGATAAATGCGAGCTATTTGCATTGTTAGAAGACAGTAACATGGAATATTACACAGATGATCACAATGAAATTGAATTTTCCAACAGTTAGCACATAAAATATAACTGAGGATGCTACAAAAAAAAAAAAGGAGAAAAAAATCCATTGAAGAGAGATTTTTATGGTATCACTATAAGAGTGGTTGGCAAGCGTTCACGTTTGAATGCCTTTGCTACAAGGACAATCACTATAATGTTGCCCCACAGAGATGTATAAGTTGCTTGTAATTACTTGCTTTTGCACATATAGGGATTGTCTATGTCCATGTGGTATTCCATACTCTATGATATCTTCATTCCGGAAAACACTGACATTCCATGTGCAACCCAGATGCTTTAGCTAAATACAATATCCCACCCCAGACTTATATATCTTGCACAGGGACTCATTATCTTGACAGTTTACAACTTCTAGTAAAATTACTGAATGATGCAGAGAATGATCCATAATCTAAACCATGTTCAGATGCTGCCTTCAACACCTCGCTGTTGTCAGGATCTTTTTGTCTTTCTTTGTGAAAGCCAACACTAGCTCGAGACATATTCATCCTAGCCTCCTCGGTGAATGTGTGGACTCCCTGGTACAGAGGGGATCGTGGGCAGAAGCGAGATGAGAGCACCTGCATCCTGCAGACTGCATTCCACACTGGCGGCCGCCAGCTCCACACTGAACACCCATTATCACCAGGGTAGCGGCTTTACTGGAGTCAGACAGGTGTAGCCCAACACTCTGTTATGCCTTTTGTAGTCCTAATTGCTAGTTTCTGGAAAGAACAAACAAGATACTTATAGTTAAATAAATATGTATGGAAATCCCTTTACAGCTTTAGATGACAAACTGAATAACATTCTCTTCCACTGACTAGTAACATCCATAGATATGAGCTGGTATTTTGTTTTTCAGCATAACTGTCATAGGACTGAGTCTGTTATTTCTAACATCTCGATGAACTGGTTTCTTATACTGGTGCGAAACTAACTGTGCATTCACAACCCTTTATTTTGGTAGCTGTCAAGGGAAAAACAAAGAAGACCTGGTTTTGAATTTAAGAAGTGTTTTATTTTTACAAAGTGTCAGTTTATCAGATCATCTCAGATCACATCCCCATCACGGACCAAAGTTTTTCAGATTTGAGATGGTACTTCCGTTCTGAGAAAGCCTCTCAATATAGTCAACCACCTCTCAATGAGGGTTACCCTCTGCAATGTGGGATGTTAAGCACCATGCCTCGCACTAAGGTTTTTCACATCATCAGGCAATGTTAAAAATTAATGTCTTTCCTGTGCTTTAGATTTTGGAAACACAGGAGAAATCTCTTCTGTTTAGCTTTAATTATATTTTCCTGTCCTTCCAAAAATGATGTTAAAGGACTTTGTTTAAAAATCACTGTATAATTAATGGTTATGTTTAATAGTATAATAGTATGTTTATTTGTGTTATCTTCTTAATATGAGCCCAGGGCAAAGAAATGGGAGGTGGGCTTCTATACTCTACTGAATAGTAATGCCATTCATAGTTGTGAAAACAGAGATCCAAATCTTACATGGGTAACAGTGAGTTACCCTTCCTGACGTGATAAAGAAAATTGTTAACAGAGACTACTGCTGAGGTATTTTGCTTTCAAATTTAGGTATGTGATACGCAACTGCAGTTGAAAGTAATCTGGCTTTTACTGTCAAGTAATTATTGCTCACCTAACCTTCTCACCACTTTTGAGAAATAATGGTATCTCCTACAATTTTAATCGGATGGTTTTGTTTGTTTTTTTTCTTCTGCCTAGGTATTAAAGTTCTTACTGGTCTTTCTATCAACCTCTGTTATGATCTGCTAGCTGTGTATATGTGCAAAAATTTAAAAAGATGTTGGCAAGATGGATTGCTGCAGGGAATGGTTTTTCACATTGTAGGCACTTATGCATATTTAATCCAACTTTGTATATGTATTTTTGGGTTTACTTCATGCCAGAAATTCCAGTGAGTAACTGTGGGATAATTATATTCTGCTTTGAAAGTGAACCATTTGGTATCTTAAACAGGACTCAATCTGATGGCAGTTTGCCATTTTTGCTAGAAGCAAAGCAGCCATTGTAGTTCCAAATCCTACAGATCTTGGGATTTTTTCCTTACCTTAATGATGTAAACAACTGTGGTTCAGAAATGGAGTCACATACATTTAAAATTATGTCTGTTGACAAGGACTTGTAGGATTGTTTCTTTAAGTTCTTGGTAGGTCTTCATAAAAATCCAAAGGAGGAAGATCCTGCGGGAAGGCATATCTTTTCATACCAAAGACAATTATACTTTCCCATTCACCTCACTCCACTTGATATCTGCTATCTTGTGATTCTTTCCATCCTTGTGCAAAGAAGCTTACAGCCACTTATGACTAATGCCACCTACTACTCTTCGGGCACGCATTGGTTATTCAGCATCTGCAGAAAAACTTAACTTCCTGTCTTGAAGTTGAATTCTTAATGATTCATTTATCTGACAGTTCTAGTGTTGGCTGTAATACAACTATTGACAAGTCCCCAAGGAAGAAACGTACTACTCATCTTCTTATTTCCACCATCATTTTTCCAGAGGCAATGGGTTCGAATCAAATCTTCCTTCTTCTCCCTTTACCTTTCGTCTGAAATACTCTCAAGCTGAGTATGACTGTACAGGGATCAGAATTGAGATACAGCAGCCATTTGCTGGGTTCTAATTATTAACAATTTCCACAGCTGTCATACAGTACCTCATTTTAATGGGTTGTACTAATAAAAGGAGTATTTCTGTGCACTGGGACACAGACTGTCCTCACGTAATTTAGGCAGCCTGCCGTAAGCACACTTATGGGTAAGTACTTAGGGACTGCTACTTACTGCAAAAGGCTTCCCCTAAATTAAAATAGTGTATTTGAAATTAAAATAGTGCATATGTTGCATTAATAAAGTCATAAACCATGTTCAATCAAGCTGCTCTATGTCACTGGAGAAGTTTTAATCAATCAGATTGTGTTCTCTTTTTAATATTGTTCCATTTGGAATTGTCCAGAGACCTGTCCTGAAACAGAAGATCATTAATTATTATTTTTTTTTAATTATTGAACATGAATGATCACAGCAGTTGCAGATTTTGCATAACCAATAAACTGAGAAAAAATATCTCTTTGGGGTTTAACATTTACTTCTATTTGACTATTTGATTCTTTAACAGAGACAGAATGAGGCAGCAACATGACAGCTTGAGACCCCTGTACATCAGTTATCAAATCAGGTCAAACAAGACATTAAATACAGTAAATACTGTCTTAAAGATATGCCCTAAATTTAGAAAAGATGTTGCCTCATTTGGGAGGTATTTTGACTTTTAAGTTTTAAGTGCCTATTATACAGAAGCAACTGGGGGTTTGGGGAGTTGGATGAGATGATCTCCAGAGGTCCCTTCCAACCCTGACCATTCTGTGATTCTGTGAACTGTGTAAATGCTGACCAAAATCACATATATATTACTGGGCTCTGGAAGCTGTAAAAATAAATTATTTTTGCAATTTTTAACACATTAAGCAACACTACAGACTCTTCTGACTACCATTGGGATTTGAAATTAGATAAATTACTAATTTTCATTCAGGAATGAGCCTATCACCCATTCTCTTGGCTGTATAAAATTTAATGTACTGATAGGAAGAAAAACTTTTTAATGGAACAAAACTCCATTTGAAATTTATAACCTCGTGAAACTGAAATGTATTGTGTGGGTATGACATATATTTCAAGTTTTGGCCTGGCTGTTTTTTTCCAAGTCCAAGCTTTAGCTTGTTGTAAATGGTCAAAATCAAAAGACCTACGGAAATAATACAAAATTTAATATACATGACATAACGAATACAAATCTTGGGTTTAAACCAGTCTGATGATTTTCAGAGCCTAAGGCAATATGAGTACTTGTGGTTTATCGTAAGTATACTTTTTCTCAGTTAAGCATTGTTAGTGTTTCTTCTTCTATAACCTCTACTGTCATATGGAGAATTCGAGATGGGTGTTTACTTGAAAAATTTCCACTGACTTCAGTGGGTATTAGGAGAATCTCCAAAACTATATTTGCACAGCAGGATCCCAGAGAATATCAGAGCCAGGCCCAGAAGCGCACCATCACCTTATTCTCCCTCTCTCCCTCCCCTATGTCCTCATCTCCATGGGTAAGAAAGTGGATGATTGGGCCAGGGGAAGCAGCACCACGCATCTGCAATCGGGGTGTTGGAGGATTGGGACCCCCGGCATGTCAGGATTCTCATCTGCTGTGCCGTCTAGACATAGCCTAAGTGCACTTGCTACAGCACTCTGACAGCGGCACAGCAGAGACATTTTTCTTTCTTTAAAGAAATAGAAACAGTAAAACCTTGTAAATACAACACCCATTTTACAAGGTTAAAACAGAAGGCGGTAAAAGCAAGACTCAAGGCGTCTGGTTCATCTCATTTTCTGTCAGTGTCACTTCAGGATAATTCAGACTTCTTCTAAAAATAATGGTATGTGGGATATTTTTTTCAAGGACCAACAAGGTTCTATACATGTGTAGGGTTAATATGTAATTAATACATTTTTTTGCATCTATGTGCATGAACATTATGTGTAGAGCTGCACCCGTGTGTATGGCTATCTGTATGTGTGTGTGCATCTTGACCAGCTTTTATAACGATTGAGATAAATACTACTCATTAGAAAAAAGAACGTTTTCTTATAGCACACATATTGCTTAAAGCTGTGGGCAAAATGCATAATCAAAAAAAGCACATTTTTCTCCTGGTGATTTTATTTATTTATTGCTCCTACTGCATCTACAGATACTGAATTATTTGTTTCATTATCTCTTTGTACTTTCCAATACGCAAAGTCCTTATCTACAGAGAGGCTTCAATCGTATTCAAACTCTTTCTAAAAAGACTTGTAACATCTTGGCTATTTTCTCATTTGTTGGACAACAGATATCACTTATGACATCTGAATTAAAATTACTCTTTTAGGCAAAACAGCAGGACAACTTTAATTTTGTTAATATTTTGAAGCAAGTAGATCAAGAGGTGAGAACATTTATAGCATGTACTAAACAGAACATGACAATATAAACCTAGAATGTTCTGCACATATAATTCCTTTATCTAAGGATGAACACTGACACTATCACTGTCTTCTAGGTTTTCAAATGGACGAACAAGGCAGTTGTGGCTCTGTCATTATCACAACGTTAGCAGCAATTTTCCAGTTTACTGCTATAGCCATTTACCTTGCTTTCTCTGTGCCTGTCAAGTATTGAATTAGTAAATGCACAGTGATCATCATTAACAAGAAATCAGTACTTACTATACTTTCCAGTGTGTGAACAGTGAGTACCTCATCTTCTAAGTTTAAGATTACATTATGCACCAAAAAGGAACAGGTAGTCTAACAGTCACATTCACCATTATGGGTGACTCATATATGTATGTATGTATATACGTCCATGTAGCTAAGACATACAAATGGTTTTCAAATCCTTAAGAATGAAAAGTGTTACAAAATGCTAGAGTGTCAGTAATTCCCACACAGAAATCAAAGAGCCAGACCAGTGAATTACAGAAATGGTTATAGTGGCTACCAGTCTGGCTGCGAGATAACCAGTGTTGTCCCATTCTGAAAGACGAAGGGTACTCCTGCCTTTCCCAAGCGGTTCCAAAGCAGAGCTGGCTAGACTTTTGCTTTGCTTGACATTACTTTCAGTAGATTTTTAGGAAAAAGTATCAGGAGCTGGGAGATAGCAGTAGTGCTTCCAGCTTTTCATGGTTTGCCACTAAATAGAGATATTTATAAATTACATTTTTCTAGAAGAAAATAGATATTCACATATTTTTTTTTTCCCTTACTTGGTTTCCTTTTGTGTTCTTTTTTCACATTATCTACTGACAAGAGTACAGAACAGTTTGTTGGTAGAAGGAGAACTTGAGCAGTGATATTTTACTGTTCTAGCTACAAACTCCGTAGTCTGATCTAGGTCACTGATGCAGAGGGCTTTCTGTTTTCATTTTTTCCTCTGCTCATGGGACAGCCATAAAGAGATTAAAGGGATAATGGGTCTGATCCAAAGCCCTCTGTGGGTAATAGCAGAGCTGACAACAATTCTGTTTCACAGCAACTTCTGAGATTTGGGGATTTGTTTTCATTCCACTTCGGAACAAGTGGACATTTTTGCTAATTGAAATTCTTTTGAAACATTCATGTTGACTATAAAATGTGATCTTTTTGAAACAGGAAGAAGTCTGTTCCTTGATAATCAGAAAAATGGTATGAGAGGTGAGGGTTTCACATTAATCCCCTCTTTCTTATAACATGGGACCAGGTTTTTCATCCCCTAACTAAATAGATCAGTATATTAATACCTCCCTCATCCAGAACATCAGGCAACTATGTATAAGCAGAAAATAATTTCCATTGGCTCTAGTTGTCTTTGAATCAAAAACATAGAAACAAATACGGGCTTTCCTCTTAATTTTTAACATGTAAAAAAAATATTAATGCAGAAATTTCTACATTCTAATCTACACATAATAATGGAACAGTTTCTTTTCTTTACTCAGTCTTAAGCACTGTTACACTAAAACCACACTGAGTATTGTTTCTTTAAGTACTGCTTTTACTACAGGGAACTCTCTAATAAACCTAAATGACTTTTCTGTAAAATTTCTACTTGATAAAAAGACTTTCAGAGTACTGACTTAGAGGAACAGTGGCAATTGTGATTTGGGGTGGGGGGGGGTGTTCAATATTTTTTCTTTGATGGACTTGGTGGGATTGATTTATGAGCTACACAGTAATAATGTTGAGTGATAAACCAAAATTAATGTCCAGTTTGCAATCTGAAAGAATTAATATTCATCTAAGACACAATGATATGGAACTATATCTGTGTCACACATGATGAGCATATATTGCTTTCAAAAGCTGTTTTACAAATATATATTCTTAGAAACACTTAAACTTATAATTGTAAGTTTCAAAAAAACGAGTATTTTTGTCTCCTTTTTATTTATTTTGCTAATTCTTAAAATAGAGAAGTCTCACTCACAAGATTATGCAATATAGTGTATTACCCACAGATGTTGGGGAATGCGGATCACAGCTTGTGGCAGGATTGCCATCACTGGTAAAGAGTGTGCCCATAAGAGCACATAAGTCCAACATATTTTCTTTTTACTTGTTTTAAGAATACTTTTTTTTTATCACAACTCCACATATTCTCAACATTTCCAACTTGATTTGTTCTATGCAGTATTTCAACTTTTTGAATACATAGATTACATAAATTGACGCTGGTGCCGTGATAATTAAAACTCTTAAAAATTTAAATCTTTTCTTTGGATCTCTAATATTATTTATGTTGTCTACGTTCTTTTAAGTAATGGGTTTATATACTATTTACACGTGAATTGAAGATACCTAGTGAGAACAACACTAAAAATTTAGCATTCATTACTTCAGAGTTCTTTTGCAACTATAATATTTCACTGTATTCAGAACCTTAGAGCCCTGATTGCTGATTTTCAGGGACTCGTACTGTGTGTGTGCATGCATGCACACAGCTCCCCATGACCATCACCATCTGCCGTTAAAAAAATATTACCATTATTATTCCTGGTTCTGTGAAGAGTTCTCTATTTCACTGTTGCTCTTTCCTTCTTGGAGTCTCAGACATAGCTGGGTAGAACGTGGAAATAAATGTTCACGTTTCCACACTCTGAATGAGCAACAGTGGACAGGAGAGATTCAGTGACTACGATATCAAAAGAAATCAGACTGAAGACAGCGTCGGAGCTGTTACTCTTTGAGCAGTAGGCAGCTTAGTGAAGCCTGTAACGTGGGAATAGCTCAGGGTTGAAAGATCTCAGGGCATCTTGAGACTTTAAGCCCCATTATTGAAGAGCTAGCAATATTAAGGAGGCTTGGGGGAACTCAGTTTCATGAAAGATCGCGGATTATCGCCCAGACTAGAATATCAAGTTCAGGAGGGTCGATTGGCATAAATCTTAGTTTGCCAGGCAGATGTAGAGTTTTTCTAAGATCCTTTTCAGCTCCACATGTCAGTCTTTGGAGTCTCTCTACATGATATTCACGTCTGGGTTGTGCTTTTAATAGAGCACTTAATCACAAGAGACTGTGGAGTATCTCCTAAGCGATTCTTCTCTGTGATCCAGTAGCATTAAACCATTTTGTGACCAGAGGAAGCCACAAGCAAAACCCATAATTTAGACAAGAGAACCATAAAATCCAGACAGAACCTTTTGCCTGATGTACCAGGAAGAATACAAATAATTCATTATGTATGTGGTAGTTCCTTGAATCCCTCTCTTTTTATCAGAAAGAAGGTTTATAATGAGAATTGCCATACTTCAGCTTTGACTTTTTTTTTTTTTCCTCAGTATTTCAGTTTGTCAGAATGTGTCTCTTTGTCCATGAAACGGCTGCAGGTTAATAGTCTTTTCCCTCTGCAGAGAGGGAGCCAGCATGCTAATGTAAAACCTCTAGGAAGTAGCCAGCGCAGGTGTTGAAAGTAAATGATTTATCTATTGGCAGCTGTACATCAACTTTCTGTATGGGAGCTGCTGCAAGTGGTTGTTCCAGCCTTCAGTTTGATACAAGGGCACAGAGAAGCTTCGATATATATCAGCACCCATCAAGAGTAGCTTGGATTCAGATGCCAATCAGTCAAAACAGGTTGCATGAGCACTACACAGACTTGTACATAGACTTTCTGTTATAAATAGAATTAGTCCGATTTTTTTTTTTTTTTTGGCAGAATGCTTCCATTGGCAGAAAAGCCAATTTATCAAAAGGATTTTGGTGGGGAGCCACAGTGGCACCAAGTGAGCTTGACAGAATTGTGTTTTGAAGCAAGCATCAAAATAAACTGATATTATCAGAAGAGAAAATACATATTTTTTTCTGGTTTGGAATTGCTTCTAATTTCACTACACTGAATAAAAGAAGAAAATATTAGAAAGGTTTTGACTGATGTGAAAGGAGCTTTCCTGAATTTTTTATTTATCTGGAAAACAACACATCATTTCCTACCAAATAAAAATGAACTTTCTCCCCATTTCTGGTCTAACTGATAAACTTCACAATGATTTAATATCTAAAATGCATGTATTACATATGTTTAAAAGTCTGCTTCCTTTTTACCAAACTTTATGTAAATTCTGGGGTTTTATGTTTGTTTCTTTTAAGAGCTATTAATCTACAATGGAAAAAAAATGTTAACTCAGCCCCAAATGTTAACTCAGTATTTTCTTTTAAAAACTAAGCAAAGTACAGAGTTAACATTTCTTTAAAGCATTCATAATACCATTGGCATAGAATCTAACTCACTGGTTAATGCCATGTAGAAAAAAAACCCAGGTATTTATATTCATTTCATAGCCATGCAACCCTACCCATGGTGGGTTTTGCTCAGGATTTCATAAGTTTGTGATAGATCTGTGACCCACTTATACTTAGTCTCCTAGTAACATCTGCAGTGAAAAATAAGATTGCTTTGATATGCATGTCTACCTTCTCTTTCCTTTTTTTTAAAGCTGAGGCCCGAGTTGAAGGCTAATTAACCTATAAAAACTACAGTGCCCAACTATTGCATACTGACAAGTGGTTTGTTTTCATCACGAACAAGCTGCAATTAATATTTGAGCACATATTAAATTATGGCTATTTTAATCACTTCTGCAGGTAATATCAGACCATTTTTGAGAGGTATTACTAAGGGAGAAATAGAATCAGAATATACTTAAGAGTCAATTTACTCTTCTGAAAGCAATAAATAATTTAATTTGGTGTACTTAAATAGTACTTAATTTTTCTCCTCAGTCAACCTTTCATTACAATAAGGAAAAGTCTACTAAAATAATTAAGTATGTAAAGAAGAGAATAAATGAATTATTCTTAGACAAATATTTGTAACAAAAGAAAGAAAAGTGTCACCATGAGCTAGTGAACATCCAGTGCACACAAACCAGGAAAAGTCGGAAAAAGTCAGCCAACTGATATTCAGAGGGAAGCTGATCATCCGAACTCAACTTCCAAGTTACCTATGGCAGAAAATAGGATACACGTTGTTTCCAGAGAAAATGGAATATTAAATGCAATGCCACAATTTTAAGTCTATAACTCTGCAACACTTTTCTCGCTGTTATTTTTCCCCCACAGAAATAATTACTAAGGAATTGTTAAAATGATTGGTTAAGTTTATATATAAGACATTCATTTTGTTTCTTCCCTGTTTGTAAGTGTGGCTAAAGCTTTCCGACAGATGCCTAGGTCAGTGGAGCTCCCTCCAGGAAGGGGGAGGAGAATGCAGGCAGCAAGACCAGAGCACTGGTCTGGGACTAAGACCATGCAGATGTCATTCTTAGTTTTTAGCAGATCTCATCCTTAACTTGAAAAAAAAAACTGGGTTTATTCCATCCTTCATTTTACTTCTGTGGAAAAATTATTTCAGAAATATGTAATATTTATAGAGAAGTAATACTTAGAAGACAGATTATTACTGTGAAGGACAAGTAGAGGTGGATAGTTCAAATTCATTCCTAGGTTTCATTGATGCTAACTGCACCTCAGAAGGAACCCTTCAAAGGTACCTTGTCAAAATGTTTTCCCTTGTATAAAAATAAGAAATATTTTGCACAAGTGTTTCTTATACTAATAAAAAATTACACATGTCATGATTTCTGAATGAGATGCTGTGTGTGTTTTTTTTGTATCTGTGAGCAAAACAGTGCTGGAATTGCATGGGGGCTTGCTTTGCTCTGGAATCAACAGCTCGTGGGAAATGCTGTATGAGAGCTGGAGCTTCAGCTTGGTACCTTCATGTTTTTGTAATGAGTGATAATCTGGCACACGCATATGCAGCACAGAAAACCTTTGCAGTAGGAATGTCCCAGAGTAGTTTTACTTCAGAAAAGTGGCAGGTCCTGCTTCATCACAGTTACAGGTGAAGTGTATTTTTCTGTTTGTACAAACTGTGACAGCCTTGAGGGCACTTCCAGCCCTTACTGTCCCTCTCCAGCCTCCCCTGGACTCTCACCCTTGCCCATGGGACGAAGAACACATTTCAGCTCCATCTAGGGCCATCAGCCTCTGCTGCAGGACACAGACCCACATTGTAGGTTTGCCTGTCTGCAGCGCTCTCATAACCATGCCTGTGCCCGGCCATGGACCTTGTGGAATTGGACCCTAATCTGTGGGTTGTCTTCCCAGCTTGACCTTGGACCTGACTTTGTTACTATACCAGTCTGGTCCTCAGGGAGCCATCCCAGCACCCTGACACCACCCAGGAAGGTGCATGTCCTACAGAGCTCTCAGCAGCAACCTGCTCAGAAAAGCTGTTCTGCAGCAGCACATCGAAGCAGAGGAGCCCCCAGGTGGGCTCCTTCCAAGGTATGGATAAGAGAACCACATGTAGCGGTGCTAGTTATGTCATCTGTATCACACTGAAGCAGAGAAGTAGCAGGCATTAGGTTTTGTGGGACATGACCGGAAGCCTAGCTCAGCAGATAACACCACATTTGTTGTGACTAAAAGTTGACTGTTAAAAAAAAAAAACAAACACAAACCAAACACACACATAAAAAAGTCAAAAACTCCAAAACTGTGCTTTTAATTGCATTACTGCTATTTTCCTTCACCTCCATTTTGGTCCCTGGACAAACCATGGAAAAGCACCTAGGTGGCAAACAACGCCTTTTCTACCAGAAAGCTAACCAAGATGGCCAAAAGGTGGGGACAGACTACGCTGAGAAGAAAGGGCTGTGCAAGGTTAGGTGGGGGCTGAGCAAAGACCAGAGTCACAGAGCTCTAGGGAACTGGTCTACTGGGAACAGTGTGAGTAAGAGCCATGTTCATGTTCAGCAGATGGCACCAAAGTGCGGTGGGAGAAGCACAAGTGGTATTGGGAACTATTTC
Organism: Charadrius vociferus; assembly: GCF_000708025.1. Classification (NCBI taxonomy): domain Eukaryota; kingdom Metazoa; phylum Chordata; class Aves; order Charadriiformes; family Charadriidae; genus Charadrius; species Charadrius vociferus. The sequence goes on along the minus strand of NW_009649464.1, from coordinate 580,817 downwards.
ACAGTTGTGAGCTGTTAATCCATGGCTAGGACAGGGGGAAAAAAAACCCAAAACTTCAAGACAGTCTAATTGATGGCAGAGCAATGCTGATTGTTCAGTAGCTGAGGAACTGGAGTATTTGACTCATTAATGCAGAAATGCAGTGGGTCGCACCATTCCGAGCTGGGTCAGTTTCTTCAAGAAACGTCAGCAAATAGTGCAGCTCCCACAGCCCGGATGGTTTTCCCTATGCCTGGATGTAGGGCACACACACAAACCACATGCATCATGGCAGAAAACTACTTAGATTTTAAAGGACAGTCAAACCAGGCCAGGTTCCTTCTTTTTCATGTGCGCTAAGCATCAGCCCTGTGTTCTGCCTACAGACACCTATCGTGTTCCTTATACCAAGGGACACCTACATCCCCTTCTCTGCAGTGAAGGAGCCATTCTTTGCATTTACAGCAAACACTGAATTCATTCACTGAGCGCGACATTGCTGTTGTGGAACGGAGGAGGGAAATCTGAGCTAAAGCAGCTGCCCTTTCTATTGAAGTTTCAGAGAGATGCCATGGTGGCTCCAGGCAGGAAGGATTCCCTCACTCACCCATGGGCAGAGCCACCTCTCTATTTCTCTGGCAGCCACAGAAGCAGTTCCTTTTTATCCCCTCTCCCTGACTGGGAGCTATGAGTGTGAAAAAACCATTGAGCCATCTGAAAGCACTTGCTGATTAAATAGCCATTACTCCCTTCATCCTCCCACAGGCAGACACTTGGGCCAGGTTGAAGATGCTGGGCAGACCGTGTCCTAATACCCATCTGTCAGGGATTATCTTTAATGGGTGTAATTTTGTACTTAAGCCTTAATACCTCTTTGCAGAGTGGTTTCAACTTTTGGGCAAAACTGTGACTTTTATTCCATCCACAAAAATTGTCTGAAGTATATACAAATGAACTTGAATGCCAGGAACATAGCAATCATTTTATAAACTATAGCTGTGTTATGGTTTGAGAAACCCACAACTATTTGTTGTCATTTAGACAATCATTCTATTACCCAATGACACCTCCCCACCCGGGAAAGGGAATCGGCAAAAAAGGAAACCCGGGGGCTGAAGTATAAACTGATTTAATAGAGTAAGATTAGATAATTAACACCAATAGCACTAAAGAACCAATATTGATCCCGATACCAATATGAAATATACAAGGATTATACTCAGCCCATTCTATCAGTAGAAAGCTGCGCGCTCCCAGCAGTGGACAGCAAATGTTGGACACTGTGAGCACTATGGCTTTGGGAAGCAGGGAAGACCTCAGGGGTCTGGCACCGGGGCAAAGAAGTTCTCAGGCGCAGCCATCAAGGGAGAGAGAGAACTTCACAGCAAACTTTCTAATTTATATTGAATGTGATGTTGATGGCATGAAATAACCCTGTTGGCCAGCTTGGGTCAACTGCCCAGATCTCGCTCCTCCTCATCCCTGCACCTGGCGAGCTCGGAAACACTGAGATCTTGAAACCCACACACCATAGTTGGCTATAAACTGAATATTTTCACAAATTCAGACACTGGAGTCTTCTAAAAGTTCAGTCTTCCCAAGTATTAGAAGAGAAATTAGTCCTGTGTCACTCAAATCAGAACAGGCTGTAACCACATGTATTTCAAAATGTCTTAATCAATTATATTATTTGCAGATTACATCCCATACTGGAATTCTACTGTCTCACCTTTTAACTGCCACTTCAAAAACTGTGAAGCTAACGGAAAAAAAATTCTTTCACATCCTTAGTAATCTTTTATCTTTTTAGTTTTCTTATGGAGATTTATAAATGTTACGGAGTGTAAGTTAGCTATTTTTAAATGATACTTGTCTTTTATCAGTTATTTGACTTCCAAAGGAAAAAAACAGTTTTGAACTTTGCGATGTGTAAAATTGATTTTTAAATGCACAGAGGGCAATTTTATCTTCTTTTGGTGAAGAAATAGGATATTGTGATAATGCAAAGATAAGTTTTTATTGAGGATAATACAGAAAAAAGTAATTGATAATTTTCTTAGATCCTACTATTTATAGCCTATGATTTGTTACTTGCCCTTTCTAATTTGTGATAATTGATTTTAATAAATTAATTACTAAGGCAGATAACACAGATAATTTCCCTGAAACGACTTAAAATACTTTGTTATAATTTTATCCAAATTCTCTTATAGGTTAAAAATACACATTAATGAGATGCAAGCCAATTATAGACTGGGATAAATAATAACAGTACTGAACATGATGTACAGGCTGTATGTAAAATGGGATTAAGGAATGAATTCAAGGCTATGAACTTCACAGTTTGGCTTCTTTGAGGTTCTCTACTGCTTGGTTTCAATGGATATGGGTTTAAAATCTCTAAGCTTTGAGATTATTTGAAAAGCTCAGAATTTCAAAGTAAAATTCACATAGAATTTATAGAATTGCTAATCATAGAATCCTAGAATAGTTTGGGTTGGAAGGGACTTTTAAATGTCATCTAGTCCAATATCCCTGCAATGAGCAGGGACATCCTTAACTAGATCAGGTTGCTCAGAGCCCCCTCCAGCCTGACCTTGAGCGTTTCCAGGGATGGGGCATCTAACACCTCTCTGGGCAACCTGTACCAGTGTTTCACCACCAAAATGATAACCAGTTTACATGGGAAAAGAGGGATTTTAATGTACAAGCATATTCTATTCCAGTCTGAACAAACCCCTATGTCTCTCTCTGGGTCTATGTGAGTGTGAGTTTTAAATGGATTGACAAGAGCTCTTGAGAAAAAATTCACGGCAGCAAGGAATATTATGGAATATTACTGCAGCTTTTTTGACCACTCACAGAGTGTAAAAGGCTAGTTTGGTCTCCATCATTTCCCCAGTCAGATTTTCAGATTACAAGCCATCGTGACACATTATTTTATGTAAGTGTGCCAGATACTGGTAAATCAAGTATTTTCTTGAAGTATAGTTTAGACTAGTTGTGGGTAAACAAGAGAGAATCTGTTCATAGACTTTTCCAGACTCAGTTGTGTGGATTATTACCAGTCTATGAATGGAAATTAAAAACAATACAAAGTTGTCAGAAATTGAGAATGCGTTTGTAACTCAACATAGGGAGTACCAAGGTGCTTACAGATGACCTTGTGACCTACTTATCATAAAGCACGACACTTGCCCTTGAGGGAGTTACATTTGCTATTTTGATTGCTATCTTTTCCAAAAGTGGATATTGAAAAGAGATTAATTCTATTCTCATAGAGTCAATGAAAACCCCATCAGTGCTACACATTTCACTTCAGTTTCTTTGATATTCTGCTTAAAAAGATCCTTTTACAGACTGATAATATCTCTTTATTGAGTGTTTTTATGTAAATAAATAAGACCTGATACTTTGTAAGAATTAAAATCACACCTAGAGGTCTATTAAAGGCACTTTGTCATTGAAAAAAGAGTGCTTGTAAATGAACATCAACCATGCTTGGTTTCAGGTACAGATTTTCATATTCAAAATAGGAGTATACCTTGCCTTCATTTGCAGACTGAAATGTGTTTCATATTGCCGATGGCTCAAAATTGATCAAAAGCATGGTCCTGTCAAGGAAAGAGCAGGTAAGAGTGGAGAGCTGTGATGTGTCCCCAGAGATGCTAGGACCTGCTACATGAGCAGAAAACCCACTGGTGCAGTGGTATGGGGTAAAAAGGCTCCTCCTTCCGCTCCCCAAAGCATCTGTAACATTTTTCTTATATGTTAATCTTAGTTCTCCACTACTACAGGTAGTTTCTTTCCCCATGCACTTTTTCAAAGCCTAAGCTCTTCATTTCCCAGCACTGTCATGGTGAGGCTTGTGTGATATACGTACACACCAGTGTTTGGCCGCCAAATGTCAGAATCGCTGCCCACAGTCAAAGTGAACTATACTTTAATTAGAAAAAAGAGTTTGGGTGCTGTAATAATTTTGCTAAGGGAAAAGAAGACAAATGACCTCTTGCAGATAGATAGTTTTACAAAAGATGTCACTCACTTTCTTGTTAGGTGACTTTCTTCCTTTCATCCCCATCTTTCTTAATGCCATTTTATCTTTGTGCTTAGCCTCTATTTCTTCCATTTTTAATGCTGTTCCTCCTCTGGCATTCCATCCTTGTTGGTCACTTGCCTGGTACCAGTCTACTGAAGCTGCAGAACCTACAACAGAGGCCAACCCACCACCAACTTATTAAGTGATATTTCTTAATTAGCATTGCCCATACTACACAAAACCAGTTCTGGCTCACCCACTCTTGACTTTCAATGTTGATTCATGTTCTTGAGTATATCCTAAGCTTACCTGAAATCTGATTTCTATTTATGTAAAAATCTTATGTTGTGTTTGTGCTGCCCGAAGCAAAAATACAACACAAAATAAACCTTCTAATCGTATGTAAAACTGGCAGTCACACGTATTTCATCAATCATGTAGCATCAACTTGATAATGACTAAAAATATTGCACACTGTTTTCACCTGGTTTGGTAGAGTTCATCTTCAGCGTGTTCTCACTGCTAATGAAACTTGTAACTAACACATATGTATTCTAATATACATAGGAATAGTTTGAAAGATCCAGCAGTGAAAATTGTAACAACTTTCTCTTGTGAAAATGAAACTGCGCTTGCTTAAACTATCCTACTCTTCACTGTCACGTAAAGAAAAAATAGAGAGGTCTTCATGAAAGATGACAGATTTTCCTACAGGTGGGGGAATGTGGCATGTACCAATTTATCTATACCCAGATTTGAGAGTGGTACATCAAAGTGGATTCAATACTGAAAACAGAGGACGTTGTCCCTGTTGGAATTTGAGTGTGGGACTGGCTTTAGCCAGGCTAGTTAAAAGATCATAAAACATTATTTGTTTCCACTTTGTTTAAAAAACCTGCTCTCAAGGGTTGAGTGTTAATTTTCTCAGCAGGGTGTGAGCAAGGAGGGTTACAGTTCCGCTTCGCTTCTGTATCTGACTTTGAATAGTTTTTGGTTCATTACATTTCACTTATTTCAATTCTCAGACATGTATTTTAATCATCCTAGTCCTAATATATGTATAGTTGTAATCATTTATTTTTTCAACCTTGTCAGGAGAACTGTCAGTTCAAACCATTCAATCTTTCAGTAGAACCACAATAGGGCAGATAATGTGGTTGGCTTGTAGCTATCAAGAACTCTGTTAACATCAATCAGTATTAAGAAACAGGGAAAAATAAGGATCTGTATCTCTAGATGAGAACTGAAGTACAAATCTGTTCAATTAGGCATGAAACCTATCACTGCATATTCTTGTGCATTTATCAATTCAACACTTAACTATACTCTTCAGAGCAACTCTATTATCTTTGTATTTAGCTTGCATGAAGCGATCTTTTAAAATCATTTTCCCCCTTAATGGCTCACTGCACATTACTGAAGTTAGTATTTATAAAAGGAATTCATAAGGAACAAAAATATTTTTGGTTGCACCAGCATGGTGGAGAAAGACCCCTTAACTGTACATGTATGAACATCACATCAAAGACGCCTAAATGAGCTGAGAGGAAAAGGGTTGGCAGAACAGCTACAGAAAAGGAAAGCTCAATCTCCGTTTACTACTCTTTTAAATTTGACCACCCTCCCCGATATCCTCAGCTTGACTACAGAATAAAACTTCCAAGAGCTAAAACGGGTCCCAGAGGATGCGGATGCTGCTGCTCCCCCCACCTCCAGCCTAGCGAGCGCACCCCGACGGGCCGGCTCTGCCCCAAAACCGCTTGGGATGGCGCAGAGGCTCCGTTGTCCTGCC
>NW_009649464.1:574217-574745 GCF_000708025.1 Charadrius vociferus | reverse complement strand
GGCTGCCTGTGCGTATGGGGTGTGTGTGCGTGCATATATATCTATATCTATATATACACACACACATACATATGTGTGCGCGTGTACGTCGCACTCATCTGCTGCGTTACACCGTATCATTCCAGCGCTGCCCGACGGGGAGGGAGATGCCAACGGGGTGATGCCCGGCGGGGCGTCCTGTGGGCTGTGAGAAGCACGGAGGTGGGGAGGAGGAGGGCGAGGATCACGCAGGGGCTTTAGGGATGTACATGGGGGGCATTCCTCCCCCCGCCCCGGTTGTGCTGCCCCCTCCTTGTCCGAGGCAGCCCGGGAGAGCGGGACTCGCTGTGCCCCGGTGCGGGGCAGGGTGCGCAGAGCCGCGGTTAGGGGCTGGGGGACGGGGCGGGGAGGAGGGGGAAGGTCGCGCCGCGGCAATCCGGGCTGGCAAAGCGACGAACCCGGCACCAAATTTCTTCCAAACACGGGGGGTCGGTGCGTGTTCTCTCAGGCGAGCGGTCAGTCTCGACTCACTCAGGCAGCCGGGGAAGT
>NW_009649464.1:564274-573152 GCF_000708025.1 Charadrius vociferus | reverse complement strand
CGGGGGTGGGTTGCCAGGGGAGCCCCGCTCCAACTCTACCGGGAGTCCGCCGCGGGCATCCCGCCGGTGCGGCGCGGCGCCGTGCGGTGCGGTGCGGTGCGATGCTCCGGCGCGGTGGCCGGGAAGGAGGCACAGTGTCCCAACGCTTCCCCACCTCTGCAGCTGTAAGAGACGATGCTGCCTTACAGGCGTTAATATAAAATGCCTTTTGCTTTGTGCTGAGCTATAAACTAAATAGCAGGAGTCCCTTTAATTGCTTTCCATCAGTGCTTCTTGTAGGAGAGAGGCAGGGTGCGTGTTAGCCTTTCAGACGGATAAAGATAGTGAACCCAGAGTTTTGATTTTTGTGCCTTTAACTTTCTTGTGCCCTACCTGGTGGTTTTCTGTGAGATGCTCTTGCTGTGAGGATATGGTTTGCCCAGCCTTGTTTGTTTGCTTACTTTTAGCCTGTGGCATTTGTTGCTGTACTTGATATTGCCGTGAAAGAAAAAGTTGACTGTAATTTATTTCAGTATATGGAGCACGGTTTGCAGGCAGGGGACTAATTCCGCTCTCGGAGGAACTCCACTTCAAAGGAGGAGGATCACGGGGCTGTAATCTCTTGCTAAAAACTCAGAGAGCTCAGAGCAGACCTGTCACACTGCAAAAAAATGAATTCTCGTGCTCACCTTTCAGCACTGATAGTGTATAAGCTAAGCAGCCTGCCTGGCCGTATCTGTGAAACACCTGTCTCTGAAACGCAGGGGATAAAGATGTGAATTCTGGGCAGGTTTGGGAGAGACAGAACTTCAGACAGTGTTTAATTAAGTTTGCTTTTATTGATTTCCTTGGTGTCTTCTCTATGAGCCTGAAAACTACAATCTTTTACAGTGACCTTGATGTACGTTCTGTTCTAACATGAAAGCAGCACAGAATGAAAGCATTTACACAGATTTATAGCTAAGCTCTGACATTTCACTAAGAGCTCAATCAGTTCCACTGAATGTGGTAGTTTCAGCAGGGGCACTGGGCATGGTGTGCGTGTAGGAAATAACTTGAGGGAATAACTTACTAATAGTGATGAAAGTATAAGTTGCAATGTTGGAGGCATATGCTCCTGCAGAAGTGTCACTGTGTGTGAAATGTTTACTGAGTTCTGGATATTTCATTTTCAAATCAGTGAGATCTCTAGTGAAAGGGGTGTGTGGGTGTGCGTGGCAATCGCAGAGCTTCCCAGGTTAATGCACTTTGATTTGTCAGCAGCGAGAGATCTTTTATGCACATTTTTGCATAGATGCAATATTGACGTAATAAGATTAAAAGACGTTGGGATGTCAGTAGGGTGAATGCGTAACTAACTCAAGTTTATAGGAGAAAGATAAAATAAGCCTTTCCTGTAATGGTGGATGAAGCTCACTGTGGGTAAGCCGGCTGAGGGGAGTGTCATTTATTTCAGTGCAGTTTATGGAAAGCGTTCCCGTGGTTCATATTTCTGACTTTGAAGATACTGTGAAACACAATTAGAATAACTGTTGCTAGACAGTGGGACACAAACCTATCCGTTACTTAAAACACTCAGCTTCTTCTGTGTCGTATCAAAAAAAGTATAGTTTTTAGCAAAGTCTGCCTATGGTTTTATTGTAGTAATTCCTTCCTCTGTTGCAGAGTGGCAGGCTTTCACTAGGCATGTGCAAGAGAGATCATAAAATACTGAAGCATGCACTGATCTGGAATTCATTTGGGCTATATATTACATTCGAGGTTTCCACAATTAAAATAAGTAAGTGCTTATAACTGGTTATATAAATAAATGGGGTTTAAAAATTCTATCAGCTTTGTCACTTCTGATGCATGTTTACAGAACCATTTTCTTCCTTTTCTTTTTAGTCCTTCAAAGTAATCTAATGCTATACTCGCTCTTTGCCTGGAGAGAAAGAAAACATAATTTAATGATGTATCATTTGGCTTTTGCAGTATCTTATCCCATAGCTACGAGATAATCTAATGAAGGTCCCCATCACTGAATTAAAGAACATGGTGCTCTAGACTTTCACTTACAGCCAGGTTTTCACTCTGTTACATGGCTGAAGAACCGAGTTTTCACAGGGTCTGAAAGAAAAAAAGAAACGTATGTTTTTCTGTTAGAAACTTGAAAAGAGAGGGAAAGGTAAGACCTGAGGTCTTTAAGGATATAATTAAAAGCAACAACTTCTAAGATATTAATCAAAACCCTTTATCTTCACATATTTTCTTTATCTTTTACTTGGTACTTGTGAGAAAGCCTTTCTGCATATTTATACTTCAGTTTAAAATGTGTGTAGTTCTTGATTTTAAAAATTGAGGAGTGGCCATCATACAGTCCACTGTAAGGCTATTCTAGTATCCTCTTTAATGTTCTGTATTTCAGTTTGCGTTATCTTTTGAAGTGGAGATTTCCAAAGTAGAGTATATTCAACTTTACAGCATGCATTTTTACTTTAATACTATGCAAATCCCTTTAATAGAGAAGACGTGGACTTGATTCAGAAATTTCAGGGCAAGCTCAGACATTCTGTTTCTTTCCTGTTTTTTTTTCTTGTTTGCTCAGACATGCTGTTTGGCTTGTCAGGCATAACTTTCATGAACTGACAGAAAGACCTGTAAGCAAAATTAAACATATCAACGGTTAGGTGTGGTTTTTCTAGTCAGCTTAACCCAGTTGAGTATTTCATTTCTATTTATTCATCTTAGATGGAATATGAAGACAAACAAACAAGAGCTGTAGCCTGTTCTCAGTTCTTACCTCTGAAGTGCTCAGATAAGTACCGTTTCTTCATGCTCGCAATTTAGGACTGGTGCTTGTGCCTGAGCTACGTGGGAAACTGTGACACTGTCGGTATTTCTTACTGGTAGTCAATGCCAGGTCTGCTTGCATGCATTGTAAAAAAAGGTAAGGAGTTGTAGTGAATGGTAAGAAATGTCAAATGGGTTGAATGTATAGTCTTTCTTGGCCCTTCTCATGGTGTGCTTTCAGTTCAGGTTTCCAGGGAGAGAACTGAATGTGGGTGGGTTGAATCCCAGTTTGAGTCTGCTGCATCAACATGTACCTCTGGCAGTACGCTGTGACATTGGCTCAGCGTGATTACACAGCTGACCTTCTGTGTTTGCCCTGAGTTTTACCTACCAGAACTGTCAGAAGAGTCAGAAAGCCTTACTGTCGTTGTGGCCAACCTAAACATTCTGCATTACTGTTGCAGATTAAAGGAAGGAGAGAGGCATACATTAAAAAAAAAAAAATAAAAAAAAGAAACCAAAACAGATTGTGCCTCAAAGATACAGCTCTAATCAACACTAGGGAATGCAGTGGAGACACAGCCAGTGAAATTCACATATATATTTAATTATCTACGGGAGAAATTATTATCCATCTTGAACAATTGTTTTAGTAGGTGATGTATCTACTCCATATGAAGAGGAGGAGCTACATCATATGGAAACAAAGCTTCTTTTCCACTGCACAGTTCAGATGTGCCTGTCACTTTCATTCAGGACTCTGAGCCTTATCTTCAGTAATCAGCGCGAGCCGGCCAAAAGAGGTAGAACACTCAGTTGTGTCATGAGTCTGGTGGTGCAGGAGCCAAGGGCCGTGCTGTTTCCTGGGGACTTGCTCTCTTCAGTTTATTAAAGTAATGAGTAGAGGGAAACTAATCAAGAAGAGTGTTTGGGATGAGATTAATTTCATGACTTGTTCTCCAGTTTGCTTTGGGTAGCGTTGGATGAACCCGTAAAAGTTCTTCATTGTGGTACAATGTGAGAGTAAAAATAGATTTGAGTTACATATGTATAATTGTTCTAAAAGGTGAAGTTGGGGTTTTGGCTGTGAGGCCAAAACATGGATAAATGATACTGCTGGACAAGGTTTGCTTCGCCACTCAGGTATTCAGAGGGCCTTAATGATAAGGCATGGATGGTTTGTGGAAGGCTGTGATGTACCTTCCACTGTGAAAAGCAGGAGGTCCCCCTTGCCAGGAGCTGAACACAGCTGAACACAGTCTTGCCCTGAGGGTGGAAGTAGATGTTCCTGAAGTGGAACAAGCCTGGGAGCACAGTGAAAGTCCTATGGGAGCATAGTGAAAGTCCTATGTTGGTCCTCGCGGGGTGCTTTTCAACAGCTACTGAAATAAATTCCTGTGTGAGATGTGGTTGAGGTAAAGGCACTGATGTTTTACTGCTTTAATACTGGTACTGATACTGACTCTGTGAAAGAACCCGTGGCATCAGAGGTGCCGTGAGTGTAATTGATTGTTGGCTCAATTGATTATTCTGCAGATAGTTATCATCTAGATCTCATCTCAAGAGTGATGGATTTTTTTATTTTCCTCCCTATGAAGTATTTGTTACTTGCTGTTAGATTTGGGTGTTTCTTCCCTGGAGATTTTGGCTCAAAAGTGTGCTTTTAAAACTGATGACATCAAGCACTTCTGAAGTGTTTGTTGCTTGGAGCTTCTGAGATAACGTTATCAGAGGAGGAACAGTTTATTCATCGTATCATTCTAAAGTTTGAGTTTATGATATTTTTTGTTCAATCTCAGTGTAATTTTTCAAGTAGTGACTCTTTAAGTAAATTTTATATTGCTTTATATTTAAATAGGCTTACATTTAGCTGTGAGCAAAAAACAAAACACGTGACTTTTTCCCCTCCACCTGTTGCATTCAGTTTATTTAAAAGAATATGGCTATCCATAAAGAAGTAAGAATGGGAGTGCTGTTGATGATACTCATTTTTCTTCCCCTTTCTGTCAAAAACTAAAGGGAATTTGAAATTATCCTGTACAGATGACAGAATCTGACAAGCGATAGTAATTCTACCCTCTGATTCTTTCTTGGTGTAAAGACTATTTTGCTGTTTTTGTTGAATTTAGTGTAAAAATGTCATGGATTTCAACAGGTATAATACTAAGTTCTTGGAAATCTTTTCAAAGTTTGATATTCATTCATAATATAGTTGTTAATATTTGCCTTACTGTAAAGCATTGATTCTTAATTACCAAATTGTTTCTGAAATTCTCTTTATAAAATGCTTTGCTATTTCTAAATATATATTAATTCAAAATTATGTGAGATAGCTTTTTCTAATCACTCCACATTGCAAAATGTTTTGATTGACTATTTTAACAGTTGTGAATAATGAACTGTATGTTTCAGCTTCTGCAACACAAATGGACATTGATTTTCTTTGGCTTGCTTTTGACCCCTAAAGAAGTAAAGCAATTAGAGTTATGCTTGTGAGAGAACTCTCTTCTCTCCCTCCTATCATTTTATGTCTATTATAAACAGCCTTTTGAGAACTGATTTACCTTAATCAGATTTTTTTTTTTTTCAAGTGAAAAAGGAGGGGAAAATCATCAGCACTACAGTTGTCTTGCAGCTCTAGGTTTCATCACACACAGCTGTCTGCCTGTATCCTTTACCGGTTGATATCGCAGCTGTATGTTCCTGAATGCAGCAGATTTCACAAACAGTTCTTTGCACAACTGTTTTAATCATTTCTTAAATGGCAAACATTTTTATGGCAATTTTTTGGCCCATGCAGAGCAGTTGTCGTTGTGTAACAAAACACTCTGATGCCTGTGTAGAGCTCTTCACTGAAGATAGACTGTGAATAAAAATCAGTGCCAGACCTGTGGGTTTTAACATTTGGAGTGTCTTCATTCTCATTCTGTGGGTTATGTGTTCTGCTTTTTTATGAAACAACTTTATGAACACAGAATGTAATATATAATGAAAAGTAGTTCTTTCAAAATCAGTGTTAGGCTTTAATAACATGAAGGAATGGATGTAAAAGCAAACTGGGTTTACAGTTCCGAGGAGCTGGAGCAGTTAATATGTTATGAATGGGGCATGATTGGCCCCTGCCAGGGATGCAGTTAGTGGTAGGGCTCCCTGTTGGCAAACTAAGCAACTCTGTTAATGTCAGTGCAAAAATAGGTACCGTATTGCTTTTTCAGCTGAAGGAACTTCTCAGTCAAATACAGTGACATTTGTGAAGGAATTTTTCTGCAGGAACCCTGCTGCAACTGTGCTAGACTTTTCCAAGCAAAGTATATAGAAATCATGACAGCATCTGATGATTATCACCTCTTGTTTTTCTTTAACTCACTGAGATTAGGAAGGACCTTCCCAGATAATTGAATGCACAAGTGGAGAATTTCTTTCTACGCTACGTCATTAGTCTTTCAGCTAGTCCTTAAGCATCTGTAGTAATGGTTCATCATAGGCTTTTTTTCACACAAGTTACTGTCTTATGCAATTGTGAGGTTGTCTGGGCTGTTTTCTTGGGAAGTAAATTTTAAGTAAAATTGCCTGAATTTCAGGTTATTAATCTGCTTCATACAGTAAGCTTTTCTTTTCATGACATTAAGTAGCCTCCTAGTAGTCTGATCTGGTCTTACTGATCAGTGATTATACATTATTTTTGATGTGTTATTATATATGTCCTCAATGCTGCTTATATACCTATCTATGTTTGCAAAGTTTTCTTGTTAGTTTAAAAAAAAAAAAAACCACCTTCCCTTTTTTGGGAGATGGACTATATGGTTATTCATTGTTTGCTTTGATTAATGGAGAAATCCAGTTGTTAACAGTGATCTGATATTGCCATTTATCGCTATGCTCCGACACAACGTGCCCTTTCATGTACCTCTTACTGCCTCTTTTTTTAACCTGTCATGATGATATTGCAATACTTTTTCCTGAAATGAAAATCTCAAGGTGTCCTGGTTCCGGCAGGGATGGGGTTAATCTCCCCAGGAGCCGGCAGGGGGCGGGTATTCCATCCCACGTGACCCATGCCTGAGCTATAAGAGGCAGTTGCCAGGCAGGGTTGAGCAGTTGCAATTTGGGGGAGGGCTGTGGTGGTGTGGGTCTGGTCAATGTGTGGCGGTACTGTAACTGTGTCTTTATATCTTTTTATCAGTGTTATTGGTGTTTTTTTTTTTTTTCCCTTTTGCTGTTCTGTTAAGCTGCACTATCAACCCACGAGTTTTGCCTTTTTTCTGCTGCTTTTTCCCATGGCTGTGAGAGTGGGGCGAGTGGCCGCGTGGTTCTTTGTTGCTGGCTGAGACCAAACCATGACAGTCCTTTTGGTGCCCAATGTGGGGCATGTAGGGTTGAGATAACAACAGATCTGACCAGAGCTTGATAAAATGAATTTCTTATATGCATTTCTCATATTAGTTAGATAGTTGCCGGTTACAATGTTGCCTTGTTTGTTTGCGTGGCTGTGTTTTGTAAATTCTTATATGCTCTATGTACTCCCCATGATGCTGTTTGTTATCTCGGGGAGAGGGATCAGGATTATCATTTTGTTGTCCTGTGCAATATCAGTTTATGATATGATAACATCACTGTTGAGGTGACTTTGTTGGGGTGTCTATGCAGTATTGCTGTCCTGTCCATACCTTGGTTACTGTTTCTCAGAAGTTATTAATAATCCAATCTATGGGAGAAACAGCGGGAGGTGCTTTCTCCAGCTCTTTTGCCTCCCTTTTCTCCTTTGGGCCACTTATGACACCTTTAGAGAATTTCAGATACCCTCGGGATGCCCAAACCAGCGTGTTCCTATCGCTATGCCTCCTGAATGTTTTTCAGGTCTTGTTTAGGGTTAAAAAACTGTTTAAGACTACCACCCAGAGATCTGCCCCAAGGCTGGATAGTCAGGGGTGGCATGGGATGCGGGAGAATATGGGCAGGTATCTAGAGAATTTCTCACTTCCAATGGTTTGGGACTTCACCCTCAAACAACTACAGGACCCTGATAAAGTGATAGAATATTTGAAAGGAAAATGCTGTGGCTACTCCAGAGAGGCACAACTTATGGCACTGTGCTGGGCCCTGGCCAGTATCTACCAAACACTGCTTAGTACTATGCAAGACCCTCAGGGGAAAGAGGGGGAAACCAGACCAGCAGGCAGTGCGGCCACTCAGACCCTGGGGGAGGCACTGCAGCTGAACCAGACAATCAACCCGTGCCAGTATCCGTTGCTCCGATACAGAAGAAGAAATACACCAAGAAATCAGTTCGCATAGTAAGGGATGATGACAAACCAGGGCCATCAAAAGAACAGGAGGAAGAGACAGAACCAGATCACCTGATCCCTATCCCTGAGTGAGCTGCAAGATATGCAAAAAGATTTTGGTCGACTTCCTGGTGAGCATTATGTCACCTGGCTGCTCTGATGCTGGGGTAATGGGGCCAGTAGCTTGGAGTTAGAGTGCAGGGAAGCCAGGCAACTGGGATCCCTGTCTAGGGAAGTGGGCATTGACAAGGCGATTGGGGAAAAAGACACAAGCCCTAAGCCTCTGGAGGCGACTCGTCAGGTGTCAGGGAAAGGTATCCCTTCAGTAAAAATGTTTGTCGTCCAAGCAGGTGGACCACCACAGAAAAAGGTATCCAGGACCTGAGAGAATTAGCTGTACGGGAGATGATTTACTATGACCCAGATAACGCACAGTTACCCACAGATCCTGATGAAGTCCAGTTCACAAGGCCCATATGGTGTAAGTTTGTACAGAGCGTACCATCATTGTATGCCAACTCCTTGGCAGTGATGGACGGAGAGGTGAAGAGGGACCAATGGTGGAGGAGGTGGCTGGATGACTCCATCAATATGAAAAAAAGTCTCTCTTCCCCCATCATCTCAGATGTGGAGAAACTGTCCCAGAAGGTCCAGCAACTTGAAGAAGAGTATGTCCTACTCCCCACCTGTACAGGCCAGCATCTCAGCTATTAGGAGCAGGCGTTTCCCTGCTGAAGACAGGGGGTATAGAGGGTACACTCCATGAGGCACCTTGTGGTTTTACCTGCGTGACCATGGAGAAGACATGAGGAGGTGGGATGGACAATGTACCTTGACCCTAC